>NW_024609868.1:84489777-85081386 GCF_016920785.2 Ixodes scapularis | reverse complement strand
GTTCTTGTTTTTAAACGTGACTACAGTGGATGATAAGTAGAACCTTAAGAGCTCTAGAAATGATTCTACCGGAAGGTCACAATTAGTTTGTGGCCTTCCGGTGCCGTCAGATGCTTTCTGCACCTGACAAGTTGAAAAGGTTGTATCCGAAAATCAATTCTCAACACGACAAACAGGACAAATGCGATGTCAAGCATGTTAATAAGCTTGTGAACTGCCTTAGAGGCGTAGTATACGAGATTTTATTCTCGTGTGGGAAGGTGTACGTGGGTCAGACTGGCCGGTGTGTGAACATGAGATTGCGAGAGCATGCACTGTCTCTTAAGTTTTCACCGGCGGGACATCTTGCTCTACACGTGCGAGATTGCAAGTGTACTCCCGTATTCCATCGAACAAAAATTCTAAGGAAGTTCAGTGATCAAAGAACAAGAGAAATTTATGAGGCGCAAGTCATAGCAGCTAAAGGGGATACATGCATCAGTGCACCGTCGGTAGCTTTATCTTCCTTTTACTTACAATATTTTGTGCGAGATCTTCGTTTAACTAGATTAATGTTCAGAGTCCTCTTCTTCCTCTTTCTTTTTCTTTATTTCATTTAATTGGAGTAGGTTTTCATTGGCATTTCTTGGTGTAAATTTTTAATTTTCACCGTACTTTTTTTTTATTTCTTAATTTTGAAGTCAAAAATAATTGTTGCTTTCTTTCGTTTTGATTAGTCTTCTTTTTCATTTCGTATTAGTCCTTGCACCTCTGCTTTATCTTCATTTTATTTTTCACTAAATATCAGTTGTGAGTCAGCGCCTGTCCGTGTCTGTGTCTTCCACTTGTCCTCGACTTTAGCGCTACTTTGAAAGTCAGTAAATCACCTCAATGCCTACAAATAATTACCTCAGCTTGGGATATTCTGTTATGAGTGATGAAACCTAGAAACCTTTGGTAATCAGCATTCAATCTCTTAACCATTCGACCTGTCATACATGGTATCACCACTGATGTCCGAAAGCACAATATATTTTACCAACTTCATCATTCTTCCGGAGAGCTCGTTCTGAACCGAAGTAAAATCGTTTCTGGGTAGCATCCGCATCCTTACCTCGGGACACCTTCCTATCTCTAATACACGTTATCGTTTGTCAGAGCCACTCTTTCGTGTGACTTCAAATTGTAATTCCGCCGGTTTTGAGACGGGCAGCTTTCGTCTTCTAAAGGCCCACATGCCGCGCGATGCACGTTAAATACCTAAATTAAGAGTAGCGCCGCGTTGGTCGATTTAGTGAAACTATGTGCACGATGCAGTGGCTTGAACTTTAAACGGGTGGACAGTACATTTACTCCACTCTCGAAACAGAAAGCTTCGCTGGATGAAAACATATACCGTTTATATCTGGGGAGAATGAGCGCCAAGAGACGGAAACTCATCCTGAAAAAGACTCGAAACGCTCGTCGAAAGCCTGCACAAGCTCTCGAGGTAAATTGCTTCCGAGCAACACATCCATCCTCCCGGAGCGGCCAAATTAGCTCGAGAGCTTCGTGGAATTCGAGTGGAACGACGCACGCCAGCAGCAGCAGCAGCAGCAGGTAGCAACGTTTCCGCGGGACGCTCAGAGATGGCGCGAGCGCTCTTCCCTCTCAACAGCGGCCAAAACACACCGCCGTGGAAGCGGGCGACCTCGTGCCTCGCGGTGGCAGCTTCGTCCCGTAGGAGGAGTACCCGCCCCTGAATCGACGGCACGAGTCCTCCCACCTCCGAGGCCCCTCCCCGGCCGTCCTCCGCTCCACGGCGATCGCGTCGGCAGCCGCTCCACGACATCCCCCGGACGCAGTTCTGTTCGCCTGTGCTCGCCGACGCTGCCGCATGAGCGGCCCCCATCCACGCTCATCGAGACACCGCAGCCGCCGTCGCGACATCGAGTGCCCGAGGATGTTGTTGGTGTCAGTGTCGCCGGTGTCGACGCCGCTCCCCGCACCCTGACCCGTTGGAGTAACCGTCCTTCCCGCGCGCGGCAGCACCGCGACGACGACCCATGCGGTAGAGGAGACGCGTTTCTGCTGGCCCCCGCCGACACCACCTGCCCCCCTCCCCCAACCCCAGCCTCGACCCCTGGCATGGTGTCTCCCCCGGAAACCATGATGCCTACAGCGGCCCCCAAGCCGAAACTTGGGTTCTCCATAGAGTCCATCGTGGGTAAGGACATCGACGACCACCACCACCACCATGGACACCACCACCGCGACCACGAGGACCTGTCCTCGAGCACGGCAGACTCCCCGCGGCCGCCCGGCGGTGTGGCCGTGCCTATGGCCACGTTCCCACCGCTGGCGGCCGCTTACGCGGCCATGGTCGCCGAGCAGCATCACCATCACCAGCAGCAGCAGCAGCATCAGCTCTCCAGGTCGCCGTACTTGGGGTCCGCAGCGGGCCCGCCGACGATGCACCATCCTCCGCACGGGTTGGGACACCTCGTGGGACCCGGTGGACCGTTCATGGTGTCTAGGGACCCGCAGCCTCTCTACCCGTGGCTTCTGGCGGCCAGACACTCGAGGTTCCTCACGCATCGCTTCGGGGGTAAGTGCCGTGATGTGCACAGTGCGTGTGTGAAATCCCCCATGGTGGCTGCGTGGATGTTGCCAGAGGGTTTGCTGGGGCGGAATCGCGTTTGAAGGTGCACATCGGTTTGTCCTGGCGTGTTACTCGTAATGGGAGGCTCTTTCTACGGTTCATATCAGCGGAACACTCTCCTCATTTGCTTTCATGCGCAATACAGTGAAGATGAAGTGACTTACACAGATACCGCGTCACGCGTGACATGCAGCGTTGTCCAACAATGATTTATATGTTACACATCCCAAGATGTTACAACAGCTCATTAATGACATCAAATCAAATTTAAGATTGCATGACCAAACCAACGTAGGACTTCTGGCAACCCATAAATGACCGATGATACACATAGCACACCTGGTGATAAGTAGCCTTCGTCAGATGAGCGCGCTTGACCTCACTTCAGGCAGCTTGCTGCTAATTCACCGGCCGACACCTATAGTCTTTAGAGCCGTCGTTGTGCAATAAAGTTCTTAAACGTTCGTAATGTAAGTTCTCCCCAAGAAACTTGGGCTTCATATAGGTTTATATAACGCCAATCATACCTTTGGCGATGTAGCCTACCACGATGAGATAAAAATCGCTTGTTTATTGTTTTGAGCTTCGTGCAGTCTAGGGCGAAATGTTACGCCTTAATGAATGCCTCAGTAATGCGCTTTTATTATTTTTACAATAGAGTCGCCGAAACGATATAGCTTCTCACTTTATTTCATTCTTTTCCCGAATGCGTCGCGCCTGCATCTGTGAGTAAGTGGGAAGATTGATCTAAACGTCACATTACAATAGCCGATAGATATCACCTCCAAGTTCGAATTTGATATATTTGAACGAAGGTCTCGTTGAAATATTTTTCTGCTCCTATTGACGCATCTGGGCGGCCGTTTCCATTGTTCTGTGTATGAGCATCGCGTCACTTTTCACGTTTCTGTAATAGCTAATTTCAAAATAACCTTAGGGCATTTAGCAGCCCTGCTTTCACAGCAAAAACGACGCTGCAAACACAACAATACTACAATAGTTTCCGAAGGCCAAATTCAGATAAAATAGACACGCGATCCGTGTCAGTGCACAACGAGAACCCGCGAGACGGAAGTTTAGCACTGTTGTCGCTACTCCTTGCACGATATGACGACACTCAAGATGAGCTAACTCGCTGCATATGTTTGTTCTAGACAACCATATAGAAAAAGCACACGACGATGTCATCGTTCCCGGTTGCTGATTCTCATTCAGCAGAGAAGACGTCGGACGTTAAAGGGAAATGCGAGTTTATATACAGTTTCTTTAAGACTTATTTTAGACTTCACTGAGCAGCTGACGCATTTGCTTTCATTGAAATATCACTCTTATGCGTTATATTGGCGATGCGGTCAAACTATACAAGGGTCACTTTGTGCAACCTGTTTACTACAAAGCTCCCTGTTTACCCAACACAAGGTTTCTGCACTGCGTCATTTACGTCATCTACCTCGATCAAGCGCGAATTAAGGAATTGGACAATGCCTCAATGTCCGACCTGGACATGGTGTACAATCGGTACTAATTGAACACGAGCTGCAGCTGAACGCTAAGTCAGAAACAAACAAGTAGTACCGGCCGACTTGATTCTTAAACGGCTGAAGTGAACCGCTAGAGGGGTGTGATTGCCGGACCTTCTGCCCCATACGAAGTCGTTTAAGCTTAGAACTGGTGAACATTAAATGGGAGAAAAAAAATGTTCCTGTTTTTTATTAAAGAAAGCCATCAAACATTTGTAATTTATACCGTTAAAGCTTGAGTAAATGAAAGGTGAAGCTTTTCATTGGCGCCTGTTGCGTCAGTATCATGCTCCGCCCGGTTATGTGCAAAATGATGACAGATGTCGAATCGAGTCCTGTTCGCTATCATTTTGAACAGTGGTCGGGAGGTTTCGTCGTCCGCTGCAGTTCACACTTCGTGGCTCTTGTACCGAAATCGAATGAACGAGCAAAGTCAAATACACTGCATCTTCTCTAAGATAGTTATCATCGATGTGGCAGTTATCTCGTCGTCCAGTTAGTGACGAAACCGACTTTGATACATTTTTTGCGCGTGTGCACCAAGTAATCGAGACAATTCAGGTATCAGTATGAGTGCTGATTGTGCAGTCCACTAATATTACCGCATTTATAAGTTCAAAACCCATATAGTGAAAAAAAAAAATATTCGTGTTTTGTAAGCGGGTTTACAAAGACAAAAATTACCTAGTTTATTCGGTGACATATTGTATGTATATCAATCTTAATACAGGATGATTATAAATGTACCACCCTGCTTTAGATGTACATGTGCGCTTCTTGCAATACTCCGGCAATTTCTTTTCACTCAAAATTAACTTACGACTGCCCCTGGTAGTCATTTACGTTAACTATGAGCTGCGTTGAGTTGCGTTCGAACTAGAACATATTGTGCTGCCCTCGGTTGCCATAGCAACGCGCCACTCAGTCGGTCGTACTCGACACGGAAATGACCCTGAATGAACCAGTCTTTATACACATCGTTTCAACCTAAGTTCAGACGTAGCCGACGCTACGAACTAATGCAGCCGATCAGGCAGCGTGAAAAGTGCACCGTCATGGTGTTTCTTATGTTTCTGTTGTGTTCTATTATCGATGAACGAATCATAAACAGAAAAGGCCTAGTGACTTGCTCTTTTGACACTTCTTGAATGATCCCTTTTATGTCGCAACGACGGCTGCGTCTGGACTTAAAGGCCGACGCCAGACTCGAGCTTCTGCAACGCAGAAGATCCTCCTCACTATGGGGGAGGAGGAAACAGGCAACGGTGGACTGGGTAGCTGGGGGGATAAGAATAAACGGGGGAAAAGTGGAAAGCGCAAACCGGACGTCGGTCTTTAAGCTGAAACAATGTATATAGTCGTCACACGAAACACGCCGTGATTACTAATGCGAGATTTTGCGGATATTGGAGATTAAACGAACTCTGTGCGACGGACAGAGATAGCGGCGGTACCCACCCACTGCCCGTCTATACGTAGTTTATAGCACAATCGTCCAGCTACGATCGCGGCGCACAAGCGCGCACACACGCTGCCCAACCCGTCGAGGCCGAAAACGTTCGGAACGCATTTCCCTGCATGGTTATATCCTCGTGGCCTCAAAGCGCGTGAAGGTTAGGAATATCGCGCTGCTGAAATTAGCGATAGTCCCACGCTGCTGTTTCTTTTTTGTTTTTCCTTCTGGGAAGTTGGTGCTAATCACCGGTTATAAGGTATAAGGTTATTAAGAATACACACTCGTGCGTATTGCAAACATTTCATACCGGAGTTGCGGGACTGAAAGGTACAGAATGCTCAGGTGTTCCTTACTAAATGCTGTTATCTCGTGGTGTTCAGTTACGGTAATGCACTTAGCTATTTTATTTAAATTTTTGGCTGTATTTATTTTTTGTCGGAGCTCCGTAATACTTGTTTCTGTTTACACGTTCAATGAAAGTGTAAGTGCCGGTCACGTGCCTAAGGCAGACAACTTGATAATTTTGTTTATGACGCATACATTGAAAAAAAAAATATACCTCGATGCGTCAAAGCTATGTATGAGCCAATCACTGCGGTTATCAAGAAAGGTCATCGAAGGATGATGGGGTTTAGATATTTCACCCAAATATGAATCGAACGATGCGTCATGGCCGCGCAATGCATTTTCCCACGTCATGCTGCCCAATGTTGCACCGCCGACTTCATTTTGTCATTGGGGCGTAATTCGTATTTTATTTCTCTCATTATATGCTGAGCTCTATCCGGGTACTTACTACTTTAGATCTACCCTCACAGAGCTATCCATGAAAGTACTGACGCGCGGCATTCTTGTTTGAACACTTCGTTTCACATATTAACTACGAGAGCAGCCGATGCTTATGCGATCCGATGGAGCGAAAAAAATCAAGCGACGCAAAAAATGTATTATGATGACGCTGACGCTCGTTCGTTGTCTTTCTGCGTCTGCTATCGCCAGCCATACCAATCCCGCACTGAAAAAGAAAAGAGCAAGATTACGACGAATTTATTGTGCGAGATTGGTTTCGGCTGGAAGTAGCGAGCGCAGAAACGACGAGCTGCGTGACGATGCGCTTTTGGAGCTCCTAGATTGACTCCGTCTGACCTTTGCATCGCTTATCACCCGGGCTAAAAAGGCTGAGTCACTGAGCTGCGGACGCGTGCGAAGTGTTTGATAGCGCACAACAAGGCAACAGCGCATGCTCAGAAGGCCTTCCACAGCCCAGCCGACAACGATGGCAGCGCGCAGAATGCGATTTTTGAGAAGGTGTATGCGGAAAGCAAGTCATCTGCTTCTTGCGGAGGAGTTTCCGTGACGTCAGAACGACGCTGAGCTCTGATTGGTTCCACTATCCCTCAATCAGAACCAACCAGAGCTCAGCGTTCTGACTCTCCACAACCCGTGCAAAAGAAGCGGGCGAACTTGCGCCCCGCATAGCGTCTCCGGCGCTCCGACTTGTTTCAAATGAGGTATAGCGGCGTGTATATTGTCATTCTGAATTTCCGAGCCTTCAACGATGACAGCTTTATAGAGTCTACCTACCTGCCCGTGATTGTATTCAACGCAACCTGTACGTGCGCGTTCACAAGTGGCCGATGCTCGGAGAAGCGCCTGGAATAGAAAACGTGTGCCGATCTCTCCCACGCGATCCAAAAGTGACACAGAAAAGGGTTGTTTTACACATTTTAGTCGAGGAGTGCGCCCGCGGGTTCGCTGTTGGAGCGCTGTGACACAGACTTCCGCTCGGAAAGTGGCTTTGCGGATGATTGAAAATAAGCAACGAACGGCGCGGCACGTGTCTCTTTTTTGCGTGGGCCCGTTACCTTTTTTTATTTTTTTGCCGGTGATGAGGTGACAGCTTTGAGCGATATATAGTTCTGTTATTTCGCGAAAATAACGTTCTGTTTATTCGTTTCAGCGTGCAGTAACGGTTGGAGGAAATTTGAGCCGGTCATCAAGCGGTTATTTCAGAAAAAACTGTCAGGAACAAATGGTTATTAGCGTCTACCGCCAAAAACACAGCGTTGCGTTGGTTGAAACATTAGTGGGAGCGAAGTAAGATACGCTATTTGTTATATTGTCACTGAAAGCTGAAACCAAAACATATCCCTCTGAAAAAAACGAAATGTTGTGCAACTGCATAGCAACTCGGTAGTGCAGGCAATAATTGGATCTGTTAAACGAAAACAAACGGAAAAGAACTAAGAAATCTACGCAACTGCAGCATTTGTCCTACTTTTTTTTTTTAATGCTGTTCATCGGTACGGCAATGTATAAGTTTAGAGGTCAGTTTATCGATAAAGGTTGAGATTCTTTGTTAGCATAATGCTTGAGATAAAAATAGGATCTTTACTAACCTGTCATTTGAAAGTTGGGTTACCACGATCATGCTTCAACTAACTCCTTTGTGCAATCGGATGGATATTGTTTGGGCACAATGAACGTCGGATTAGTTCCCTCGCAAAACTGATCAAATATTGAAATCAAAACGGATGTCGAAAAGTGCGATTGTTCGATAGAAAAATTGGCACTATTGAGGTCACCTTATGTGTTACGGTATAGCTTGCGAATAAATATTGAGCACGATATCATGTACCCATAAATGCTAAGGGGTATGAGTAACGCCTCTCGAGATGAGCTCCCATTGAAAAAAGGTTTGGTATACTCGCATTTTTGTTAGCAATTATTAAACTATAAATCAGTATTTGAGTAGTTCCGTTGAAGTCTAAAAGGAAGTCTGACGTGTCATTTATGCAAGTCTAAGAATGCACGCACGCAAACATGCGCAAGAAACCACCGAAATACCGAAACACGTCGTACTAAAATAATGAAAGCTCCAAACGCTTAGTCACGATGATTGAAACGATCTAAGTTCCCAATGACATGGCGGTTCTCCGCGTTGGTAAACTGGTCTCGGCTCGACGTTGTTCTTCTCGGCAAACACACTCTAAGAGAAGTTTCACTTTTTGCAGAGCAGATAGACAGTCAATCACTGCAAACAATGGAAGGATCCCAGCGAATAACGAAAGCCAAAATACGATAAGTTCTTAAAAAAACAAAAAAAAAACAACAAAAAAACACGATGTGCTAAGGGACAATCTTTCGCTGATTGTCCCTGGTCATTTTTGGGGTGTGATCGTATATCCCGAGCTTTGCGGACCGTTAGGATCCTCCTAATGTTGGCGGTGATTGTCTGTATTGGTGTTCTGTAGGATAGTGAAATCACAGACTTCTTTTAAAGTGTATACGAGACTCTGAGGCGAATTAATAATTCGATTGTGCCATATGGCACCATATGTTCGTACATTTCCCGAAAAAAGAAAAAAAAAACTAAAGAAGAAAAGCAATCTTTGATTGTCATTAAAGAGACGCTTTGGAATGGGTTCTTTCAATAAATGCTCGTAGCTCTCCTTGTAACACATTAAGAAATGTGGCGCTTCCACTTGCTAGCCAATCGCTGCAATCTAAACAGCAAAGCTCGGCAAAGGACGACGCTGAAAATATGTTTAGACCGAAAAAAAAAAGGCTTACATTGTATTCGTCTGCTTGACGTTTCACGTGCCTACGTCGTTCTCGGTGTTACAGCATTGTATGTTGCCTGATTGCAGTGATAGGCTCCCGAAAAAGCTTTGCGGAAAACTAGATGCACTGGACCACTTGTTTATTTAACATGGTATTAGTTCTTATCCCCCTTCGTACTCTTTTAGAAGCAAAGAAATAAAAAGAAAAAACACATTCAAACATCACTGGTACAAACAATGAAAGTACACCCATTGACATAGGTAGAGGTAATAAAATCTTTAAATCTCAAGAAGCGCGCTCAACGAAGCAAGGATTGTTCTGGCTCGCTATAAGAGAATACGCTTGCGGGCAACATATTTCGCTCCCGTAAGGAGGAAAAAATGGGGGGGGGGGGGGGGGGGGGGGGGGTTAAAACAGTTTTTGTGAAAGTGCGTGTGCTTCAGATGTATTCATTATTGCTCGCTTCAATAATTAAACTCTGTCCCTATTATTTTTTTTTATTATTTTGCGTTTGGCACTATTCGATTAGGTCGGAATTCACTTCAAGCAACGCTGCAGAAAGCATCGTACACGGCGGAAATTGAAGCGAGAATCGTTGCCAAACCCCTAAGTAACACGAGAGCCTGCTACTGAGTTTCTCTCTTCTTTTTTTTTTTGTGACATCTATTAGTTACGTTTTACGTAATTCCACAATCTTCAGTGTAACGCAACTTTATTTTTAGGTCGCTCTTGGGTCATTTCATTCGTCGTGGATAGTTCGCAGTGACTGGATCTCCAAAAATCAAATCACCCGACCTATCGCGTGACGGTGAAACTTTGAAGTCATATGTGCAATATAAATGATGGAGATTGCTACTGTTATAGTGTGTATTGAAAAAAAAAATCTCGCCATTAGACAAAATGACTGACTGACGCCGGTATTAGACGCATCATTGCACGGACCCGTGGTGCGAAATGGGTTAATTGCAGATCTGGTGGTAACGCGGAAAAACCATCAGGCCAAATCTGGCACGTGAAATGTCGGTTGCGGGCAGGTGAGTCCGTTGCGTTGTCGTCATTGAAATATGACAATGAGGTAGATTGAATGATCTGAAATTTGTACGACAGAGCGGACGGTTTCAATCCTTCATTCAAACCCGTTTCATATATATATTACATGTTTATATACGTATCATTACGTATGCGTTTCATAAAAAAAAAAAAAAAACAATTAATGCAGGTTTGATTACGGCTTATGATTCCCACTTACTGTGGATAAAATGCAATTTCACTTAATATTGTTCGACTACAAAATGAGAGTCATTTTTTGGGGTGTTGCGAATTTCTGCAACTGCAAAAGTAGCCCTCAACAGCCTGTTAGTGCAAACGTGGATAAGTATATACACTTTCGCCATAGTTGGGATGCAGTTCCAATCTTAAGTTGTGAGGTCTGCGTTTTGTGAGCTCGTGTTGTTGCTGCCTTGGATAACTTACGGCCGTTTGGAGCGAGCTACCAGCAAACAAGAAGCACGACCTTTTGCACGCTAAAAGTGTTGCGTGTAGGTTAAGGCCATGCACTGTCGTTTACCCATCATAGTACGAGGACGAAGCTTGATAAGCTTGGTCGTTAAAACGCTGATCAACTACGATACGACATCTCATATTCTGCTCAGTGCTGACAAATGCGCCCTTGCAGTACAGCCCATCACACTGCGCATATATCAAAAAGTTCACCTGCGAAACCGAAATACCAGCACGAAGATTGCAGAGGACGAAGTATGCTTTTCTGTTTTTCTTTTCTTCCGGTGTTGCGAAATCAAAAATAAACAAAAATGAACAAAAATGAAGATCGGAACATGTAAGCAGCATTTATATATATATATATATATATATATATATATATATATATATATATATATATATGCATTGACGATTGTTACAATGAGAAAATGCGACTTCCTGAGCTATATACATAAATTTAGTGTCACGACGCTCAGGCGATTTCGGTTTCCTCTGTCGCGAACTGTTTCAACATTTATGGAGTACGAAAAAGCATTTCCTGCCATTTCAAAGAAAGATTTATATAACTGGATACAGTGTTGGGACTCTGAAACGGCCTACGCCTTTTTAATGTTGGAAGCTTAGTTTTTAATTTTTGGTTGTTGTATACACCCGCGTTATCGACAGCCACGAGCTCCAGCTTCAACAGGCCGGACAAGTGCAACCGCTTCAGCCACTGCTTAAATTTCAATTATCGTTGCCCATCTTTCTTTGTACTGTGTAGACAGTCGTATGGATTGCATGGATCGGAGCTTGTGTCAGCTAGAATAAGAGCAGCTGGTCGGTCTCAGCGGCGGCAACACCAACGGGACGTACAAATTCCCAACGCGCTTGCCTATACATGCTTTCCAGGACGCTGCCGATGTGACACGTTACAGAACGGCTCAGAGAGTCGCGCGCCTCTTCGTTGCTTCTTGAAAGAAGACAAGCTGTATTAAGTTCTGATTCATCATCTCGTACTGTTTTACGCACAATAAGTTCTCTTGGATTATCTTCCATTGTGTTCGTTCGGATATAGCTTGCGCCGTCGATATAGTAAAAACAAATAGCAAACAAACAAAAGTTGTTAAAGGGTCACGCCTTCCAGCTAAAACATTAAGCCGCAATGGCAGCGTCGCAACAGCTCCGCCTGAGTTGCTTAAACTTGCTTCGCTTGATTATAAGGTATACGAGTATTGAGAACAATTGTGTATTGTACAAAAGCACAAAAATAAGAGAAGAAATTTAGACGATGATAACAAAGGCAAACACAGGTTGAGGGGATACGTATGAGTCACTTAGGTTCCCTCACTCGTACTTTCTTATAAGATATGCCGCTAGAATAGATATATAGCCTCTTCAGACAGTCTCGCTGTCATCTCTTCAAACGATATAAGGGATCGTTTACTCGGTCTTGGCCAACAACCGTTCCCAACCGACGCAAATGTGTACGTGTCTTGAGCGCGATGTCCCGAACCCTGGGTCGCATCCTCATTACGCGAGTCTCCAGCAAGCAAAAACACACACACACAAAAAAAAACGCCTTTAATAAAAAAAAGAAAAGAAAACTTCTAAAGTGACGACATATACGACGCAGACTCGCATTAATGGAGGTCGTATATATATATATACATAGTGCGCGCCGAGTGCGCACCACACAATCCGCAACTCTGGCAAAGCAGACGTGGACGACCATCTATTGTACTTTATTCTCCGGGTAGAAACCCTGGGAGAGGAGGAGACGGGAGTGGGCGAGGACGTCAGAGCAGCTCTAGCTCGGTGCAATGATCAGTGGGTCTAGTCGCAAAGCCTTTGTCTCTATGCGGAGAACAAGTCGTCTGCTTCTTGCTCAGGAGTTGCGGTGCCGTCAGAAAGACGCCGATCTCCGATTGGCTCTGATTAAAGAATAGTGGGTACACATCAAAGCAAGCGGCTTTGAGGTCTACCCGCTATCCTTCATTCAGAAGCAATGAAAGCTCGGCGTTCTGACGCCATCCCAACCTCTGCAAAAGAAGCAGACGAACTTGCGCTCCCCATGCACTCTCCGAGCACGTTCCAACGCCAAACGCCGGCGTCTGTTGTTTGGCGTCCGGCGTACGAACGCGTTCGAAGAGTGAGTGGGGCCAAATGCAGCTATAGCTTTGCGTCACTAACAGTTCCAACCAGAGCTCCGTGTTCCGGCGACATCACGCGCTCATATCCCCTCCTCTCCCTCGATTTCTACCCGTATATAGCTTGTCCGTCCGTCGTGACATTGACGTGTTCATACAACACCATCTAGAATAATGAAGGCTTCCAAACGCCCCTACTTTTCTTCCGTGAAACGTCATCACAGTCCAATGGTGCCGAGCCCGATGCCGAGCGTCCTTCCAATCGTTGATTGGACATGAGGCCCAGCCGAACACTGAAGCAGCGCTAGTATCGAATCCGCGTCTTCGCTGGATCTCGCTACGATGACGTCGAAATTCCAGTGCGCGTGGCTTTGATTATTCTAAGTGATGGTATTAATTCATCTCCCTTCTGGATTAACATATTCATTCATTCAACGTTTTCCACTAGAGGGTTGTGCATTTATTAGTTATTCAATGCTATATTCGTCAAAAACGTAATAACCGCGCGGTGTAGCTTACTGCGTTAACGCCTGTTGTACGATGATTTGTTCAGCCGGGTTCTTATTGGCTAAAACCGCTCTGGCCTGGGCTGCCGACTGATACCAAAATGCTTGGGACGGATCAAGCCCCGCGTTTCTGAGGCTCCCAGCGGCTCTACATATAATTGTTTTCTTTCTTCTATCATTCTACTGCGGATTGGTACAGAAGGTAGTAGCGGTTCAGTTGCGCAATGCACGCTTCCGCCATCAACAAATCAAAATGCTAATAGGAGGACGCAACAACAATGTGCCATAAAAATCAAATTGTCTACGAGGAACATGAGACTCGTGGGAACATCCCCAGCTTTCTTGTCCATAAGCACTTCGCACCGTCTCTTCATTGTGGTGGAAGGATATTCAAGCACTTCGCACCGTCTCTTCATTGTGGTAGAAGGATATTCAAGATATTGCTTCGCGATATCTTGAATATCCTTCCACCAAAATGAAGAAACGTAATATTCACGAGAATTGTGGTAGTAGCGCAGGACTCACATCACGTCTCTAGATAAAAAATTTACTATTTTTTTATCTAGAGTATCATTTCGTAGATACTTTTTGCTCCTCGAGACCTTTTCCTGTGTTAGACCCTGTAAGATTACCTTTTCCGCGCATACATGGCGATCGCATTGTTAATTGTAACTTGGGGGTTTTCACATTGTGACAATATTTAAATGCGGCCACAGATTAGACACGAGCACACTTGAGCACTCGATTTGGGCTCGTGACAATCAATGCCTCGGCAGACATTCGGGTAGTTTCTAGCTCTCAATCGCTGCAATGACGGAAATTGCCGAATCCTAACAATGTGTGAATTTCGGCGCGTGCACTGTGCTTTGCCAACCCCAGCGCGGGGCACCCTGTCGGGGCTATGGTGATGGACATTGGCGGCAAATAATCGGCACCGGAATATGTGGCCGCTTGTTCTGGCTCCGAGTTGAGGGTGTGAAGCATGTTCGTTTTTCTATAATGTTTCCTGCGACTGCCATTTCGTGGAGAGAGAAAAAAATCAAATGCGTGTTTTGTAAGTTATGAACCTTAGGTAATAATTGAACGAGTGATGGCATAGAGCAGGAGAAGAGGAATTAGAGATATTGTGAGAGCGCTTGATTTCCAAGCGTCGCTTTGTCGCGCTCCAGAATCGCTTTTGCTAAATTGCGGGTCTGCCAATGGGCGATGGGGATCAACACGTTTTATTTTTGCGTGTGGCTTTGGAGCAGTGTTGTACAAGATACCCAACAGTTGTATCTAACATAATTTGCTAAATACCTGGTTCAGAATGTATTTAGTGTACTACTCGAGTTACTTTCCCTGCAAAATATATTTATAGAATACAAATTACTTAGAAATGCAATTCAATCACTTTCGAACATACTTTTTCATTACATAATTTGTAGTGACATTAGTAATACTAGAATGCTTCATTTGCAAGCAACAAAAACAAAGGAACAGAGCTGCAGCGCTATTTTATACAGTCCCGGAGCGAGTTAGCATCACATTGGTGCATTTTACATTGTGATATTTGTTTTTTAGGACAAAGGAGCAAAAAGATGTCACGATCTATACTAGTCATGTTTTACATCTACAGCAGCGTCATAAGCACGCGTGCGGGTACGTGTGCCGTTACCGCAGCGAAAGCTCGGTTGGTAAAGCAACGGGTCGTTTACTCATTCCGTGAAAATGTTGGCTAAGTCAGCGCGTATTATCTCGTTAACCAGGACGGAAGCTCGCACAATAGAACTCGGAATTCACGAGATCGCGTGCTCTGTACCCTCAACTTCTTTTTCACGCCCACCTATTTTTTTTTTTTTAGATCTAAGAATAGCGCATGTTCATGCATCTATTAAATCAGATATAAATTTGGCGTGGCCACAAACATACAAAAGATAAGCCTATAATCTTTTATTTTGACTTTTCCTTCGTGTTTCCCAAACTTATTTTCACCAATGGGGTTGAACAGCCTCGACTGCTTCGTCCAGTGAGCACGAACAAATTCGTGGAAGTAAAACGGGCCAAAATTTCTCGTGCTTTTCACCATTCCTGCTAGCAGAAACGTTCGAGCTATATGCCAAGAAAATTCGCTGACCTGTTCATGGATTGTCTTCTAAATAACATTTATTTTATTATTGGCAGTTGAGTTCAACAGCTATATACCTTCAGCCGAAGTCCTACACTCTAAAAAAAAAATACCGTGCGTCTACTTTCCCGCACAACACTCGGAGAGCCAGTCAGCGTAACTTACAGAGACAGTTCAGCGAATGACGATGCTGAAACATAGGTTTAGACCAAAAGACGCAGACTGAGTTGTGACATTAAGCAATACAAGCGTGACGTTTTGCATTGCTTAATGTCACAACTCAGACAGCGTTTTCTGGTCTAAACAGATGTTTAGGCATCGTCATTCGCTGAGCTGCCTCCGTAAGTTGCGCTGATTGGCTCTCCGAGTGTTGTGCGTGAAAGTAGACGCACAGACCTTTTTTTAGAGTGTACTATCCTGTTTTATTGCTTTTAGCATAAAAAAATTGAGACCGGCAGCGTTCGTATTGACATCCCGGTCATTGTCATTGACAGTCATCTTGCTTTGCTCCTATTTTTAAATACATCTGACTACTCTTTCAGCCATTACAGTTTCTCGCTTTTTATTGTAATTTCAACAGCGGGTTAGTTGTTTAAACCCCTACCTCTTCTAAAACGTTATGCTTCATTTTTTTTAAATAACTACTTAAGTAGAGTATTATTAAAAAAAAAGTGTCACGCACACGTTACTGACCGCGCATTCTAATATGAGAACAATGAGATTTGTCTTATTGCCCGCACAATATTGACCACCGAACCGAACCGCCGCTCCCGTGGGAGAGATCATCTTGAAGGTGAACATTTCGGCAGACGTCTGCCTGGTTGGGTTAAACGTTATAAATAAAGGGCAAACGCCAACCAATCCCTAAAAGATCGTAGGGTCCGAACGTTTCGGTGCCGGCTCGGCACCTTCTTCAGGGGGGTCTATTTAAAAGAGAAGCAGCTTCTTTCTTTTCTTCTGCGGTGGAATCGCGAGCGCACCGGCTCCTCGCGGTTGCGCGTTATGTTGTGTATTCCGGCCATTGCCTGAAAACGACGAAGGGGTATCGCCGTTAGTGCGCGCCGAGAAAAAGGCAGACGCAGATGCAGTCTGTCGCCGACGCAGTACCAGCAGTCGCAGCCCCCCAAATCTCACTCTCGCAAGCTCGGGCTTGGGAGCGCGCGCTTCACGCTTTTCCTTTCCAGGTTTCTTTTAAAGCCCCTTAATGTATCAAAAAAAGCGCAAGGTGCGTCGATGCACGTGGCACATGCAATGTACAGCCCTTGGGAAGATCAGGACGGCATAGCGCAACAGTAAGCTAGATTTCAGACGCCGTGTTCTTCCCAGAAGTGGCGCGTGGCACGTGTCTCGAGCATTTCTGTAACAATGAATGGTGCCACTTTGCCTAGGATAGAGGAACTTTAATTTCTTTAAGGTTGGTGCGCTACGTGTCGTGAAAATCTAGAACTAAACTGGAGTGGACACAGAAAGCTGCCCATAAATACGCAGAAATCGAAAGACCTGTGTTAAAGGCGCGTCACCGTGGTCAGTGACGAGGGCGTGTACTTATGCTTGCAATGCGCTACTATTCCAGTGTGGTGTAGAATTCGGTGCTACGTCATTAGCTTGATTACCCTGTATCATCTAGAGCAAATGAACGAATACTACTGCTGCTGCTGCTACTTCCAGAAATGCGCCCTCTAACAAAAGGTGCCCTGTAAATGTATACACGCTGTACGCAGTTTTAGTATTTCTGGAATCGGTGAAACTGACGGTGGCTGTTGTCTCAAAAGTTCAAATTCTCCGCGTGCGCACCATTTTTGGAAATGGCTGACAGCTGAAGAAAAGGAGGGCGTGGAAAGGCATTTTATTACCACTGTGCAGCCAATCAGACTGCGACGATAAGAACGCGGATGTACGAATCACGGCGAAGGAAAGGCTGAGCATTAAGCCCTGCATTTCTTAATCTGTCAGTTATCAAAGTAACGCAATAAATTTGTAAATGCTGTATCGATTATATTCTGCATTATTCTAAAAAATCATTCGCCTATTTTGAAGATATTAAATTATGGTTGTCATTTCCTTCGGGGAGAGAGTGTTGGGGGGGGGGGGGGGGAAGCTATATAAATGTCTTTCCATAGAATAAAATTATTCCTTATGATTACCACTCTAGGTAATTTAGCTGAAGTGAATAGGAGAAAAACAGAGATAAAAGTAATGCTACTTAATTTGGTAGTGAACATTTTTACGAAGTGTCTCGCGTTACGTCCGACGTAACCCAAGTTACGTCCAAATCTCCGCCTTCCCTATAGGTACACGGGGGAGAGAAAGGAGGGTGGGGGGGAGGGTTAGGTATACGCGTTTCAGTGCTCCGTCCGGACGTAACGCTAGCCACAGCGAACATTTTAAGCAACAGGTGTTTCATTTATTAAAGCGTGAATACATGTCAACGAAAGGCTATAACCGCGTGACGTAACCAACTAAAAGAACCCGAATAAAAAAGGTCTCATTTTTTAAGAGAGTTTAATTATTGCCTTTTTACTCGTGCAATCGAATCATCTAATCAAATACCCCCATGGCCGGGAGCAATTTTAATTATCATTCATTACATCTGTCGTAGCAAACTACGAAACGCGCCATATACGAGCAAGATAACAAAGCATCCTCCCTGCGGCGATGTTTAAATCATTCATCACAAAACTGACAGGGCTTATCGGAATTAGAGACGCAGACTTCGATAACACGCGCACTTTATGAGTTCGTTTCCGCTGGGGATGTTCCGAGTGGAATAACCGGTGTTGATTAACAACCGGACTCTAAGCGACGAGATAATCAAATCTGGGCGCTTCGGATAATTTAATGGACGCGTTCACCCGGCGGCGGCGCACGTGGATAGAAAGCAGGAACAAACGCGACTGGTGTTACCGTTTTACGATCACCTTCGTATAGAATTAAATAGCGCAAACCAACCGCAAACCAAAGTCGCAAATCCAAGTGTGTTGTAGGTTAGCTCCTCCCACAAAACTCTCTGCTCGCCACGATTTCCGATTTTCTCCCTATCCGTCTCTCCAGAGTTTGCTCCGCTAAAGTGTAAAGAATGGAGGTCCTTGTGAAGAGGTGCTTGTCCCGCCCTCCTCGCAATGTGCGGTAGTCTAACGAGTTAGTTCGGTACAGTCTTCAACGACACGGAGACTCATTCGCCTAGACAGTTTTTGCGGCAGTACGCGCACTACGGTGGCCGCATTGACACTTCAATTTGTTTGCTCTTTAGATGGAAGTAGAAGGAAAGTTAATTTAGTTCCCCACGCCAAGCAATCTGGGCCTGATCAAAGCAGATCCTACTCAGCCGCCCGAAACGATCACCGAATGGGCTTTCAAAATGCTGGACACTGTATATATATATATATATATATATCTTAATATCGCGTTCCGGTCATATTTAAATATGAGATTACCCCCTCCCCTTTCCCAAGCGACCCCCTTTCCAATATATATATACGCTTTAAAGTATCGACACTCCAGCCAATTTTTGTGCTTAAAATCGTTCTTGCCGGTTTTCCGAGCTTTGTCTGAAATCGCTGGAAACGCCTTTCCGTGCTCCGGTAATATTAAAACAGGCCGCGGCGGAACAAAGCAGTATTCTGGGAGCTTTCCGACAGGGTATATAGAGCTCTCTTACGTCACGACACTGTGGTGGCGCTGCTGTCGGCACAGCGCATGCGCAGAATCTTCGCTTCAGTCAAATCTGGTTTCTGCCCGTGGCGCATTGTCCACGCCCGGTGTGGGCAAACGTGTGCTTGTTTGTATCCAGTATGTGGTGTATGAAGGAAAGCGCATTTTCAGAACAGATCGCTATCGCCCATCCTCTATGCAGTCAGCTCCAAAAGCGCGGCGCCTACCAGTAGGGAACTGAGTGCCGGTACTCTGAGCGTATAGAATATATAGACGCTTTAGGGACTCTACAGATGAACTATAAGCGACGATTCCCGAAACCGTGTCTCACCTCTTCTCCTTCTCGTCGACACGCTGTAGAAAGCCGCGTGTTGTACAAATTTCCGCGCCATCTGATCAACCCGTTGAAACACAGTTTCGCTCTTTCGTTCCGTTGGGGATCGTATTCTTGTCTGTCTAATTTAACGGTCCTACATACTCTGCGATAACTCGTTTATCTGCGCTCTCATACGGCGTCGCGTATGCCCGTCCGGAGGGATTATGAACTCTTTGTAGCAAGCTCGCTTTCTCTCGGAAAACAAATATAATAATCACGGCGTTATAGATCGCAGCAGCACGCTCCTGCAGTGACATCATGATGCATGGCGCCTTCTGTGTGAACTGCCGGACGATTCCCGTTTGCGCTTTCCGCGACAATGCAAATCCGTCGCCGGGCGATATGGCTATACCTGGGCGGGTGTTCACAGCTGCAACCTGACAAAGAAACGGATATCAAAATGCAACGGCCGGACTTGCATTCGGTACTTTATGCGTACTATATGGAGAAAGAAACTCAACGAAGGAAGATACACATATATTTATAAGATAGAATTCATATGTGTGCTGGCTCATGGAGGCCCAAAACACTTGCGTAAACCCTTCAGTCCAGTTTATATGTAATATATGACTCGCTGTCCTAAAACAAATGTACAAATAATGTTTAAGCTTTTTTCGGGGGGAGGGGGGGAGGGTGGGCGGTTTTTGTTGAATGGAGCTTTTTGTTAGTTTTAGATGAAAATACTTGTGAATATTGATATGCGTCTATCGTTGCCACACCCGCAACGCTTCTATTCTTTTTTTTTTTTTTTTCGTTGATGCAGAGGGTTGCGGTACTTTCATTCTCCGATTCTTGGATAACAATCGTTGCGCTTGTAAACGGGACTATACAAAAAAAAAAAAATAATAATAATATCGAAGCGCCAGTGTTTCCAGCCGTGACGGTCCGGCTTAAGGACGTATTGCGCCGAAATGCATATGACATGTAATCGATCTGCATGTCATGGCCGCGGAAGAATGGGTTTTGATTTTTTTTTTCTTGTTTTGATTTTCTTAGTGTTGCTGTTACACCAGCTGCCTTGTACACGTGTTATTCGTGCTGTGATACCCGACTTCAGAGTCTCTGCAAACGGCATGGAAGTAGCCGCGGTGCCGTATAGAACGCAGACTAACGATGCAAATATTATTTGCGATGAAATAAAATTGTAAACAAGACTCAAACAAAGCCTTTTCCATAAAACACGCCTCAAAGAGCGGTACTGATAGCGATTGGACATCACTTTGCGGCTTAAAAGCACTCGAAGAAGGCGTTAGTCGTGCGTATTCCTAAAACTGCATCACAATGACAAATGAAACACTCGTCGTACCAGTGGTGTGTCATGGAGAGCCACAGCCCAAAATGTTTTACAAGTTCACAGGAGACGAACTGTTTGAAGCTTTCACGGGTATGACAGCAATACATTTCATGTCGCAGTTTGGCAACTACCTACCCTGTGATTAGTACAAATGGAGTAGGAAAGGAACTGGAATAGGGCATTTTGTCTTCTAGCGGGTTTTATCTAAGTAATAACAATAAGCCCGATATTCACGGTGAATGCTAAGCGGGTGGCTTGAAACACGGGCGCACGCATCATAGTGAGGTGAAAATTGCCATAGGAAACGTCCGGGCGCGTCACCGCAGGAAGGAAGTTGCGAACGACATTTCCAAAACACATTCGCCATTTTCAATCTACGCTAGCATCATAGCGGAAATTCGAAAATAAGTATGACGCACTTAAACGCTTCATTTGCTTCCTGGAAATTGGTGGTGTTCCGTAGTGTAATGCGCGTACTGTTCCTTTATTTTTTTTTTTTTTTTTTTACGTGAGTATTGCGTGCACAAGTATACTTCCGATCTTGTACCAAGTATCGCTCACTATCCTGTTTTGTGCTTGCAGCATAGGTTTGTGGTTCCATCCGAGCACGAAAGCTATGATGGATTGCGACCGCGAATTACACCACCCGGACAGTTATGAATTACCGTTTCAAACTTGACTATTTAAAACAGATCGGTTTGCCCGTTCAGATACACATTAATCGTGCTTTCCGGCTTAATCGTAACAGAGTCAGTTTTAATAAACAAATGGTACACAATGGGTTAACCGCCAGTCCCTTACAGCTTTTAATAATGAATGGGGTTTCATATGGTCTATATTCGCACAAGGCAAACAACAAGACTCGCCACATGTCACGAGCCACCTGTTTAGTTTTTCTACACGGAATACGTTTGTATGCTGCTACTCCACAAAAAAAAACAAAAAAAAACTTGTTATGCTCGATCGCCACGCGACCACGCTCGGTGTACAAGCAAAGCACGAATACAAGAATGCTCCCGACGAGAATTGGACTTAATATAATGGTATTTCCAGCCACATACAGTATATCGACTGAGCTAAGTAGAGCACGTGCGTGGGGACAACTAACAACTAATTTATAAAGTAAAACAAAAATATATATATATATCAGGGTGTCGAACCGGAACCGAACCGGTATTTTTTCCGGAACTGAACCCGAACCCGAACCGTTATATTGCTATCGCAATGAACCCGAACCGGAACTGAACCGGAAAAAAAATAACCGTTACCGGCTCATGTCAAAACGGTTCGGCCACGCGCTGTTGACAAGGAATGTGCTATCAATGCCATTGGTTTTTTAAGTGCCGTCAACTGACACACACCTCGCTTACATATTTTTCTTCTGCACTCAGTCTTAGGAATATAAACGCTGCATCCATGAATCTTGACAAACGCTGCATCCATGAATCTTGACATAGGAACCAGTATTGCGCTGGTCGCGGCTTGCACGGAAGAAAGAAAATTGGAAGGCTGTGCAAAAAAAAAAAAAAAAATCGCGTCACGGGATGTCATTTTCCTACAATCTCGTAAATCCTAAATGCTGCTGTGTGCTCATTTCATAACACGTTTCTAGAACGCGCGAGTTCTTGAAGCTTGCTTCCATCAGAATGAGAAAAGAAAAGGCTGTGGAGTTTGATAATAATGCATTCGGTTTCGTATAGGCACTTAGAAGCTAACATATTTGTGAGACAGCGAACTCTTCTATTTTAATATTTATCCTATTACGTCCTTCTGGCGTTGCGTTCGGTGAAGTGTTTTTCATATTCCGTATCTTGTTTAATGAAAACTTCTTTAAGGGTCTAATTTGAGTTACCGAAGGCTAGTTCAAATAAAGAAAGCTGTATTTTCTCCCCACTGTTCCTTCAATTGCTTACACGCCGAGGTGGCAGGATAGTTAGCGAGTTCTACTTGTAAGTGGGTTTGTAAGGAGGTCGCGGATTTTACAGCTACTGCGTCGGACCCAATTAGATGAAGTCCGAATGCGTAAACGTCGGTGAGGTAACCTTTGAGTGCACATAAAAAAACCATTCCCGGTAGAAATCCCTGAGCCTTACACTACGATGTATCCCGTTTCGTATGTGCTGATTTCAGATGTTTTATTTGTAATTTATTTTGATGTCGCAATTCGTCATTTATAATTTCCGAACCGGTTCGCGAACCGGTTCAGCGCCCCGAACCAGTTCGCGAACCGGTTCGCGAATCGAATTAATCGAACCGGAACTGAACCGGAACAAAATAAATTTACCTGAACCTGAACCGTAACCGAACCCGTATTTTTTTCGGTTCGACACACTGATATATATAGCTTAGTTTTGCCTACCAAAACCGGGTGTTGCGTATAAGAACAGTGTGTAGGCTAGTAGTAGTATGCGTTTTGGGGGGTTTGGGAAACCGACTGTTGATGGGGCGTACTTAGACGCCCATGTCACAGTCGAAGTGTGTAGGTTCCGCTTGCTGTCTATGTGTGACGGGTTGCGGGCTGGTCTGTGCGGGGCTATCGCCGCAACCACACACTTCATGCTGGTAATGTAGATGAACACATTCTGTGTCCCCTGGTCTTTGAAAGCATGATCAAGTTAGTGTACATTTTTCTTTTTCTTTTCGAACTGAGGTTTGTTTGCCATTTGTGACACAAAACCTTTAAGCGGAGTTGCTGACAATCTCCGCTTTGTTCGTTTGATAACAGTATTAAGACGCATTCCCACTTGCGACTCGAAGCAGTCGCACGACCGACCAGCGACATATGCGACAAGCGACCACAGATGTTCATACTGCGGGTGATAGGCGAGTCGCTACCGCCGAGTCCCTTTTCGAAAGCGTGAAGTAACCGCCGCCGATTCCATCCCTTCCACTGCAGCACGAGTTTGCGTTTCGCCGCTTTACCATTTTCGCTGTCGCGCCGCTACGCATGCGTTGCTCTTCCCATAAATGAAAAACTCCTGATAGTTGTTTAGGCCCTTTGAAAAAGTACAATGAGTCCACAAACGGTACATCTCAGAGCGCACTCACTCGATTTTCCACGGTACAGTATACATACATGTCAAGCCAAAAGTGTCTCAAACTTGCTGCCAAACCGATTTTTTTTTTCGTTTGTTTTAGTTAAGATTTTAATAGCCCAGGTCAGAGCCGCCGCGGAGACATAACCACTTACTGGAACCAAGCCGCTATATAGCGTCTGACCGGCATGTTGGTTGCAGATCCCGTAAAATGCCGCAGAGGGACGTCAACAAACCCGACGCGGCACGCGGCACTTCCGGGGCACCGCTGATCGGCTCAGCCACCAGGAGGCTCTGCAATCCGCCTCAAAGCCACGTCTGTTCCGAACCGGTCGATTTTGTGACCGTTACCGTCGCTTTTCCAACGAACAACTGTCGCGCGACCGCTGCGATTGGAAGTGTGAACCCGCCTCTAGTTGCCTGGTCATTCTTGATTACAAAGTAGAGCGCTATGTATACGCCAAGCGCGATTCACGAGGACTGGCCATCAGTTCGGAACAACTGATGGTTATTTATTTTATGTTTTCTACTAAGAGATGAACGTAGACTGGTATTAAACTTCTTCAACCTCCGACATTTGCTGACGGCAGTTTACCGGTAGAAGCGCGTGATTTACACGCATGAGGACATAAGCTATAAGAGTGAAGAGGCAGCTCCAGGATGCTGGTCTAAAAAAAGAGCAAAAAGCTTTAACTGAAAGTGTTGCTTCGGACTCCAGAAAAATTATTATCGTGATCATTTTGTTTATTTTGAGTGGCCCACAAACCATTTGGCGCCTCCTTAGCGGCGGACACAACAATGTCAGAAAGTAGTAAAATTGTTCGAATACGATAAAAAAAATTAGAAAAAGCAAAGTTAGAATTAAGTAATGGTAGCAACACTCAGGGCCGGGCGGTATTGCGATACAAATGTATCGCCATAGTATCTTAGATATGCTATTGAGTGTTTGTATCTCTGTATCGAGATACATTCGAAAAATGTATTTGTATCTCAGTAGTGAAATACATTTATAATATATCGCTTGTATCGCGATACTTTGCCAGAATTGGGTATCTCGTACCATTTGTTGCCGTTTTTTACGATAAATTTAAAAGAGAACAACATGTCTGGTGCATGGTGTTTGAGAATTTATCATAAGAACTCGCCCTATAACACGATCCTTCACAGAAGGTTGCAAGAATTACAGAATAAGCTCTCACAAAGCCCTCCACTTTTTTCAATTTAGTAGAGCGAATGATGTAAAGGAGTTGTGTGTAGAAAAGGTACGACTCTGTTGTCTAATCTCCCCACATTACGGGTGACTCATACCCTAGTTATACGGGCGCTCTCAGCTGCCATTGAGTCAATGACACTTGACTCAATCGCGATCAGCCGGAGTTACACGGCGGCGCCAACTGTCACCGAGCCGCTGATGACAGTTGAGTTCAGCTGAGCTCCCCTACCTTAGCTCAACTGAACGGACTTCCCCAACGAAGATATAATAGCGCCTGTCCGCGGGACCGCTGCCGCCGACCATCGTTTGTGAGGCACTTACTGTTTCGGAATGCAGGGGAGGCGTCTTAAAAGAATTGTAGCAGCAAAATACCCGGGAAGGAATATGTTTAGGCGTCCTAGCTGCCGCTAAAACGATCCCGGCTAGCCGGCAAGCCAGCCAACAAGCGAGGATGGCCAAAATGGCGGAGGAACTGGCTGTATAACTGGAGAATAGTAATGGTTGCACTGATCCTAGCGGGCGGTAGCTTGCACCACCTCGCCTAAAATATGCGCAACCTAGCCCTGAATTTGTTTTGTTAGTCGTGTAAATGCCGCTAAAATGCAATAATGTATTGAACATAATGTACGATATGCTTATAATAAATAAAAGATGTGTCTCCGAGTAAATTACTTCAACAATTAGACGGATCACGTGGCACAATAGCTAGTTTCATTTTAGCTTCAACTGGGTTCTAGAGAGCAGTGTAGCACCATCTCAGCTCAGTTCAGATCAATCACAGTTGGGGCCGATGACTGTGATTGAACTCAACTACAGTTCGAAGCGCCCGTGTAACTAGGGTATCAGAAGCATATAAGACGACAGTCTCAGATGCGCCCTCACGGCAAAATAGGGTTACTTTCATGCACACGCCTTTTGTTAAGCAAAGCACGCAGTCTTTACCGTTCAGCAACCATGTTGTTCACCCGAGGTGACATGTTTTTGTTTTGTTTTGTTTTTACCGGCATTAATTATAAATAGAGAGTTTGAGACAAGGGCAATTGCAGAGAATGGCACAGAAAGAGGAGCACAAGCATAAATTAATAATAGCATTCGCCACGAACTACACCCTCCCCGCATAGAACCGTTCGGGAACAAATGTATCTCTATAAGTATCTGTATCTGTACTCCGGAATATTTTTTAACCCTTTTTGTAGAAGTACACATCGCGACACTGTTAGCGAGAACACGAAATCGGCGCATTTCCGCATTTTACTTCTAAATAGTATTAGCGAGCACAAAATTTTATTTCTTACATTATAAAACTAAATTAGCTCTGTTCGTAGCAATAATATATTGGATGACATCCCTCGGTTTCATAAAGCAAAACTGGAAAAATCGACGATCGCTTGTTCGTGCTAACAGTGTCGCGCTCTGTACCTCAGAGATGTCCCGTTGCTTTAAAAACAAATGTATCTCAGTATCTGTATTTTAGGCCTTAAAATACATGTATCTCAGTATTTGTATTCCCGAATACTTTTTGGAGTATCCCTGCCCAGCCGCGCAACACTTTTTCTAAATTACGCTCGTCTAGACTTTTTGAAGACATGAACAGTCTAGCTACGAAATAAATTTCGCGGAAACTTATGGCTACCATGTCCGTTCCGGGTTCGCCAAGAGTGTACAACCGGTAAAATACGTGAGCCTCAAAGTCCAAACTTCTTATGTTCGAATAATGAGAGCTGGAGAGCTTCTGGGGAACATTCACGAACGATTTGTCCAACGCAGATTGAATGCAGACGTGTATAGTCTTCAAGGTGTTATGCACGTATACGAATGCACAACTGCGGTGCGGACGCAGTCTATACTGAATCGGCTATTAGTGGGTTCACATCATGCGATATTGGTATTCGTGGAGATAACGTTTACAGACGTTTTAGCAGCAATTAAGGAACCAAATGGGTTTAATCAGGATCAGAAGTTCAATATATTGAAAGATTTACTCGCGAAGATGCTCCGTTCATACAGAATGTTTGTCCGGCAGCCCGCAAGGACGTATGAGTGCGGAACGAACCTAATTTCCGGATAGGCTTAAGGTTCAGATCCACCGCGTATACCGTGGAACGTTAACTGCGCCACGGCCTAATGGTCCCGTTAAACTGGAAAATTGTTGAAATAGAAACGCGACTCGTCGGCCTGTATGATAAATGATAAAGTGTAGTAACATACGCGAACAAGGGCGGAGTGCTCCGGGGGAATATGTATGACCTGTCAATCTGTTTTATTTATTTTTTAATTCTTTTCTCATAACAATTTTCTTTGTAGCAAACGCCTGCGTTCCTACGAAAACCTGTCGCAATGCATTCGTGGAGTTGCGCTGAATGTTTCCGCCGGTGCGCTCTCAATTCTACCGTTCATTAAAAAAAAAAAAAAAAAAAAAATTTGCAAAAGTAAAGTTGGCGAGCGCAAAAAACGTTCTCCTCGTCAACATTTCCGAAAATTAATAACGCTGTTTCAGGTTTAAAAAATGCGTACAGTGTCCCGCTTTAGGTTTTATTCAAGTATGAAAACAGAAAAGGTCGTTTCCAAGATTATTAGCCCCGTAAAACAGTTCGATGAACCATTACATGTCAACGACTACTTTCGAATCTAAATTCGTCGCAAAAAGTCGAAAAAAGCTAAACAAAAAACGCATCGTACGAATATAGTATTACGATTACCCGGTCTCATTTCCAAGAAGGATATCATTTGAGTGCAATGTATTTGCTTACTTGGATTTAAAGATTTTGTCCATGAAACGATTTTTCTTTTGTGTGGTATCGAATGGGAGCAGCTCTATGCTTCGTCTCACCCTACCATGGACTAAAGGCCAAAGCCACGGGCCGCCAGGTCCAGTCATGTTCCACGCTAAACTATGACACGCTTAGCGTTGATTAGGATTGGACGAATAATGCTCCGAATCCAAAAACACTGCTTCATTTTTATATCTTCGACACTGCAAGGAGCCAGTACGTCGTGGCTTTCTTTGTAATGTAAAATTGTTGAGTCACTCATTGCTCGATCCGAACCACTGTCCGCTCATTCCCATCAGTGATCCCACCGATACGTGCATCGAAGCGAAATACCACGCAATGTCTAAGTGGCTCGTGATTGGATCTGGCGGTTCGTAGCTTCTGCCTTTGGTCCATCTTAGGGTGAGACGAAGTATACACCAACTCATCTCTGTGACGTCACGGCGCGGTGGTGGCGCGTCGGTCGCACTTCCGGTCTGGGGCTGTGGGCAGAAGTCCCCATGCCAGACGTGTATTCCTGCGTTGTTTTGAAAGGAACCAGACAAAAACCTGCCTTCTCGTTGAAACGCCGCGACTGGGGCCGTACCAAAAGTGTCGAGAAAGGTTGGAAGGTCAGTTTTCACGTGCTCGGTTCGTCCGAGAATCTTGACATGTGCCGTGAAAAGGGAAAAGCAGACGCCGTCGGACAATGATTGCTTGGGCGGGAAGCACTTTGGGTTGAATTCACGGACACTTGTGGTCATCAGATTTATTTGTTTTGTTCCAACATGAACGCCAGAAAACTGTCAAGTTGTGCGGACAACCTGTAGACTACGTTCAGTGCGTCTTCAAGCTCAAACGGCCGCCTGATCGTTCGAACTGTCGTCTGCTCTTTCAAACGTTTCTGCTTGTCGTCTGCTCTCTTAGACGACGCCGGCCGTAGATTAAATGTTGGCCCGGTACTTGCTATACGAAGTAAGTGCAGGCCTCAAAAGACTTAAGTTTGAAGGTTGGTAAATAGGCTCGATGTAAACAGTAAATACAAGGAGATGATCATTGTAACGAGTGACCATGCATCACTGACTTGCTATGCCTAATTGAATTAGTCCGATTCTACTTGCGATTTTCAGTATCGACGTCGACTATCTCAGCTACGGTACAAGCTTTTGCAGCCCGAGCGGCGTCGCGACTGAAAATTGTGAGCGAAATCTCATCATGCGAATCAGGTTTTATCGCACATACTGCGGCGTCCACGCGGAATGAATCGCCACATGTCACATTATTCACGCGACGTTTCGCGGTGTAACGAGCCTCGGTAATTTCGCTAACACCACTCAAGTAGTCAGAGATCGCCAGGAAGACGTAAAATCAACAATTCGAACGCGAAAAAGGGCAGGGGGACTCACACCGACGCCGACAACGTCGCATTTCAATGGTTTGTTTATGGGCGACGGCGAGCTTTTTGCCCACACCCCCATCGCGCATGCGCGGCGCCGGTGGCGTCCGCTAGGGGCGCTCCGGTTTGTTTGTAAACATGAGTTGGTGTATAGAGTAGATGTTTCTTGTAGAGTCACTGAAAGCTTAAAAAAAAAAAAAATGCGGGGCGTGGTTTATTACATTTATGGGTCTTGCCTCGCGATTGGTTCTTCGACGATCTTATCGTCTGATGTCATAATCTGATTGGCAACGACCGGAGGGAAACAATCAAACAGCGCCAAAAAGTGCATCGTCACGACGCTCAACGTTGCCTTTTCCGTCACCGGCAAAACAAATCCCGCGGAGTTGAAGGCGCCATTTCCCTGCTCTTTTTTTTTTTCTCCTCGTGACTGATTTTTTTGTGGGATCGTATAGCTCTGGCCGCGGTCGGGCTTAAAGGGAAACTGGAGAGGTCCTTTGACTTCGAAGCCAACCGTAAAAAGGGTAATGTCGACATCTTAAAAATACGATGTCGTGTTTTATTTCGATCTTGTTACTGGGAGCCTTGTAATAACCAATTAATATTTCAACGTAGACCGGCCCGTTGCGGCAAGCCGACTGTGGGAAGGCGCGAGAGCGGAGAGAAAAACTAGCATAAGTAACGTCATCAACGGGGTCATATGACCCTCGCCCGCTACTGAGCTGGCTTTAGGGAGGCCGTCAATGACGTCACGGCGCTCTGGGCAGATAACAGGCGGCTGAGACGAACGCCGGGTGCCGAGCGGCAATCTCTGCGTTTTTTTTCTGTTTTTATTTATTTATTTATTTATTAAATAAAGGTGGTTTACGTTTACTTCGGCCCCGTATAAGTTAGACGACTGAATTTACGGGACAAAAAGCTGCAGGAGTTCGATCCTCGCTCAGATTTCTTGAAAAGTGCTTCAGCTACCTTTTATTGTGAAATGGAGGATATAGCGACACGGATCCCCGCCCAGCGGATGGTCTTGCCACCGGTGGCCAAAGAGTGTCGGGCGCGAGTCGGCAAAATAGAAGGATATGCACTTCGAAGGAAATCGCAAGAATAACCGCCGAATTCAGAAACCTCACTCAAAGTGCACTCAAACTCAAGGGCCCCTCCACTTCCTCGAGGAAGGCGCGAGGGCCGGCGCTGGCCAATCGCAAGGACGGATCCGCCGTTGCGATTGGCCAGCGCCGGCCCTTGAGCCTTCCTCGAGGAAGTGGAGGGGCCCTTCAGTTTGAGTGTAGTTTGAGTGAGGTTTCTGAATTCGGTGGTAAGCCTCGATTCTTGGGTTCAGCTCCGCGGAGCGAGTAATGCATTGTCGCGCACGTTAGTTGCGCGCTTTGGCCACGGGAAGCGGGAACCCTGGTGCGAAGGCGCGTTTTGATAGGAATCCGAAACTTAACAATAAACCACTTGGTGTGATCGTCTGTTTATGGTAATAACTCAATCTATGGCTCTAAGCATCCTAAAAAATGCAAACATTAAGGCCCGTTCACACTCTTGCGACCGAGTACGACTGAGAGAGACGAGATCTCTTACAACTTCTTAAATGTTTCTAGAATGAGGGGACACACTGACATTGTGGCGCCATCTATGCGGTGACCCTAGAACTGCATTTCACAAAAGCGAAGGTTTTGCGGGATTTCCGAGGTCAAATGTGCGTAATACTCATAGAAAGGCTCGTTTATAACATTGACAAAAGTTTTCCGAGCAAAAAAAGAAAGGATATTGCGCGAGAAATAAAAAAAAATATGCCGGACCGCCGAGTTTACACTGCTTCCCAATAGATGGCGCCAGTGTGTTCTCTGGTTTAAGAAGTTTTAAGGAACCCAGGTTTAAGAGGTCGCAAGCAGTCGCAAGAGTGTGAACGGGCCTTTATACTCATGAGTGAAAAACACTTTTCGTGTTTCTCGAAACGCCGTAAAATGCCGCGCATACCTAATATTTTAGCTTTCTCCTTAACTGCGCTGATTTAGTTGTTTTCGACGACACACAAAAGGTTTCAGACTGAAAACATACGCTTAAATGTACGCAGTTATTCGAAGGCACCGTGCTCGAAGGTAATATACCCTCTTCGAGGGTTTGCGCCACCCTGCTAGGCCAAATTATCCGAACCCGTCATTGTCTTACTCTGAGAACGTATGGAACACGAGGGTTCCGTTAGGGTTCGGCGAGGACTCGGATAGAATCACTCTTGGTGCACTCAACAAATGGCGACGGCCAATGTTGCCTGGTGGGGTCTTGAAACGGCTCCGTTATTAACCGAACCCAACGTTTGCCATTTTCCCAAGTATGCCCTTTGTCAGGGACCATTATGACATGAAACTTTTTTTTCTTCTGTGCAATGCTTACAATACAATACAATATACTACATTTTTTATTTAAATACATTTCGCTCTGTACCCAGATAAGGGGCTTGTGCGTGGGACGCGGCAGGTAACTAACAACCAGAATGATTTTACAGTTTCAACTTATTCTACGAGTGTCTACTGTTCACAAGACTGATATGGGGGGCGTTACTCGAAATACCCTGTAGATAAAAAAAAAAATCCATTCATATCCCGCTCTACAAAAATACGCGTCTCATAAAGCAGTGGTCTCGCTGCTTACACAACATACCCCAAATCACGCAGTTCGCTGGAATCACGATGGCAAAAGAATCTGCCGGACCAGTCTTCGTGAAATGGGTACCCCCTGTCTACTCCTGTACTCTATTCCCGGAAATTAGAGCCTCCGACAATTCCATTCCCTTCAACTCCTAGGAATGGAGACACCGTCAATTCAGTTCCTTTTCAACTCCTAGGAATGGAGACACGCGGCACACTCCCATTCCTGCAGGATGGCTGATATTTTACTGCTAGACTTTGTTACCAGAAAACTAAAAAAAACACACACACACACACACATACAGTTGACGTTATCAAACGTGAAGAACATAAAAAAAATTGCAAAATGCATCCCCACGCAATGCCACGGCCGCCGTGCAAAAGTACGCATTCTACTTAACCGAGCGATTATATATATATAGTCGCTCACAATACTTCGTGGCACTTGGTGGCACTGCAGACATCGATCGCGCGAAAATGTAAATCCGCGCTCACACTGCTAGCGCGTCATACAAGAGAATGTGAATCTTCTTCTTTTGTAGATTGGCCTTGTTACACTGGTCATACAAGAACTGTTTGCACACACGTTCAAAGCGTGCATTTGCGCGAAGAAAACGAGCTTCGAAGAGGCTTGAGGAGTGTCCGCAGGTCATTCTCTCATCTATGTCTGCACCGCGCATGGTGTCTTTTGTGTGGAGTACGAGCAATGCGACTGAGGCTTTCACGGCTCGCAACAGACACCGAAATGTAAAACCACCCATTTGCTTCGCACACGGACCGAACGCCATTTACTTGTAGCAGATACATGGCCAGTGTGTTGTTTCTTTGACGAGGGCAAATGTCGAGTTCGTGCGGAAAAAACAAGCTGTCTCGCTATTTGCTTTCAATGTATTCGCCCACAGCACCGAGTACGTGCGGTATACGCGGTCAGAAGCGACGCTATACACCCGCCCCGAATCTCCGTGCAGTGTGACAAGCGCTCAGAACCGCTGACAAAGTGCAATCGGTATATTGTGACGGGAGACCGCCTTTAGAGCGCGCCACACTAGAGCGCCGACGTTAGAGCGCGCGACACGATCGAGGGCGTTGCGACAGTACAGCGCGCTTGACCGGACAATGGCGTTTACATTTGCTGTACACGAATCTCGCAATTTCTTACCGCACGCAATTCTTCTTTTCTTTTCTTTTTTTTTTCAGTTGGAACATTAGAAATTCTGCTGGGCTAAAAGAAGACTTGGAAAGTAATCTGTTACAAGTGAGGGATTACTTGTAATTCGTTAATTTTTCAAGTAATTTTGTAACTGACACGCGACTTTTTTCGGGCAGTAATATGGAATATAGTTTCGTTACAAAATATTGTTTACTTTTTTTTTAATATGAAGATAATAGAAAAACTGGAGCAGCATGTGCAGCCAATTAAGCTGCATAACGATATCAAGTTCAACAAAAGGGAAAACATAATAATAATAATAATAATAATCATAATAATAATAATTTTTATTGCATGTAAAGTACACAAATACAGACCTGCCAAAGCCTCATTGGGCTTGTCTGGCAGCGTCTGGCAGTCGGCAAACGAAACACACACAAATAGAGTACATAAAAAATAAAAAAAACAAAACGAAATCAAAACTGAAACCAAAAAACAACCAAAGTGGGGGGGGGGGGGGGGGGGGGGGGGTTATACAGTAATGTTTCTCAGCGCTTTCTTCAGTTTGTACTTTGTTGTGGCATCAATAACACACGACGGGAGTTGATTAAAGCATGCTGGAACATAATACAATCGGGTTCTTTTACCATATCTTGTAGAACTCCGAGGTGTCCAATATCGCTCTTTCGGTCTGAGATTACGGGCAGGGACGTAGGGAGTCTTAAAACTGCTATCCCAGAAATGTCTATGCACGACAGTTTTAATGAATAATGAGTTAAAATTTGGCATAGATAGAGTCGCGAACACATCAATGTTTTTATCGAGGCCTAAGTCATAGGAAATCTTGTGTAACATAGAACGCAGTATTGTGTTAATTCTGGTTTGCCAAAGTTGAGCACAATATCCGTACACAGATATGCCATAACGAAGTACACTGTAGCCCAGAGCATGTATAATAACTTTTCGGACTGATAACGGCATATAGTATCGAATTTTGTACATCAGACAAGACACTGAACGAATCTTCTTACAAATATAAGCAAGGTGGGAGTTCCAGGAAAGATCACCGTCGAAAAAAATACCAAGATACTTCGCAGTTGATGTATATTTTACCGGCTCACAAGCACACGATAAACAATTGGACGCATGTAACAGTAAAGGATAGGTGGGTCTAACCTTTTTTAAGGGGTTATGAAAACAAATGAGCTGCGTTTTCGAAGCATTAACAATAATTAAATTAGCTGCAAACCAGTCCATAGTTTTATTCGCAGCAGCTTGCAGAGAAGAGATTGCATCTAAATAATTGGTAGCTCTGGATAAAACAACCGTATCGTCAGCATATTGAAATAACGAAACTGGCACAGCGTTGTGGAGGTCATTAACATAAATATTGAACAGTAATGGGCTCAAAACTGACCCCTGCGGTACACCAGCTTTGATTGACGAAAATGTGCTCTGAAAACGCCCAATTGAAACACACTGTCGTCGATCGCTTAGGAAGTTTTCTAGGAGTACTAAAAAGGAGCCACGAAATCCTAATTTAGAAAGTTTCATTAGCAAAAGTCGATGGCATACGCTGTCAGATGCTTTGCTGACGTCCAAGAACAGTGCGCAAGCAACCTGATTCCGTTCAAAAGTTGAATTCAGTATATCAGAAAAATCCTCTAGAAGCGTCTGTGTCCCTCGACCTTGAATGAAACCATACTGATGAGGTGAAAGAATACTGTGCTTGTCTAAAAAACTTTCCATAGAAATGTACAAATGTTTCTCCAACACCTTACTAATGAAAGGCAAGATTGAAATAGGTCGGTAATTTTCTATGTTTTTACGCGCACCACCCTTAAACAGCGGAGTAACCACCGCAGTTTTCATTTGTATCGGTATGATTCCAGTTAACATAACGTTGTTCAAAAGCGAATGGAGCACATGCCTAAGTACGTCAAAATGTCTGCGTAACTCATTAATTGAGATGCCATCAATGCCCGGAGCCTTGTTAGGCTTGAGGCTAAAAATAATTGACCTAAGGTCGTTTTGGGACAATAAGGGCAGGAAAGCCGAATCCAACACATTATTTAGCAAAGAGCAGGAGTCTGGGTGTTGTTTAGCGATGCCCAACACCCGGGAAAAAAAGGTGCTAAAATCATTGGCAACAGTTTGCTCATCACAAGAAGAATGCGAAAAAAACAGATTATCACTAGCCGAGGACTTCTTAGTATCGCTCAGGTCGTTGATCAGAGACCATGTTTTTTTAAGGTCGAAACGAGAGTTGTTAAATTTATTTCGGAAATGAACTCGTTTGGCGAGACGTATCATGGCATTCACCTTGTTTCTACTCTGTTTAAAAGTTGACCGAAGCGCGTTGCAACTGGGGGAGCGTTTTGATTGCATCCAAAGCAAGTCTTTTTCCTTGATTGCTGCTTCATTGTGGTTATTCTCCTCTATGAAGAGGAGAATAACCACAATGAAAACACCATTTTTTGTATGACCGGTAATTAGAACCACTAGAAAAATACGCAAGGCAGACGCAAATATGCGAAAAACAAATATCAAAAAGACTACGCATACTCGGCGTTTTCTTCTTCATCTCGTAGCGGAGGTAGACACTGCTACTGAGCATGCGCACCGCTAGCTTTGTTTGCAGAATTCCAGGGATCATTTCCGGTCGGCGTAAGCTAGGGGGATGGCGGGTGTGGCTGCAGCTTTCGCTGCATTGTCAGCTTACAGGTGAACGGAGTGGCAGTGCATCTACATTCTTTCTCTGAAATACAATATTTTATTTTTACAAGGACTACCATAATACGGGCGTTCGAGAAATGGAACGTAGTGTTGCAGAACATTTTTAAAAACATCAAAATTGTTTCCTTGATAAGTGCACAAAAATATTATCGTGAAAGTATTTTGTAATGTAACCAGTAAAGTAATCCGTAACATTTCAGCGAATGTAATCTGTAACGGTAATTTGTAATTGTAATCCATTACATTTTTTTTTAAAGTAACGGGCACATGTCTGGCTAATAACTACGTGCATGATAATGCTATTTGCGCATGGCATGGTCACAACAGTCGCCTTATCGCGTCTCGCGGAGCTATAGGAACGACATCTTGTCCGTGTACAACTTTTCAATTTTTGTTGCTTAAATGGAGGCGCGCCCCATCCTTCTTCGAAGGAGCGTGAGCCGGTGAAACAATGGAATCGCCAGTCACCTTCGGTGTAGTGACGCTGTTTCGAGAGTCGCTGTGACCATGCGCCGGTGTTGCGCCAGCAGGCCATAGGCCCCAGCTGAATATTAAAAGAGCCCGCGTAAGAACCAGGCCCTTTCCATTCCCACCTAATTCCGCTCAAAAAGGCATCTAGTTGCATTCCCATTCTATCCTTCCCAGAGCTGTCCCCATTCCATTCCCGTTCCATTCCGTGTTAGCGGAAGTGCGGAATGATTCCCATATCATTCCAGCTCCGAAGTTCCAACTCCGCCACACGGCTGCGGAAGTTTGTCTCGTATAGACCCGTGGTTCTCAACCACTGATGTTTCGCGAACACCGTGTGGTGTGGCGGAGATGACCCCTTTCGTGGTCAGAAGGGAAAGCTGTAGGTTAATTATGATAATGATTTATTGAATGGATATAACTAAGGGCTAGTGTGAAGTAGACTTCTGTCATTGACGTACACAGGAGAGAACTTGCTCGAAAATCGGAATGTTTCTTCTCAATCTGAGAAAGGACGACTTTTATTGCCGGAATGGAGTGATGACGCAGGGCTTCGCGGACCCCTATAGGATCCCTATAGGCTGGTCCCCATTTGAGAACCGCTGGAAGAGACAAAGATGGCAGCGCTTTCTGCGCGCTTCCGTTTTTGTCTTCTGGGCTGTGAAATGCCTTGTGAGCATGCGCTGTAGCTCTGCGCATGGACATGCTGCTGCGCTGAGTTGTGGACTTGGCATTTTTCGCCCGCGGGTGATGAGCGCTGGAAAGGTCTATACGTATGTGTGATATTCGAACATGTCTGGCCGACAGCATTGATATGACCGATGTGAAAGGGCCGTCATACAAAAGACGCTACGGACAGTGTCTGCACACTGTATATTGTGCGATATATGAACAGTGTGACCACGGCTGAAGAGATGCAGTATTGCCAGGAAATCTTAATTCTCCCCAGTTGTCGGTTCGAAATGGCTGCTCGCGACTGAGGCCTTTGATGGTTTGTTTCCGAAAACTAACGGCAGAGGTACGCAGGGAGCCAAGGGTGGATTTGACGGAAGATTTGATAAAGCAACATAGAATTCTATGGAACAGCGTCGAAGGCCCACAACAATTCCCGCAGTTGGTTTAGATTTCTTATTATTATTATTTCTTTTTTTTGCGCGCGCGCGGCAACACGTGTGTGAACCGGGGACAAGGATGGAAGGCAGACAAAAAGAAAAAGAAAAAGTAAGTGTATGAAAGAAGGAGGATAAAAGGAAGGGAAACACACAGTTCATTAGGACGCCTATTACACCGTAGCGGCGAAACTAGAAGCCGTGTTTTGATTTAATCTCTCGCTTTCATCGTTTTTTATTTTTTCATTTTATTTTTTTATTTCCTTTTACTGAAACAAACCGACTCATGCGCCGTGGAGGCCGGCCTTTATTTTATATGGTGGAGAGGAAAAACACTGCGGTCGGGAAAGCGCACGACAGCTGCGCACGGATACAGTGCCAGCCGACATGGACGCGCATGTGCGCGCACTGTAAATGTGAGCGCTGCGCGAACGTTAGACCATTTCGCTATTATATTCAGCGGTCGCGGCGATCACATTTATACTGTGTACAACACGTTTCCTGTAAGGCCGGCCTGACAGGGAGACTTCAAATTAACGTTCGTAGAATTTGCTTAAACAATAAAAAAAAGGAAACAAGGTCGACCTCTTACTTCCGGTCCATGATGGGTGGAACCTGGGGTCGCGCGCTTCGGATTATTCCGACCTTGGGCGCGAATATGTAAAGCAAAATACATATTTTCCGCTTGAATCGCTAAATCGCCGAGCCGTGATCTCCGGCGTTTAACGGTATACCCAGGGGCAGTGTGTTTACTCTACGTGTCAGCTTGCACGTGTGTTCAGGTCTCTGCCGGTGATTGATTGGCGTGTTATGCGCACTGGGGCCGCAGGAATCTTGCCGGCACTGTGTTTTCGGAGCATCGTACGCGCTAGTCAGCTGAGGTCTCGACTTTTATGCATTCGCTCGAAGCTTAATGGTTGCGACTCAATTAATTACGAGAAGTAATAAACAGTCAGAAAGCTTTTTAGTTTTTCTGTTAGCTGATTCGATGGACGGGTTGGTTTTTTTAAGCAGGCTACAGGAAGCGCTGTACTGCACACAAACGCACACAGTTTTTTGTTGTTGTTTATTTTCACTCGATTGCTGCGGCGGGCGCAACATATGGAAAGGTTGCTGCAGCCCCGCGAGTCTTATCAGTCCAAAAGCACTCAACACCAGCATCTCGTGTTATCTTCTCCCACGTATGTGCCTGCAATGACGTCAAGCCTCGATCATTAGCGTCACCGAGTTTTCATTCGAAGGCATTCGTTCCATCCACGGATCCAAGTTTGAACTCTATACAGAGCTCCATTTGCTAAGTAGACATCTGCGCCGCGTTCCATTTATGACTGTTTACAGTTTCGTTGCGCAGTCGGCAAGTGTGTCTGTTTAAAGTGCGAGAGAAAGACAATATATATAGAAATAGAATGGGCTGCCGGATCTGCGGTGGCTTCTTCAAATCTAACAATTTTTAAACCAGGGCGATTCATTTCCTATACGTGGCAGTGGCACACTGTCACGCATTTCTCGTCTACAGCAGACGAGCAGCACATTTTGTCGCTTATATATCCGTTTTCTGTGGAGCCGTATTTAGCACGTGATGAAACGGCAAAAAGTGAGGGTGAAAACAAACTGGGGTAAATTAAACTCAATTACAAACAACCCTTAGACAGGGTGAAAATAGGACAGGACAAACACGAAGACTTCGTGTTTGTTCTATCCGTCTTTTTTCACCCTAGTCTCGGCGTTTTTCTTAATAACAAGGGCCACCGAAATTAATGAGCAACAAGTGTTTTTTGCGCAAGAGTCTGAAAGAGCACGAGGACGAGCGTTCAGTGGTGCGTGGCACTATCTCTCGTGCAATCATTGATCGACATTTGGCATCAACGGGTTGCATCATTTAACCCCCAGCACACGAAAGAGAATGGTCTTCCATACAATCTCGTTTTGTCAGTGTGCAATCACGAAATTTATCTTAAAAAGATATCCCTCCGAAGCATTAGAGGCTTCAGCGTGCGTACGATGATGCGTGCAAGTATGCAAGCAGTGCCAGAAGATGGATGAGGCATTCTAAAGATGGCCAGACAAGCATTGAAGGTCCGCCTCAGAGTCGTCGTTCTGGGACAACCGCAACCAAAGCCGACAAGGGGATTTTTGATGAGCTCGTCAAAGAAGACAGGCGATTTCCATTATAAATAGTGAAAATACTTCAACTACGAAACAATGCAGTTCAACAAACGATTCGAAGCCTTGGCTATGGAAAAATTTGTGCCCGTTTAGCAACACCATAGTGCGCCTCCTCGCCGTAGTAAAGTGGTAAGCTGGGCGAGGTGGTAAACGTTGAACATGATTCAAAATCGCGCACAAAAAGACAAGGACAAACGAGGGAGGAGCACAGAATGCGCCTTTCTGTGTTTTGTGTTCCTTCCTCGTTTGTCCTTGTCTTTTTGTGCGCGATTTTTCATCACCTCCTCGCCGTGCTTGCTCAACAGTGAAGAAAATTGTTAAAATGCGGTGGGAAGTTCTTCCGCGCCTGCCCTACACCCCCATATCTGGCTCCCTCGTACATTCATCTGTTTCCATACGTGAAGGATCAGGTGCAAGACCTATGAGTCACTAGACGTTATCCAGGCAGTAATGCCTTACTCTCTTCGCCAGAACGAAAAGAAAGTTCTACCAAATTATTATTCTTTTTTTTTTTTTTTTTTACAGCGATAGTTCTGTTGGCTTCTTTGCACTCTGTAAATGACGTCCGTTGTAGTTTGCTGTTGGGTTGTTGATTTTGTAGTTGGCGCAGTAGTGTGTCCTCAATCGATGTTGTGAAATCCTTGAAAGAGAGAGACATCCGCCCGCGGGAGTCGAATTTTGGTCCGCTGCGAGCGAAGGGGAGGCGTGGCTACAGAGCTACGGCCCAGCGTGAAAACACCTTTTAATCCTAGGATTTTCGCAGTACCCGATGCCCACTGCACACACTTTCTGAGGAAAAACAAATGCCGATAACAAAATGCCGCGGTAGCAATGTCAATGCAGATAGCTCGTGCAAGGAGATGCGCATTAACGCGCTCCAGACAAAACAACAACAACGAAATCAAAAGAGTTTGGAACAAAATGGTCGGATTTCAGTATTGTTTTGTACATAGAGTTATTATATTGTACTCTAGAGGTTCAACTGGTGCTATTGTCTCCAAGACTTACAGGATACAAATTGAAGCAGAGAGCAACCAACCTACTTTCGCGGTGCTCCTGTGCATGCCCGTGTGAAAACACGCGTGCATTTTGTCTCTTCGCCGGCAAATAACATGAATAACTTTTGTGATTTGTTCGTATTCAATAGTATGTACCTTTATTACCATTGTATACGTGTAATTGCATTAGCTACAGTATTTTTCTTCTTCAGTGAATGATACAAACAATTCCATATTTATGACCCAAACCTCTGTTCCCTAGCAGGTGTCCAAAGACGAGCGACGATTCTGAGGAAAATAACAATCGAAAGGAATACAGAGTGTGTTCAAGGTTGGCCAGCATTGCGGTGACGCTTATATATCGCCAATATGCCAATCCTGTCACTATATATGAACATGACGCCGTCGTACATTTTTACGAGCGGTTAAAATACGAAAGGTGTCTTTTTTATTGTTTCCTATGGCCGGGAAGCTTTTATCGAACACCTGTTCTTTGACCTCTCCCCTATTTTTAAATATTTCGAGCGTGCGGGTGATGTATTTAACGCAGAACAAGCATCTTTGCACATATGCATTGGCTGACAGGATAATACTTATTTATACCAAATCGGACCATATTACTTGGCATTCACTTTATTTTGATCTTCTACATGCAGAGCGAGTTACTCATCCAGTGTTACTGCGCAGTTCTTGCTGTTTTTCTTGGTCTTCCAGATGCCTTTCGTTCGTTTGACACGTAAATCCCCCATGCAGAAAAACGCCGACGCCGTGTTCGCGCTAACAGTGTCCGACGGTGCACATAAATGCGCGCAAGAAGCTGTTTTAGCACAGCGCTGAACGCTACAAATTTGAAAGAAAAACGCTGAAACTGACCCTAATATTCATTTACCCGATTGAGAAATGCTCCAAGCTAGTTACGTGCGTTATAAGTATTCGTAATATTTACTCGTATGATCAAACGCAGAGAAAACACGCACCCGCTTTTTCACGTAGAAAAGCCTTATTGGAAGTCAATTTTCGACTGTCTGCTTCAATTTGCAACAGAATACTAGCGCCAGCTGAACCCCTAGCGTACATTATAATCACTCTACGGTTCCGAACGCTTTGGTTCACTCAGCCCACGGTGCATGAACGCGAGCGACGCCGATGCCCAGCGAACTTCGCCGTGACGTGTCGCTACTATCGCTGTGACTGTGCTGCAGATGAACGCAGGACGGCTGAATTTTTTTAAGCTTCCAGAATGGTGGTAAACCTGCGTCCAAACAAAAAGGAACTACGTACAAAAAGTTAACAAACGTTCGGAAAATAAAATGAAGCGAGATCGTTTCAGTAATGCGACGTAATAATTCGTTTTAAAAAAGTGTCGCTGATTACTTTCGGTACGACCCTCGTAAACTCAATGAAGCAACAAATTACCCTAACGACGAACTTGACAGAACATATAATGTCTATCGACACGTTTTGACTAAAATCATATTAATAACTGTACCGATAATCCCCCACTTCTTTAAACAAAAACAAACAAAAAAAGCCCACCCACAAAATAATGAAAGATGAGTTGAGTTGCCCGGTGTTGTAATAGCGTTTCGCGTACACCGTACATACACGACAGGAGAGGGAGTTTTTCTGAGCCGCGCAAAAGTCATGATAGATAACGCGGAGAGGAAACGCATGCCAGCCATTCTGGGCCTTCCCCCATCCATCATGTTTAAACGGCTGACATCTTTCTCGCTTCTCCGGCGACTCCCCCCTTTTTTTTTCTTCTTCCCTCGCGCGGCTCTTCGCTCCGCTTACGGTTTATCTTCTCGAATCTGGTGTAGACAACTGGATACCCGAGTGTCTCGCCTCGCTTCCGAAGGGAGGACCCGGCGACCGGAAAGAAACTCAGTCGGAGGAATTAAACAAACCTCGCGATTTCGGTCAAAAGGAGCAGTGCGGGTTGGTAGAAAAGAAGAAATAGAAAACTTATCAACTTGAAAGAAAAAAAAAGTATCAGCGTTTTTTTTTATTTTTAATTTGTGCTACCTTTTTATTAAAGTATTTACGGCCGTCTGGAAACCGGTGAAAACGCGGGGGCGTAATGTGGGGAGAAACGCATGTGTACCTCCTTTTGCCGTAAGTCAAAGCACAGTCAAAGGCTAGACGACATCCAAACTCCAGACGGGCAGGTGCAGAGGCGCTGATCCACGGCATATATTAACTGCGCTTACTCGGTTTAGCCGGTGTTCACGCAGGCGCAGGAAGACAGGGGACTCCGTGATGCGGCGCTTTCGGGGCGCTGCTTGTTCGGCCAATCGGCACGTAGCGTCGGATGCTATTTGACGTACGGTGAAACGACGTTGGCGTGTCCAGCATTTCTCTGCGCCGTTTTTGCGTTTGCACTTTTATCAAACAGTGATCTGCGTAAATGCTTATCCTTCCGAGGTCCCCAAGAATGCGGTGCACGGTTGTATTCCTTCGTGAACAGCCCACTGCTACTCAAATATGTAAAAAAACAAAAATCGATACATTGGCTGCACGTCGACGCCGTCGGATCATACTGGGGGGGTCATCCCTGCTTGTTCTTGCCGAGGAACACAAAGTCGGCGATGTGAAATCTATACGCTGCGAAATCTGTGTGCTAGAAAATATATACGCGCTCAGCTTCGAGGCAACCCTGGTGGAAGCGGATGGGACGTCAGTGCAAGTCATGTATACAACCTTACATCGCTCGTCACACGATATAGTTATACTTGGAGGTATTCTCCTAACCTAAACTAACTTAACTAAGAAAAAAAAATCCGAATCCCGTTAGTTTGTTTGTTTCTTAGCCACAATTTTTGGCAAGCACGGGGCATGCAATTGAAAGCAAATTAAAGAGCGCCGAATCTTTGTTTTCTGTCCACAACTACCTTACACACGTGTTCTAAATTTCTAAAGTCATATAAAGACGTTCTTCTCGGCAGTTCACCGCCTTTAAACGCAACATATTTCGGGAGCAAGAATGGAAATAATACCGTCACAAAAAAAAAAAAAGAAAACGAAGCGAATTATTTAAGTTGCAACATCATGAGAGCCGCGCTGCGGCCACCATGCAAACTGCCCGTCGAAATGTCCAAATAAAGACGCGCGCGTATACGTGCACACGGCGAATAAAATATCGACGACAAGCACAAAAAGCTCCAACTTCCGTAAAGCGCCGAACTCGTCGTGACGACTTAAAACCCGTCATTATCCTCCACCCACTTCAACAGCCAACAGCGTTTCCTAACTCCTGAGTGACTTCCTCGCCCGCTTCTTTCGTAAAAGCGCCCAAATCAAAGCTGGAGCACACGCCCCCTCAAGCACGAAAGAATCTTCATATCTATAAAGAAGCCGAGAAAAACCAACGAAACGCCTCCTCTCTCTTTCTCTCTGCATGATTCTCTTTTTTTGGCTACCCCAATTTACGGCGTCTCGGTCGACTGTCACGGCTGCGCAACCCGTATCAAAAACGGCCCGAACAAACTCCATCAATTTAAACGAACTCCGACGGCGGCGGCGGTTGCTGCTCCGTCGTTCCCGCGCGCGTCCCGGCGTCCAAGATCGTATATCTCGGGCTCCCCAGAACCGCTGTCTAATGAGGCTTGACCGCCTGTCTCCGCACGACGCACACAAAAGCGCGATATGACCAAGGCGCCGAGAAACTCGAGAAGAAAGCACGCAGTCGCCGTCTCGCGCACACGCACGCACGCAGAGCACTGTGTGCGCCTCGCTGCTGCTGACGCACATCTATGTAGACAGCGAAGCGAGCGTGCACACGACGCCACACGCGCATCAAGACACGCGTGTCTGTGTCTTGACGCCCGTTTCACACGCGGGCAATCTGTTTCAAGAGCGGAACACCGTTCACACGCGCACAGACACCCTGCGAGGACGGGCAGATGGTCCCCCTCTCACCACTTGTCGGTGTGACACCCGTGTACAGACAGTCGCCTCTCTTTAGTATATAGGTTCGCAAAACGGTAAAGAAAGAAAAATGATAGAGAATGGACGGCGGCGCAGCGCGGCTCGCCTTCCATCCTTCATCTCCCGGTCGCATCACGCAGCCGAACACCACTATAGCGCAATCATCGCACCAACGCGGAACGCAACCTCCCCTCTCCGAAACAAGCGGTTGACGCGAGAGATGCACACCCCATAAACTTGTCCCCCCCTGAGACGCCCCGCGCGAAGGATCGTCTCAGGGACTGCGTTCCTCGGCGCCGAGCGATGTGGCTCGACACGCATCGCCATGACGTGGCGTGACGGTTCCCTGGGGTCCGTCATGCCATTCGCGGGTATCCACTTGCTCGCGGGAGCCCTGTGGTAGAGGGGGAGTGGAGGGGGGGGGGGGGGGTTCGCGCGAAGGTCGCATCAAGACGAAAAGGCCACGTGACCCTTCTTTCTTATCACGTGACTAATGAGCAGCGCCAGGCGCGCCATTTATGAGATTTTTTGTCTTCGCTCGTCAATCATTCTCAATGAGGCGAAAACGCAGTTGCGCGCTGAAGTCCTCTGGTCGATATGGCCCAATGACACACGTAGACAAGGCCAGGGCATGGTTGAAAATAGCTTGGTTGCTCATTAATTGTGTGCTGGCGCGCGAGTTTGAGAGTATAAAAGTATCATCGTGTGGTTGCGTATAAAGATTAAGAGAATACAGTTTTGGAAGGTGCGTCGTATGCAGTCGCAAAACTGGATATGCTTGTAGGCTCCCACGAAACTTTAAAATCTGCTGATTAAGATATTCTGGACTCTCCAGATTCAGCTGATGCCAAATGTAGGATTACAAATACATGATTATACCACTTCACTCTCTATTACCGAGCGGCGTGTTTTCTCCAGTGCGGCAGGGCTATTATGTACTAACCTCTTGCCAATACAAGTCGCGAACGGATCGAGCCTTCACTGCTCGGAAACATCCACTCATAAGATAAGTTTCCATGGAGTCAGGCAGCGACTGAAACGAATCGAGTTCATGTGTAACGCACACCGTCCCAGCCCTCGATGGGATGCCACGTTTGGAAGGCGAGAGCTGAAAGAGGCGCGAACAGCTGAGCTTCGTCAACGTGGGCATTATGCCAGCATGGAGGTCTATTGGAAATCGATAGCGGTTTGCAGCCTCTCGAATTTGTTTGCTGGGCAGGGAATACGAAATACGACTGCCTAAGGCGCCCGGCTGGCGCTGCTTCATGCCTGAACATGAACTGTCGGCGCTGAACGCTTTGAAAAAAACACTCGAGCAACCTGAATTCGTCGCGGCAAAGTGAGCGCGCCTAACTTATAGAATCCGCGATGCGGAGAGCACGTCGTCGTCTGCTTCTTGCGAAGGGGCTGCGGTGACGTTAAACCTACGCCGAGCTCCAATTGGCTTTGATTGGAAGGATAGTGGGTATAAAGCTCAGTGCTAGATTCCTCGAGGTCTTCCCACTGTTCTTTTCAAGCAGCCAATAAGAGCTCGGCATTCTGATATCATAGATACCCCTGTGCAAAGAGCAGACGAATTTTCGCTTCGCGTTCTGTCGCCTTCTTTTGCGCTTTTATTTTTCTCTGTAAGCCCGGAGCTCGCTCGTTTAGCATCTCCGAGCATCGCTGTATGTTTATACACGTGATATGACGTGATGTGATGTGATGTGAGTAACTGGGATGTACTCGAGGAAGGCCTTCGACTGGCACTCGCATCCAATCGGCGGGCGGTCGCCGTTTCGTTTTCCGTTCCTGACGTCAGAAGGGGGAATGGTTTGGCGCCGGTAACATCCAAAATTTTGTATTAAAAATATATCCGTGTCTTTATGGATCGGGTAAAAGCATTCCCGTTATTTAAACGAAGCAAGCCTGAAATCCCCATCACAAAAGAGCGTTATAGGATACGCTTCAATGCGTTGCGCGGGCTTGCGGTGAAGCTTGACACACTCCTCAACAAAGCGTTACGTCGCTTTCTAATCGTGCTAACTCGCAGTCGTATCTCGACTTAAGCCCACAAGGTTATCCTAGTTAAGAGTAGATGAAGGCTAGTGTGGGGGGGGGGGGGGGGGGGGGGGAGGCACTCACTTGATCGAATGACGTTTTAGCGAACGCCCACGTTTCATCGAACGACACTTTAGCGAATAGTCGGACGCCGCGAAGCGGTGTTTTCGGGTGGTCCAAGTGAGTTCATATTTTTGTAATGAGTTGCCGAAGACTGTCGCCGCGAAGCGGCGTAAAGCGCAGCGCGACGGATGGGTTAACGCGTGCCCCCGTTATTCGCTAAAACGACCATTCGCTCAAATGTCGCCGTTCGCTAAAATGTCATTCGCTCTTGTGATATGGACCCGTGTGGGGGACTGGGTCATTAGACAGGTGGTCTCGCTGGAGTAAACTATTTTTGTTTTCGCCGTTGCACTTGGTGTTGCGATGCTTAAGCTTTCGGGCTTCTGTAACCCATGTTTTGGGCATATGCGCTTGCCCTCTTGAGCCAAAGTATTGTCCCGTAGGGATTGTTCAAAATGTAACGAAGATGAAAGAAAACATCTTCAACTCTCGAAAGATAAGATCTATTCAAGCTAGTTCGCGTGAAACGACGAAAGCGTGCAGCCCATTGCATCTGCGTCATGGTATACGCGAGGCAGAGCTGCTGTCTATTCCTCGTCGCAAATAACATTCTATTGCTCTGTATTCGTAAGAATCTCTTTGTCATCTTTATTCCATCTTGAGCGTGCCCGTGACAAGACAATGTACGTTCCTTGAGCAACAATGCACGGCTTCCTACGAATGAAACTTCTTCTCCTAATAGCTGACGCGTGTTGAAATATAGATGAATATTAAGCAAAATGCAAAAAAAAAAAAAAGGATTCGTGGCATGTGCGACGACGTTCTGTCAGTGGAGCCCTTTAGAAAAGAGGACAAAACCTTCTGCAGTCTTTCTTTCTCGCAGTCTCCCTCCAACGGGGGATGACTGTCACGAGGCCGTGTTGAGCACGGCGCATGTCTTCGCGTATACCAACCGTCCAAGGGACGAGCGAAACTATTCGATCCGTGATTTGTCGCGCTTCAAGACGCCGCCGCTGTACGTCAGAGCCTTCGTTTTTGAACACGCGCGACCCCGATTCAGGCGTCTCGACCGAGAATGCTCGTTTTTCTTGCTAAATGTAAGTTTAGCCACGTCAAGCGTTATGATGTCTGCTCCACTAGTCAGTGCTGCTGGTGACAGAAGCGGCAATTATTTTTCCGCTGACACAGCCAAGTTATGCCTTTAATGCGATCCCAAAAATGTTCCGCAGCGTTGCGTGTTCATTAACAAGCTTTTTTTTTTCGGCTAATTGGGGGAGCTCATGCGTGAGAGAGGTTACCAACAAGTTGTATGTCGGCAAGCAGCATCGACGAGTTTTGTTCTTCAGCCCTAAAGCGTGTTAGATTATCTTATCCACAAGTGTTTACCCATTCTATTTTTTTTTTGTTTTAGTTGTCCTCTTTTTTTAAACAGCGCAGGTATATTGTAATTAAAAGTTTGAGTTTGCGTTACGAATTATGTAAATGCATAATTGTGCTCTCGAAATTTTAGAGTTTGTGTCCAAAATTTACGTTAATAGATGACTCTGCCAACGAAATTCATTGTTTATTAAAATTTCTCGGTGACGCAAGCCCCAGCCCAGTGATAAAGTATGAAGGTACTTGTAAATCTAGTCGTTCATTTGTGAAGTGCTTTTGGCTACTGGGGATATACTGGGGTTGATTTCTGACCTATCAAAACAGATAAAGTTCAAACGGTTACCGGTGTCTTTTAAGCAGTCTCGTCCTTTATTCTTTATTCATCATGGTCCTGAAGCGCCATCAAGCATCATCGCAGGGGGCGAATAAACTTGGAAAATACATTTCGGAATTTCCGGCACAGACAATCCCGCTGGGCAAAACATTCCACCTCTTGATGAAAGTTTTAGTGCGGTCTCTAATCTTATAAAAGTGGTCTTTTCTTTTGGAAATATAATTTGGAGGTAATAGTAAGATGAGCTATTAATTACAGTTATATTGCGATATTATATATTTTATAAAAACTTTGTGCGCTAATTTTTTCGTCCTAATGCCAATGTGGACCATCCCATTTCTTGAATCAAATTCTCTCTAGTGCAAAAATGGGGTTTTGCTGCGAAGGGTCCCAGACGGTGCAGGCGTACTCTAAAACTGGGCGTACACGCGAGAGCTATGCGAGCTTTTTGATAGCTTAAAGGCCGGTTCGCACATGCAGCGAAGCGCTAATGTAGCGCTTGTCACGTGTTGTGTGCTACTTATTGTCTAGCACGCGCTTAGCGCGAGGTCAGCACTACGCTTGTAGCGCTCCGCTACATGTGTGAACAGGCCTTTAGTCGATTTCTTTATATTTCAGTTTAAAAATCTAAGCGCTCTGCCGGCCCTCATAAGAACACCGTCAATATGTGCGTTCCAAGTGATAGCCTTGATATTTTACTGATTGCTCTATCGGTACGGTCTCTTCAGTTGATAACACGTTTCAACTTTCGTTTTCGTTTTACGGGGAAAACTAATATGGGGGGGGGGGGGGGGGCACTTTTTTACGTTTAGTTTTATTTTCTATTCTTTACGCCTGACTCGCTCTGAAGCACGATTGTTTGTCATCTGGTGGTGGGGGCTGATTCAACGCGGCTTCGGCCGAGCGAGCTCACCGTTCCAGTCTGGCTTCTAAGGACCGCGTCGTGGCATCGGCACGCGATGAAGTGGGTAAAAATGGCGGGCGGCGTGACGTTGAGAGAGAGGAGGAGGAGTCACGCTGCGGGTGCAAACGAGGAATTGCCCGCGCCCTCTCTAGGTCCGCGATTCCGTGACCGCCTTGTTGGCTGCCTACGCGGACTGAGCGCGCCCGCAAATGATGTCTTCAGATGCCGCAATCTGAGTCAAGGATTATCGCTTCCTCGCACAGCTCCGCCGAAGAGACCGCCTTCGAGAACTCTGACGATGCAATGCGTGACTTTAGTATATACAAAAAAAAAAAAACTAATCAGTTTGGACTGCCGCGACGTATATCACGAGTTACACTAACGAGTTTTAGAAGAGCGCGTGCAAAGGTTTTTGCGTAGGCAACGAGATAGCCTCAATGACGGTTAAGAGTTGAACATTTTAGACACAACCCCGAGATTGGGTTTTGTTAAAGCTTCAAAAGCTTGTTTGCGCCCTAACGTTTTGTTAGTTGAACATGTCGGTGCATACTTGTAAATAACCCAGCCTGAACTGTAGACTTATACTTCGTGTTCAAGTATAATTCTAAAGTTCAAGCTGATTCATTTAGAAGTTAGAAATGACCTCACCACCATGCGGCAATTCAAAACGTAGTTTGCATTTGGCGCATGCACAGTGCACGGTGACGACGCAACTTCTTCACGTACGCGAAACTTTATTTTAAGGTAACGAAAGACGGACATTGAAAACAAACAGACAAACACAGTGGTGTGTTTGTCTGTTTGTTTTCAATGTCCCTCTTTCGTTATCTTAAATTAGAAACCAACACGCTCAACCTTCTACTTTACACGCTAAACGTTTTTTCGTGTACGCCATTCTGTAACTCGCTAGTGTAGCGTCTGCCCTTGTCTGTATACATAGCAGTATGACTGATTAATTTAGACCTTTAGAATAAATAGCGGCGGAACACGATTTATAATAATTTAAAACATAATATCTCCCAAGAAGATTCGTTCATTAGATAATAAAGGCGCGGTTTCATTTCCACACTCTCAAAATTCCGGTGGGTCTAAACTTCCTGACAAAACGCTTGGAAGAGCCAATAAACCATTTTCCAACTTCTGCGCCAACGCCTGTCCGTCATTGCTTGACCACATACTCTGAGCATGTATTGGACACGAATCCTGTGTCAACGTTCGGCGTAAACTCGGCAAAGCTCGTATTGAAAACGAGCGCTGCGTCGGCGTTCGGCGAAGGCTTGAACCCAATCACGCGTTTCGTGTGCCTGGATGGATGGATGGGTGTTACTGCAGCTATACCCCTTGTAACGGGCGGTAGCTTGCGCCCCCTAGCCTAAGTCTAAAAAGACAGTGCAAACAATGGCGAGCCCCAATGTCGCTCTAGACTCTCTAGCCACCATAGTCGCTCGATGAACTTTGGAAAAGGGTCTATTGCTTCAGTTTACGGAGGCGGACGACAAGGCTGAAAATGTGCTTAGGCATAAAAAGAAAATAACTTTACTTTGTGACACTGAGCACGAAGCGTCATGCATCAAATCATGGGCTTTTGTTCTATGTCTATATATCTTTTCAGCCTCGTCATCCATGAGGCACCCTCCGTATAGAATTCATAAGTTGGATGTCCAGATTGATAATAATGTAACAATTGAGACATATGGTGCACGAAAAAAACAAACAGGAAACTTTTAACTCGAAGGAAGAGAAAAGAGTATGCGCCGGGAAACTGAGAAAGAGAAGGAGAACGGGAGTGCGTCTGGTCGTCAGAGAGCCGAGCTCTGGGCCGGCTTGAACAGCGTCTCCTCCGCTGAGTCTGGGTGAAAGAAAGCAGCCGCCAAAGCCAGCGCACGACCTGAGCGGAACTGAAAGCGCGTCTCAAGACGCGCGCGGTTTGAGTCTTAGCTGAGACGCTGTTCTAGAAAAGCAGCCCTGGTCTGAAAGATTAGTGCGTAGACCGAAAGCTATAGATGTCTTTGTCTCCAATGCACTCGTCGAACACGATCGAATGTGAGAACCAAAGGCCGGACGCCGACGTTTTGCGTTCTAACGCGTTCGACGAGTGCAGTGCAGACAAAGGCAGCTAGCTTCAGGTCTACTAACTAATCACTCCAATCAGAGCTCGACGTTCTGACATCTCCGCGCATTCTCGTATCCTCCTCGCCCTCGGTTTGTCGGCGAATAGAGAATGTCTCAAACTCAGCTGACCTCAATTATTCTTCTCGCTTCTTATATACACCCGATGCTGACGTCACCGACCTCTTCACAAATACACTCTTCGTAGACACGAAGAGTGTGTCCCTGGAGTCAGCAACGCGTGTATAGAAGGAGCGAAAAAATTAATGAAGTCAGCTACGGCTTCGCAATTCATCTTCGTTTTCTATTAAAAGTAAAGCTTAATCAAAAAATGAAATCAGCTTAGTTTGAGATGTTTTCTTAGTGTTTGCTCGTCCTTCGACTTAAAAGTTTCTTAATTTCTTTTGCACCACAGTTTCAGCCGTTACATTATTGCTAATTATCACTAGCTTGTCTGCAGACTCAGCGTTTTTTATTTTGTTTTTTGTTTGCTTCGCGGGGAAATAGGGGCAGTGGATTGTCTCGAGCGCATATGGCTTCCTTATACGCTCACTGGCAGCTTAAAAAAAAAACAAAAAAACGTAGGACGTAATTTGTTATATGAACGCTTCCTGCTTCGTGATTCGCTCTTATCGAATAACGCCGTAATTGGATTGGCAGCCGAGTGATAATAAGGTGTGCAAATTTCTGAAGTTTTCGGTGTCTCTCTACGACGGGTAATACGCCGAACATTTACGGCCATCTCTTTGTGCATCTTATTTCAAAAACACCACCACCGGGAGTCGAGAGCGCCAGCGTTCCACCCTCGACGAACGCGGGAGCTTCTTGGGCCGTCGATTCGGAGCGTATTACGAGCGAGCGAGCGCTCTCTTATCAGCGCTCCGGGTATCAGCGCCGCACTCCCCATGCCGCGCTCGGGGGATACTCCCCTGCCTGGGCAGCAGAGAAGAGCAAAGGGCTCGCCTCTGCTTAGCATGCACGGCGACCAGCGTGGCGGCGGCAACGTGATACCCGCATCTGGAGGCAAAACCCTTCGCAATTGCGCTCAGTGTGGGCGGCGTTCGACCGGCAAAACCTCTTCTACCGCCGTCTCTCCCTGAACTCCGTTTGTCATTACGATGGACCGCGGCGGATGCTACGAGCCACTCCCAACCAATCCAGCGCCATGTACCTGTCACGTGGGGGACCGGTGGCCGGGTGTGTTCGGACACCCTGGCTCGGAGCACGTGGAGCGAAAAACACGCGCTGCGGAACCCGGGGATCCTGACCATAACCTCGGCCCCTGCCCATTTCGACCTGGACGAGCATCGTACCGGCGCGCGGTCGTGTAATAACTTCTGCGTGACGCACGTTAAAGATCCCAGGATAGCGGTGGTATACTGGACCGGGTCAATCTCTCATCTAAAGGCACAAGACGCCCATCGTGGGTGACTAACTTCAAGCATGCCTAAACGTACCTTTTACAAAATTACGTTTATTGGGCCACGCGACTATACGCGTCCCGCCAGACGCTGCAGCTCCACTCCCCAAGATCACGTGACATTCGCTAACGTTGGATTGGCTCAAATGGCCCGTAACCTCCGCTGCGGTCCATCGTGCGGTGAAGCCGCGTGTGGCTGAACGTCGTTTTACGACTTCGTGCGCGCATGTCATCGTGGTCCGCAGGGGCGGCGGTGTCCCTTGTGCGCCACGGACGTGCGTGAGAGGGGAGACGCGGAGGCCGTAACTCGCCTGCGTCGTCATGCTGCTTCTTGCTTGTCTGTCTGTGGCGGATTGCCGCCGTCCCTTCTGAACTCGGTGGCTGCGCCCTTAATCGGGGAGACGATTCCATCTGCCGAGTTTTGTTTCGATGAGCCGAGAGGCTGTATTTGGGCGACGTCGAATGAATGAGCCACCTAAACACCGAGTCGAACGATGCATCCCGGTGGGGCTTCTCTGCACGAGGGCCGAAGGATGCGTCGTGCGTATCAACGTCGGAAGAACTATTGATTACCTGGACGCAGTATAATTTAATAACAACATGAAGTATAGAGAACTCGGAAGAGGCTGGAGATCGCAAACTTAAAAGACAATTTTTATACGTTGTTGCGGACATTTCTGGGTCATATTGACTGGGCGCTGCTCCATGGCGGTTCTAACTTCAATCTAAATATTAAATACCAAAGTTTTTTTGTTTTCTTTTTGCCTGATAAACGTTGGGTTTCCAGCAAGTCTCGAAGGGTTTTCCAGCGATTAATTCGAGCGTAACGCCACGCCAAATGAAAGCAAATTGAATAAACGAGCCGGGATGGCTTATCGAAGGTCAGTACCGAACCTATCGCCAATATAAAGAGGATCTTCCCACCCGCATTCGACACGCCCACCCTCCCGGTCGACCGAGCATCCCGACAGCTAACTCATCCGCGAGAGTCCAGGCAGGCGTGAAGTCGACGACATCGACGACGACGATGCCACCGGCAACGGACGTCGGGTGGAGGTGCGACCGAAGAAAGCCAACGAGGGGCCCAACAGCGCGTAACCAGACTCTCCGCGCCTGTCAATCAGACTCATCCTCGGCACAGCGTGCACCGCGACGACCTTCCTCGTCTGAGTTGGCTGGTGCCAGCGTTACGGCTGCCGCGCCATGGCCTGTATCTCTCGAGCAGAACTCGCTGTATTCCTTTTCACGACGAACCGCGGGTGACGCTACGAGCCATTAGAGCCAATCATTAAACCGTGTGAATGTCACGTGATCCGCGGGACTCCTATTAGTCGATGTCCCCATGTGATGCGTTCGCCAGACCGTTTGGATGACTCGCGTATAGCGTCCGGGGCGGTCCATATCGTACAGGTGAAACGGAGCCTTGTACGCATTTGCTTTTATCTCTCGCGCTCGCTTGTTTCTCGTGCGCCAGACGGGCCATATCATGGAGGGGCCCCTGCTCATTACAGCTGCGCTGCTACGGGACCGTGGTTGGGTTTACTCGTAATTAATAACAGCCGACCTCGTTTAGTCGGGAGGCTGCAGCTGGGCCGCCGCTCTCATTACGATTGTCGTCCGAGATGATTAAGCTTCGCGGCGTCGGCGTTCTCTGGTCGTCACGTGCGGAGGTGTACGGGGCTGGTGACATGTCGAGATGGAGTGCGGCCGCATTCGGGGAGATGCGCCGCGTGCTGTGGGCCGCCTCGCGGAACGGAACAATGATGTCCCTCTTGTACTCCGATCGTGGTGGCATGTGCGATAGGAGTTGAGTAAAACGGGCGCTACTAATTGTTTCTAACACGTGAAGCACAATACACTGTAGATAGCTGCGCTGTTTCGGTGTTGTTATTTCAAACGAGCATTTACGAGGTTTGATGGCGAAAAAAAAAAAAAAGAATCTGTTGGTTATGAATTTAAAAAAAAAAGAAAATAAAAGAAAACATGTTTTATGAGACGCTTTTTTTTTTTCACCAGGTTTTACGATAAATGCGAGCGAAGAAGCCACATAGGCGAAGCAAGCGGGCCTGTTACGCACACGCCTTAGTGATATTGACGACGTGCATGATCGAAAGCGTCTCTATGGTTGGTCTGCCACGATTGGCCGAATTCTGTCTATGACGTCAGCAAAGGAATTCTCATTGACGGAAATAAGAGTAATGCAAGAACTTGAATTTTGACGCTGTTGGCAGTGTTGGTTTCAGAGCGCTATGATTTCGAGTTTCTGTCATACTCATTGCAAACACCATCGAACTTGTACGCAAGTTAATGACGTCACGAGAGGGAACCGCAGGAGGGCGCCACCAAAATATCTCACCGCTAATCGACCGTGCAGCTGGACGTTCTCTAGAGTTCCATTAGCCTTGATTTGAGCGGTGTCGGTATCTCGCCGCATTCGCTCCCTATACGGGAGTATAAAGGCCGGTTCTCACATGCAGCGAAGCGCTGATGTAGCGCTCCTCACGTGCCATCAGCTACTTGTCGTATGCCATAAGCAACAGTTTTGACGGTGCGACACAAAGCTGGTGAACGCTGCCGTCAGCACGCGCTTAGCGCGAGGTTAGCGCTATACTTGTAGCGCTCAGCTGCATGTGTGAACGGGCCTTTAGTCAACAAACCATTAACAAACATGTCCGCCTTTGCCCACACCACGTATGGGCGTTGCGCGTGCGCAAGAACCAGATCCACGTCTAGTGATATGTCTGCGCATGCGCAGCGTCGGCAGCAGCGCCACCGCAGCTGCGTGCCGTCAGAGCCGCGTTCCGGTTAACGTATCTAGATTAGCTCAGTTGTGGAATTCCCCCAGACCCCCCTCACCCCCTTAATCCGCCTCCCGTCGTTTGAAGCGCCATCTAGATTTTTATTTAAAACTGTGCGTTCAATAGAGTATACGGTGAAATGCCGTCTATACAATCCGTGCTTCAAAGCGTGTGTACACCTTACACTGCAATAGAAACCAACTAAGAAACAAATACAAGTGGGGGCTATTCAGACATTTTTTTCTTAAGACGCTACAACGGACACAAGAGCTTCATCTGTGCATCAGACACGGCGTTTGCTCCGTCAGCTTCCTCTTGCGAAGTTGCTTACAGCAACTTTTGGCAACGCACGTTTATGTTTCTTTCAAGGGTAACAGGGCGCGTTTCAGACTTAAAATGCCACATTTCCATCGGCAGTTTGCTTTGCTGGTTTATTACGCCAAATCGAGCCCCTTGCAACCGGATTATTTTTGCCAGGAAGGTCTGTCGATGCCGTCCAACATGTATGGTCATTCTGCATGGATGTTAGAAACTCTGATTGCTCACATTCAGTGTGATGCAAAGTCATTAGAGAGTTTTCGTAGACCGCGTTTCCTTCTCCGCTAAGCCCTCCGCAACGAAGAGCCTCTACTGCACCTGCGCGCCCATAGTCCTAAAGGGCTGTTTCTACTCCGTCGTAACGTCAACGAGCGCACGCGCTCGTTCACGCTCGCTGACGCTGTCTGCGAACGGGGTGTCTATACTCCGACGTCAAGTTGAACGCGGCGCCGCGCTGAGCAGCTCGACGCGCGACGTCGTAGCTTGCGACGGACTTGGACATGCTCTACGTTCGACGTTGGACGTCGGCGCCACCGACGCAGGCTATCCCAGAAGTCCTCGCGCGAATGCCTCATTCGGGAATCCGGTTGGCGGGGTCGTGGGGGCCAGTCGGAGTGTGGTGCGAGATGCTCATTTCTGGGATCTGAACCTGTCGTTCTTGCCGTGTGTCGTGTGCTGTTGTCATGTTCCCGTGTTGGTGTGCGTATTTAACGTTCGTGCGCTTGACTGAGCGATTGTGTGCGTGGACGTGGACCGCTCCGAGGATGCGCTACCTTCGATTCTCGATAGGCCTATCGACCTAACGAGCCGGTGGTGGTGGGCCGTGGTATGGGTGCCGGCAAAAGCTAGAAGCTCGATGACGCGCCAGAGGTAGGGTTAATTAGAATTAAGGATGACCTAATGTGTGTGCTATTTATTATCATGTGCCAGTCGCACTCACTGGCAGTCGTTCCCGATCGAAAAAGCGTCGTCGAATGTACGGGAACGGCGGTCACGGAAACCTCTGAACTATTTAGCCGGCCAGAAATTTTCAGTTGGGCTGTCCCAGCTTGTAAATGGTCTCAGTTTGTAAACGATAGTAGCGGTACGCGATGACAATTGGACTGAATCCTGTATAGGCTTTGGTGCGTTACAATTTCGAACGCGTACATTGCGTAATTTAGGCATCGTCCGCTCTCTTCGGTGTCCATTTCTTAAGTCAGCGTGAAAGTCTACTATGATGATAACATCCCGGCTGCCCGTCAGAAAGAGGTTTCTGTGGAATATCGAGCGCATAGATTTCATTGAAGCATTCCGGCGAAATCGCCGGAGTCGATTGGCAGGATTCCGGCGAACCTGCAAGCAGCTAAATTCAAAGGTTATCGGGCTTTTTCTTTCTTTTCTTTTTTTTGTTGACATTTGTGTGGCATTTAGGAGAAAATAAATGCTGGTTTTCACTCGTTATCACCATAATTTGCTTATTTTTTAACTGCTAACCGCTACCCCGGATGGTTGTTTTGAAAAGTGTCATGACAACACGAGGAAGAACCACACTGACCGATTGCCTCTAGGCTAGATGGCGCAAGCTACCGCCCATTCTGTGCGTAGAGACGATGCGGTTGCCACGGAGACGCGCATGCGTAAAGTGGGGCAGTTCGTCGGGGCGCGCTGGACCAGCGTTGGTCTGCGTTGGACTGTAAACACCATCGTTCGGGCGCTTCTCGGCGCAACGTAATGACCGATGAACGTCGGTCTGCGCCGGCGCGCGTTGCGGTCGTCGACGTTGGGGTATAAACAGCCCTTAACTGTAGAGTTGCGGGTATCGTAGCGCGTTGCGGAGAGCATTGGGGGACCGCGAAAACCATCTACGAAAACTCCCTATTAACGACTTTTTGCGAGGATATTGCCGTAGGAGATGACAAGCGAAGGAGAAGGGGACCCTCGTCCATTGACAGAAGATATCCTAGAGCAGGGGTCTCCAAACGTTTTGGCCATGTGGCCGGGTTCGGGATTTATCGCAGTTTGGAGGGCCGGAAAATAAATGAGAAAATATAAATAAGAACACTAAAAAAATAAACCTCAAGAAGGATTGAAGTACAGAAACTTAAACTAGAGTAAACATATTTAATATATATATATATATGTATAAAAGGTTGATAATTTTTTTTTTCATTCAATACGTTGCTAACTTGGGTACGTTAAGAAACAATTGTGGGCCGAAAAACTCAACAGGAATATACAAAAACGCATAGAAGCTTTGGCATACTCACACATGGCCGAACACTGGTCGCAATGGTTGAACGATAACATTATGTAATAGTTATTGCACAGAACACTAAGCACGATATGCGTGAGAACGCAAAGAAATTTTGACATTTTTACGCAGACTTGAAACAGGTGTAGTTTTGTGTTATCTCATTCTTTCTGATATCTTCGTTTGCACATTTAGTGCGAGTCGTAGCGCCGTTTTCTTTTTCCTCCTTTTTCGTTTTAAAGTGCTTATTTTTGAGTTGGTAGCAGTGGGCCGCAAGGCCATCCGCGGGCCAGCCAGAACGGCTCCGCGGCCTGAATTTGGTCCGCAGGCCGGGGATTGAAGACCCTGTCCTAGAGCATAACTCTGAAGCTGCAAGGCAGAAGTCGTCGAAACAAAGCAGATCGCCGTTGCACGGCCATCGCCAGAGGGCTGACCACACGGCCATGCATCGTCCTCCTCCCCGCGACAGTAGTCAGGGCCCGTATGCCAACGACAGGCGAAAATCACTTCCGCCAACGCCACGCATGAAGTGGAATCGATTCGATGCATAATTCTGGACGCAACGGGCGCGCGTAGCCTGCTGCAACCGCCTCGGTCGCTAGGCCTAAACGGTCGTAATGGCCGCCCGCGGCCAGCGCTGCCCGAATCCCATCAGGCACGCGAAACAGAGGGGAAGCACGACTGTTTAATGGTAAGCAGTTGCCAATTAGGCAGGCAGCCGCGAAAGACTGCTTTGGCTTCGGGGAACCCGAGGCAGCGCTCATTTGTCGACGCCTGCATGGGCGCTTCGAGCGGCTGCAGCGGCGATTGTCCGGCCCGGGGGCAATTATCCGGGCGCTAATTGGCATCCGTCGTCCTCGCGATTCACTCGTGGGCAGGTACGCTACCGAACGTCGCTGACCTTGGGCCGGAAGCGCCGGGCCTTCGCTAATTCCATTAACGATGCGCGTCGCGTCGCGCTCGCTCGCTCCGAGCTGAGTCGCGCGGGCGGGCATGAATGGCGTTCGTCATCTCGCATCCGTGGCGTTCACTGGACTCAGTGCATGAACCGGAGGACCTTCCGACTGCAGCCTGTGATACCAACGTGCGTTTCGTGTGAGTTGGTGAACGTGATGAGTGTGCCGTTCTTCAGCCTTTGCATCGCCTATCACCCGGGCGAAACATGCTGGGTCACTGAGCTGTGGACACGCACAGCAGATCAACAGCGCATGCTCAGAAGGCGTTTCACGGTTCAATACACAAAAATGGCAGTGCGCAAAAGGCGATGTTTCCAAAGGTCTTTTCGCTTAGATGTCTTAGCAGCCTGTTCGTGTTTCTGCTGCGTTCTTTTTCTCCAGTAACTATGAACCAGGATGCAGAAATTACAACCAGGGCATTGCGCACTCGACACTTTAATAAGCGAGGAGTTTCGTAGACAACGAGAGATGTAGACTTATTTAAGTCAATGCGCTCTAAAAGAAGATATCTGTTGATCAGACAGCATGGTTGTTATAAATGTATCTTAAACACGTAAAAAAAAGAAGAAAAAACTTTTAAAGAGATTTTTAGAGAGGCAACTTTTAAGATACAAGAACGACAACCAGCTTTAAAAAGAAAGTTCATTATACTCTTAACAAGACTGACGGAAGAAGCAAATCTTCAGCGGTGCTTGAAAATGCGTTTCATCCAATCAAATATGATCTGACCTTTCTCTCGATTTTACATGACGACATTTAGCACCGATTCTAAAACATGACTGGTTCAAAGTCCTAGAAGGGAATCTTTGGTACTGCAGGGCATCGATCAACATTCACTGCGCATTTCAGAGGAGGACAGACGCCACCGCCACCCAAAGGAGCCCGTCAGCTATTTCTGTAATTTCACACACCGAGCACTCGGAGCCAAAACCTCCCACCGGCTTTCTTGTCCCCCCCCCCCCCCCTCTTTTTTTTATTTGTTTTGTCAAGAAAACGGGGTTTGGACCCGAGAGAAGACGGCGAGGGATGGCACCAGTGTAGTTCCCGCGGCCGAGAACAGACGCCGAGGTATCCGAGCGTGAGCGAAGAAAGTGACGTCGCCCGCCGAAGGGCGTTCTTCTCAAAAACGGGAGGGGGTCGCGAAGGGGGTCCCCTCATTAGCAAGTGCCCAACGGTGCAGTCAGTCACAGGCGGTCGCGTTCAGCTGCGCTCCGGACAGCGGAGGTCCCGGCGGGACGTCCCTAATTGGGAGGACAGCCGCGTTGCACGATGACTGACAGCTTGTCCTCCCCCCCCCCCCCCCCCCCCCCCCCCCGTGCGTACGACGCCCCGAGAGAGCCGCAGACAACACATACGGACACACACAAAAAATGAAATGTGCCGTGTCACTTCTTCGTGCTCTTCTTCCGCGCCGCTAGCACTTGCGGCAAGGCGGGCGGTGGTCGAAGGCCCGTGTTGGGCCGGAAAAAAGAAGATGCACCTGGCACAGCAGGCTGCGGACCGCGGTGGGACGGAGTGAAAACCATGGCACTTGGTTGCTGTCTGTCATAAGGTAGGAACTTCACGAGAGGCTTGACCCCCGAGCGCCCAGAGAGAAACGACGTCACCATACGCAGCCGAGTAGGAGCTCGCTTTTTCTCTGACGTTACGGAAAGGGAGGAGCATCCGTCAATTTACAGAAGCAAATCTCCGACTAACGTTCAATAAAGCATGTACGCGTAAGAAACTTTGACGAGCCTGAATAGCACATGCTCTCCCAGGATGAGCAGCAAAAAAAAAAAAGAAAATATATATATCATCCTAAAAAATCTGCTCTTGTAAAAAGAAAAACAAAATTGATGAAGTTGGGAGGCACAGCATGTTTCGTACATGCATATTAACAATTGACAGCAAGGTTACTGGCCGCCGCCATGGTCTCTGTTCGTGCGGACAAGCCCGTACAATTTCAAGCTTGCCAAAGCTACGTTCACGTGCAAGCTGCACTTGCATTCATGGGGCACCATTCGTGGCGCCATGCTTGCCATTGTGTATACGCGCGGTGTGATCTGTTTCCCTTTGCGTTTCACGCCCGACACACTCATGCACTTCCCGAGTTGATTAGAACTATGGAGACACTTTTAAGGTTTATTCGGGACCCTTGACGTTGTGAGATCACGCCGGGAACTACGTATCGTCATTGAAAGGCCAGCTGTGGCGCGCTGACAACGGCCAGCTACCGCAGGCTCCCTTCAGTCCAACTGCTCTTGCACTCCATTCTGCCTCCTCCAAGCGGCGCCCCAGCGAAGGCGTCGGCTTACGGATCACATGTTTCTGGGTTCGATTCCAGCTGCGGCGCATGGTAAATCTTGCTAATTATGATTAAGTTGGCTTCATTATAGCCAAATATGATTCCGCCATACTTTGTTCGCTTACGCATTACCTGTTTTGGGCTATCAATTCTGTATGTTAGCTTGAGACGCGTGTAACGACATTTCCATATTCTCGAGCGCAACGCTTCTCGCCTAAAATTCAGCCAATCAACACGTTGCCAGGGGGGGGGGGGGGGGGGGGGGGGGGGGGGGCATAGGGCCCGGGCCCCCCCCCCCCCCCGAAATCTTCCGTTTTGCTGGGACCTCCTCTCCCCCCTCTCCCTCATATAGCATTTTTGTCATGGGCGCCCCCCCCCCCCCCCCCCCCCCGAAACAAAATCCTGGCTACGCGCCTGCTTCTAGTATATCATTGCACGTGTTGGGGCGTTTGGGACGTGTTATATGCTTGACTACGACAGCGTAGAGCTTGTGGCTTGAGGGCTGCGATTTGCAAACGCTTATGCTCGAGTCCCATTAGAGCGACAAACAAAAACAACCGACACGGATCAATAGGGACTTTTAGCAAACCGTTACCGTGTTCCGAGTACTGCACTACCGGAGTATTTGAAGCATGCTTTCAAACGCGCGCCCGGGTTGATACTGTGACCGCGGGGTTTTCTAAAAATCCCTATTATCAAAGGCTGCAACATGCGCGCGAAGTTACCTTTTTACAGGGTTGCCGTTTCTCGGTGTTCGGGAAGAAAGCAAGCGTGATTGCAAGCCTACCAACCTTATACCTTCTCCCGCATGCTACACGTGCTTGAGGCTCGTCGGTGTCGCTTATTTCTATTTGTCGCTTTAGTGGAAGTAAGGAATTACCAACGCCACTGCACGCTCAGTGTGCACCCAATGGCGGCACAGAGCTATAAACGACGTCCAGCGAATAGGCAATGCACGCCACGAAGAAGTGCTGCCCGGAGATCGGGAAATCCCGTAAAAACAAGCCTGAAAAAGGTCGCGTTGTCAGAGCCCGCTTCAGGCAGAAATAGACTGCTTACCGGAAACGCGCAATGTACACAATGTATACACGCGGATACAAAAGTCGGTCACTTAGCTGTCAAGTATTTATTGCTAGCTAAAACGGCTGTTTTGCGCGCCCCAACTCGACCACCCGCGCGTTTCTTCGATCGTGCGCTGCGTAGAAACTGCGCGACCTTTTGGGCCGAGAAACGGACGTTTCAAAGCAAGAACCCGCGGGGAGCTTGGATTGATGGCGCAGACTGTGCCGGGGGCTGAGTTGTGGCCGAACGGTTATACAGCGAGCATTATGCTTCGTTTGACCTTGCGATGGACCGCACGGGACGTTTAAAGAGTCATCGAAGCCAACTCGGTGACATGTGCGCGTCACATGACCTTCGTATAGCAAAGCGTGGTAGAGCCACACGATACGTTCGCAGCTCTTGTTTGGCTGGGATGATTCGTAGCGTCCGCTCGGGACTTTGAAAAGGTGAAACAGAGTACAGCTGCTTTCTTAAAACACTGGATGCGTTTGATATTGGAGGCCCTAAAGTAGAACGTTTACTTTCTACATTCTTGGCAACTTTTTTTTTATAAATTAAGCATCTGTCTTTCTTACCAAATATTTTTGCCTTTTTTTAATCTTTTATTTAACAACATTTCTCGCCCTGCTTGTGCCAAAGCCGAAGTGAAAAATACGAGCAAAGCAACTTAAATAAATAAATACTATACAATGTTAACACGTTATAGAGAACCCTTCCCCTCCAACAAGGGCGTACAGAGAAAACACGTTGTGGTACGGTCCTACTCTATACAATCAAAGTACATAAAACATTATAAAATTCAGAGGTGTACAGAGCAACAACGGAACCTGGACGCTTGTTCCACGGATATATCTCCTGTACAAAAGAGATTCTTTAATAATGTTCATGCGGGCATCGATGGCCGGCGAGCACTTTTGGATGATTCATTCATTCAATCAATCAATTAATCAATTAGTCAATCAATCAGTCCATTCATTTATCTTTCTAAAGGAAAGATGGTAGGCTCGGGCCAAAAGCTGCAACACGTGCAGCTTGACAAGGCCCCAGCTCCAAGATATCAGCCCGCGTACAGGGCATTGTTCACAAAATAAAAAAGATGAAAACATTCTTCAAGTTTAGAAGGGCGAAAAAAGGAAACAGGCACAAGACTCCAATGTAACATATAACACCAGTTGACACAGTATACACCTAAGACACGAAGCCTGAAGTTAACAACTTCGACAGTATCATCAATAAAGCTTCAAATGGTAAGCTATAGCTAAAATCTGTGTTGACATTCAGCTTGTTCAAAGAAGATGGCAGTACATATTATATGCAATCGATGTCAGTCCATCGTTTGTCCGGAAAGGGGGGGGGGGGGGGGGGGGGGGGTACACTCTACTCTTACTTCGCCGCGTGTTCTGAAAGCTAGTATTTTTATTTAAATTTGCTATTTGTAACGCTCGTAATAGACGTGCAAGAAATAGAGGTGCAAGGCAATTTACATGTGTATGCACATCACATAGTTTTATTTAAGTGGCCACGATACGCACAGTACACACGTGTAGAGCTTTCTAGTTTCCGCCGTACCAGCTCTCCCGCGTCCTCCGGAAAGAAGAAACAGAAACAAGCGAAGATTAAAAACTAAACGGAAGTTCCAATTCGCGTAAAGAATCTTCCGCCCTAAGTGTAACGCAAACAATCGTCCGCAGTCCGTATGGAACAGACCAGTCTGAATAGTCCACGTGTTTACCCAACTTTTATGCCTTCCTGCTCTACAAAAGAACAACAGACAGAGACGAACCCCGCAACGACAAACTCCCCTCCGCCTCCGATGCCCCTGCTGCCGTATGCCTCGCACGCTGACTAGACTCAGCAGTCGCGCTAACTGCCCCGAATCCAACAGACGGCCGAGCCAAGACAAGTCCAGCCCTTGTCCGCGCGCGCGCTCCGCCGAAGATATACGGCAACGGGTGGAATTCCCTGGTAATTGGGTTTCCGTTCGCTGTCTGTCTGAGCGCGCTCATTGCTGTTATCTTTGGGGGCCGCCGCTGCTGCTGCTGCTGTCTTCGGCTGGCAACTTTACGAGATGTGCTGAAAAGACCCTCGACGTCGAAGACGGGCCGCGGCGGCGGAAGCGAAGACGGCCAGGGCGTAAAGCGCGAAGCGCTGTGGAGTCTACGGAGAAAGCGTTTCTCTTCCCCGAGGGAACGCACAGGCCTAAACGTGTGCGTCCCAACGAAAAAGCTTCGGGACTACTTGGGGTTCCCTGAGCATGGCCAAAGAGGAAATTGAAGCAGGGCGCTGATGGTGGGCCATTACTTCATTTGGCGTTTGGGGAAATAACGAACAGAGGGTCATTTGAGTTTTTTTTTTTTTTTTCTTTTTTGGTAATCTGGCCGCTGTTGTTGTTTCTGGAAGATATAGACGCGTTTTAGTTGGTTTTTCTTTTTTTCTTTCTCGAAGTCATTGTTGATTTATGTTCTGGTTCTGCGGGAGTGGTCGAGTTTCAGAAGTCTTTAATTGGGGGTGACAGGTGTCGCTTGCACTTTAATATATCCTGCCGAATTACACAAGGAAGGGGAGCGGGAGGCTGGTGTGCGGCCTGGCGACCTCGTTTTTTCCGGGTGAGCGCCCACCCTGAGATTACATGAGTGCAGAGAGCGATTACTCTATGCTACCCGGTATTATTTAGCTGAAAGAAGGGGCGGGGAGGGGTGGGGGGAGTACGGAGAAATGGCCTTTTAATTGAATCGGATAATAAGTTGACCTGGGTACGCGAAACGTTCTGTATGCGGATTGCGTCGATTTGAAGAGTTACCATAAAGCGATAGCTTTTACGCTCGAGGCTTTGGACGGTTGGATTGCCAAACAACCCCTTAATTTAGTTTGGTAAAGACCAGAGTGCATCGAAAAATATTTTGGGCGTGGTGCTCTGCATCGCTTCCTTGTTGAACTATGATTTTGTCGATGCTGGATATATGTATATACACATACCTGTCGCCATATCACGTATCTCGTGTCGTGGTGCACTATGTGAAATCTACAGTTACGAGCTCGCAGGTTAAAATGACCCTCGTCTCGTGAGCGCCCGTTGATCTAAAAATTGTTTTAGTCACCAACCTGCCCTCTATGTACAGTATTGTGTGTATATGATATACTCCACCTTCTTCAACTCGGTAAGTCGTCAGATCTATAGACCGTGTAGCAAACAGATGGTCCGCCGAGTAAAGAGGTCTCCGAACCAAAGACGGAAAGCGCGGAGCGTGCACTTTTAGATGGAAGCGGGAACGTTTCTCGCCGTTTTTCGGTCTGGGTAACATTGCGGAGAGATGGTGCGCGTGACGTCGAGTCAGTCGTTAAAAAGATGTCACTAATCACAGACGAATGAGAATGTCTCCGTCGACCTTCTCTTTCGCCTTTACCTCCTCTCCACTGCCCTCGCCCCTGTGATTGGTTGCGCCTGGTGGTTTCGTCACGCACGCATTCTAAGGCCCCACCCGGGTGCCCCCCGTCGAAAAAAGCGGGACGAAGCGGACCGCGTCGGGAAAACTCTCCGCTAAGAGTGCACGCTTCCCGCTCTCCGTTTTCGGTTTGGAGACCGGCTCAATTCGCCAGGTTGGTCGCTTTGTCTCTTGGGGCAATAATCAACGGCGAACCACCGTTGTGCCGATACGGGTCATCGTCGAGCAGTGCGACTGAAAGTCAGCGACGGTGCTCTTATAACAAGAAACGTTACTCTAATTTATGACACTCAGTATGAACGGATATGACATCCGATACTAATGAACAGACACCTAGCGGCAGGTCTCTAATTTCCATGCAGCAAAACGAGCTCGCCATTCGTTAAGCTGAACTGCTATAAGATCACAAAAAATACAATTTGCAGACAAAAAAGCGTGTTTCTTCCTTGCATGACATTAGGCATGCTGTCGCATTAGTCATACAAAAACTGTCCGCAAACATGTTTGAAGTGCTTGAGGCATGCCCGCATATCGTGCTGTCGTCATGTCTCCAACGAACACTGTGTTTTTTGTATATGAGCAATTCTTGGTCTGTGGCGTTGCGTGTGAAATATTATACGTGCTTGGGTCGGCGTCCCGCTAGTTCCAGTAAGCATCGTGTAAAGTGAGAAAAAACAAAACATTGTAACTGAATATCACTGCACCTCCCCTTTAATAAGAACGCCGAAGAAGACGAAGCATCACGCTCGGAGTTTCTGAAGTCGGTGGCTATCATCGTCATCATCATTTATTTTACTGAAGGACCCGCAAGGGCTGCTTGTTAAGGGGTGTCCAAACAGGACACTACAAAACGCACGACTCCGACAAATCGTGAAAATTGAAGCGGGCGCGAAGCGGGCGCGTCCGCTTCAATTTTCACGATTTGTCGGAGTCGTGCGTTTTGTAGTGTCCTGTTTGGACACCCCTTTACACGAGGGAATAGGCACGCTTATAAATATAAAACGCCAAGAACGAAACAAAAACGAAATTGAAAAAAAACAACAACACTGTAATCTAATTTGAGGGGTTAGAGAGGAAAAGGGCAGTATAGGGCTGCTGCAAATATATTTGTGTTACTTATAGACACGGTATACAGACATATATACCAATGACAATAATAATCCCTGGAGAACGGGAACAAAAGGGACAAAGGACAAACACAAATCTCCAAACAGACGGAGATTTGAATTTGTCCTTTGTCGCTCTTGTTCCCCTTCTCCAGGGTTTATTATCGTCATTCTCCTCCAGCTCGCTTGTACCTTGGCATGAAGTGCATTATCATAAGAACCTTAAGATGCAGGCCGTTACTCTTGTTGGTGTTAGCCTACTGGCAGCTGATAAAACCTGTTTGCTCTACTGACTTCTAACTCCTGCTTAACTCAGTTGATAGAGTGCTCCACTGGAAATGGAGATCTGGTCCCTGGTTCGACACCAGGACCAGGCGAATTTTTTCAGTCGTGCACTAGTCACGTAGCTGTGTTTGGAGATTTGTGTTTGTCCTTTGTCCTTCTTGTTCCCTTCTCCACGTATTATTATCGTCATTATTGTACAGTTCTCTTGCACCCTTGCATTAATTGCATTACATACCAAGCCGTACTGGCCTGACTGGCATCGGTATAAGATCCCCTCGTAGAGGTTTCTATTGGGCGTGTACTTCCAATGTTAAGAAGCTAAACGTTGATTTTGTTTTTATTTACTGTTTTTGTTATTGTTGTATCGTTCAGTAAACAGGGGTTACACGTAGTTAAAGAAAGGCTTGAATATAATTTACAAAGCGTCGGAAAATTTTGTTCATCTGAAAAAAGGAAGACAAAAAAAAGACCACTTTTTTACATAGGATGGGTGCGTGTGTGTATTTTCTATTATACGTACTAACGCACGTAAAACGGGGCAAGACGAAGGTACTTTGAAACAAAGTTAGGCTTTTCGAAGTGTTTATTCTCTAGAAGACCTTCAACGCGCTGTTTCTTGCGGATTTGTAGAAGTAAGCTATGCCATGTGAACTTTGGACTCTCGACATATTGCGCAGGCGTTTGCGGCCGACAATAATAAAGAAATAGTCTCGGATAGGTCGCATTTTCTCCTGATTCGTAAACAACTTCTGTCATTTCAAACATTCTCCTGAATAGGTCACGTCATTCGTCTTGTCCAGAACATTGTTCTGCCTAAGACTGTGAAAGGCTACATTAATCGAAGTTCAGGATTGGAAGATTTAGAAGCTTTGCACAGAGTTGTTCGAAGTGGACATACTGGGTGGCTAAAACTTCGAGTAAGGGCAAAAACGCAATTAACCTTGAGCACGGCGCGGTTTAAAAAAAAATAGTATTATTCAAAGAATAACTTAAGTAACTTTCGTAAACGTTTGAATTCCTGTAAGGAGTTATAAGAGAGACAGAGAGAGAAAGAGAAAGTGAAAAAAAGAAAATGAAAACACCGTATTATAAATGAATAAAATGTGCTATTTAGGAGTACTTCACGAACAAATAGCTATCAGTTCTTCTGCAGTGTATCTGCGTCACAAGAAACAAGATGTACCTAACCTGCTGTAAAACGTTTCGCATATAAAGAGCACCTGCGTGTAACCCAACCAAAAAATTGTCGTCTAAACGTTTAAAATTGGTCTTCATTAAGTTAGGCCTGTTAGCGCTCTGCGGTGTGCTTGTTACCTTCAGTTCCGCCGCGTATCTATCGAGTTTATTTTTCATAGTCAGAATCTATTATTTTTGGTATTTCAAAGAGTATATCTAAACCCTGTTCCCATAAAGTATAAACTCGGTCTCCTCTCCACAACGATGTAGCATAAAAACAATTAGATCTAGGTTATTTTTGCCTTGGTTATAATTAATTTTGGTGGTAAACGTTTGCACCTGATATCGCTACTAATAGTCAAGACGACTTTTTATTATCATGATGTACAAGCAATAAATTTGCTACTGAGATTACCTCTAGTAGCAAATATTTGAGGACCATGCATGTCCTCAAAAACCTGCGTATCCGGTTGTCCTAGATCGACACGAGTGTCAGGGTCGTTTAGGGATAATGATTTCTTTTTTCATTTACAACTTCACCGTCTGGCACGGTCGTGCCATCTCTTGGTAGTGTCGCTAAACCATCGCCGCAGTGTATTTGCGTTAAGTGGTTAAGGTTCGTTTGTCCTCGTTGGTGATCCGGATTCTAGAACTCAAAACACCGCTTAAAAACCTCACTAAAGTTTTGTTTTTTTGACGCTGTTTTATGAAAACGAATTTTCACATAACGTAGCGCAATAATTCAAAGTTTAATTGAGATGGCTCAATTACGCTGTTTCTGTGCCAGCTGCTTCCGCGACTTTAGCTTTCCTCCTGGAACATAGATTAATGTGGTGTCTGTATCCAAACCGTTTTTACACTCGGATCGGACACATCTGAACACTGAACAGTTGTTCAATTCCAACTCGTCATATTGGTCGTGTGCATGCTTATCCAGCCTGTGGTTGGTCGATGACGAAATGCGGCACTTTACGTCATCAGGTTAGAAGACAAAATTGATTGACCGCAGTGCGACTACTTAAACGTAGAATCAGCGACGCTGTTAGTGTGAACAAGTATAGTGACCGTTTTCTTCTCTTTTTTTTTTTTTTCTTCTTAGAAATGTAACCAAGACTATTAGTGTGCTGGAAAGTGCATAACTACCGTACTGGCCTAAGCGGTAATACTTGGTGCCCCGCGAATAAGTAATTATGTTGTGTGTATGTTTAAACAGTCCGAGGTTAGTCAGCCTGAATGTCCGTATTGTGTCTCTGCTGTTGATGCGAAACTTACACAGTGCGGTACCACTGCTAGTCTGGGGTCTTTAAGGGCCATCACGCAGTAGTGATGCACGACCGAACGCACCTCGCACGCTCATCCAGGTCAAAACGAACAGGTCTGGGAATCGAACCCAGGATGCCTGGGTTCTGTAGCGCGAGCTTTCGCTCTACGCGCTACGAGCTGCAGAGCGTTAACGCACTCGGGCAGATATCCACCTCCCGCCAGTGCCATTTCCAAGTAAAATACGGAAAGGTGAAGATTTTTACGCAGTTTACACTGGGAAAGCGGCGCCCCCCTCTCATATCAGAATTGACAGAAGCGAAATGAGCACTGATAATGCTCGACACACCAAGAAATAAATTTTAAAACTAATCAATCATTCCATCACAATCTAAACCCCGAGATGAGGAAGATTATTATGTTTTCTAATCTGCTCGCTTTGATTCTTTTTTTTTTTTCTCACAATCACTTCTGTTTTATTCGCATTTCTCAACAACCCTCCCAGAGGTGACGCTGGTGCCACGAAGGTAGTTTGGCCGCAATGCATCCGTGCATGTGGGAATGCCAGCTTGACAGGGGCTATCTACTTTGGTCAGTACGAACGATTTTGGTGGAATCAAATTTGATTCTGGAAATGAATAACGTTTAAGTTTGCTGGACTCTCTGTGTACCGAAAGCAATAGCAGCCCCTGGAATATGGTTCTTTACTACGGAGAGCAGAACTAAAAGATTGACTGTCTTCTTTCTATAAAATTAGTTGCTAGGAAAAAATAAATAAATAAAACAGCCCAATGGGGATCAATTTATAAAATGTACGTTCTCAATCTATAATCATCATTAATTACAATGAAATTATTTACTTCTGCACGTTTTTTTTTTTAGATACGGGGGCTGGTTCTGTTCAACTAAAATAAAGTTTGTACCGGTGTTTAGATAAGAACAGCCAAGAATCATTTAGAGATGCAGACGCTGCCTGACTGAGATACCGATTCTATTACCTCCTCATGTTCTTTAGAAATGGGTCCTGCTTATATTCAGGAACTTCTCGCCCTCCAGAATCGTTCGCAAGCGCCGCTAAGCTAAACAAAAATACTAAAAGCGCAACAAAAATGCGGGGTGAAGTATGTAGGAAGTTTCATATACTATCGCCACTCTTTTGTCCGCTTTATTGAGAACAGCCCTTTTTTTATTTTCTCTGTTTACACCATCGGACCCCCTCACTCGCGCCGCACCTCGAACACGAGCCGATATTTCCTCTTTGGCGACTCGCCCAGCGGTGGTACCGATGAAAAGCCTAATGTATCGTCCACCTACCGTCGCTTCCCCTCGCGGTAGACATCTTTAGATTGATACAATAACTCCGCAATGAATGGCTTCCCCCCATCCTCTCACCCTCATTGACAAACCAATAGAAAGCGGCGCTGCGGCTAGGCTTTGATTCGCCAGTGCGGGGGGAACTCCCTAAACTCGGCTAAAGGACCAATCAAGAACCGAGAATGATGCCTAAGGAGGGTAAGTGGAGAGGGAGGTTAGAAGGAGAGAAGGTTGATTTCGATCCAAGCTCCCCGAAAAAAAAAAAAAAGAAAAAAGGAGAGAAAACACCGAGCAGTAGGGATGAAAGCGCTACACAACCGCTGTTGTGCGATAGTCTCCCCCTGGCGAACGACTCATCATCAGGGTCGCGCTCTTCAAAAGCTTGAATAGAGAGCGGGCGGGATTCGGCCGGCATTCCGCGTTCTGTTCGCGCAATATCCATACGCACACACACACACACGCTCACTCTCACACATGCACACGCGCGTGTGCGCACGCAAGGGAACTGACACACACAGACATATCCCCGGCGTAGCCTAGAACATAATACGCGCTGAAGGGAAGTACATATCCGCGACATATGTTCCCTCATTTATGCCGTCCCCCCCCCCCCCCCCCCCCCCCCCTCTCCTCCTCACCGACATCCGCTGTCGGGTAAAAGATGGACGCCTGTTGTCGGGTTCCCCCTCCCGTTCGGGGTTTTGAGTACATAGGGGTGTGCGCGCCTGAATTATACGTTTGTTAAGCCTCATTGTTATGCCTAACGTTCGTGGGTTTTGGCCCCGGGATCGGGATAAAGATGTCGGAACGATTTGATCGACTAAAGGGGAGAGGGCGGGCGGCGGGAGTACAGGGAGCTAGTCTGAGGCAGCCCTCGCGGACCGGCGTCGTTTGAATTTGAAGTGGGTAGAGCCAGCTCTGCCGCTCCGTTTCCGAGTGTTGTATTATGCGCGGAAGGTGCGAGGCTGGCGCCGCTGTATACGGGAGGGCGGACAAAGACCCGAAATGGCGAAAAAGGCGGAGGGGGACTCGGGCTAAGAATGGCCAACGGATTCGGTCCGGGGCCGTGCCGAAGCGTCAATGGGCTCCTAATTCAGCGCTCTGGTTACGGAGCGTCCCTGCAGTCCCAGGTTTGGGTTGGGCGCCGTGTGTTTCTGATTAGAGGCGCCATTTACAAATCGAGGCTCGGCTGTTTTGTTGTTCGTGCGCATTTGTGAGTGTGCATGTGTGTGTGGCGCCGACACGTTTTGGATTCGGGTTCCTATAGAAAAATGTTGTTATCATTATCGCTTTTTTTTTTTTCTTTTGTCGGGAAAATTGTATTTTGCCAAAAGCGTGTACAGCTTCCCACGGGTTTTAGAGGCATACATGCGAGACTCAAAGCGCGTCGCGGGTTTTGAAGTGGCTCTTTCCGCCGGATGATCCATAGGGCATGGATTAGGACTCGTGTGTACGTAGGGTCGACATTTGTGAAATGATTCCAGGTTCGCGCGAAGATTAGGAACCTACAGTTTAGATTCCATATTGGCTTTATTCGAGGCAATACTTGTTTAATTGTTTTGTCAATTATTTTTGTGAGAGGAAAAGCCCAAAAGCCCTAAAGTAGACACTTTATTTTGTTCCGCTCTACAGAACCTGAAAACAATGTGCTAACCACGGGCGATTCGCAGTTGTTATTATTAACACGGCTGAGAAAACTGGAGTTATGAGCAGTGAGGAATGATAGATTGCAGTTGTTATTAAGGTCAGCGAGAACTTGAGAAACGAAGGCTCTGGTGAGTCACGATCATCTCATTTTCGTACCGTAGCTCCACTGCCATCAGGCGGGTGGTTTTAATCTCACAATCACGTCACCAAGCTTTGCGAAGACAAGACTGAAAGAAAGAAACCTCTTTTATCCCCGCAATGTCACCGCGACAAAGAAGCTTCTGAATCAGAGGCTGTCCGTGCGAGTATACTTGGGCCATACCAGTAGGCCTCTGCAGAGTCATGAACATTCCAACCCGATAGCGTTTCATGACCCCTTTAAGGGGTCATGAAACGCTATCGGTTTTAAACATTTGTATGCCAAAAATGCCCATATGCGTATTTCCGCCAAATCAGAAAAAAAAAAAAAAAAACACTTACGGGCGCTGTACTCAGTAAAACCAATTCCGACAATCGCTTCCGTCCCGAGAGGGCATTCTCTTGGAACCTTTTTGCTGCTTGCTGATCACAGTTCATGCGCATTTCAATCGCATCATCAAAACATTATAAATAATTCTCACCACACCCTCGACTCCAAGTTCTTATGGGATGCGCATGTATAGCTTTTTTTTTTAAATCGTTTTCTGTGCGAAGAGCTATTTGCGCGCGCAGAACCAGCCATTCGAACCCCACAAAATGTTCCAGTAAAAAAAAAATAAGAAAAAAAAGAACCGGCTGATACCGAGCCTGAAATAAAATTCCTTTTTAGAAATCAAGCTGATATTTCAGCAGACTCCCATTTGACTTAAAAGGGCACCCGCTTTCTACGAAACCCACTAAACAGATGCCTCTACATGCAGAAATGGCCGTCGAAGCGCACCGAGTAAGTGCAGCCGGCCCCATTGGAAACACTTTCAGCTCGGTGCATCGGAATCAATGGCGATTCGCCCCTTATCATTATTGCTCGAAATGACGGGAAGCGCGGAGAGATAGAAAGCGCTGCCTCTACGTGTATACGTCTGTATACGATGCTGTCGAGGATGACTCCCCCTTCTAAGAGCAAAAATAACCGAGCGCTATAAAATGGGACGCACACACGATGGAGATCGGGACCAGTTTCGAATGTGGGACACATCCATCCTCGGCACTCTTTGTACATTCGTGCCTTAATCGGAGGAGCTATCAAAGACTCGAGTATCGGTTCACTGCGTCTTCCGTCGCAAGCGTTAGACGTGGGCGATGACGGTAATGCAACCAGCTAACCCTTCAGTGGGATCAGGCTTTATATGAGAACCCAGCATGCACGGACCTTGCTTTGCTCGTGTTGGTGTTGGTCACACCGTATCAGGATCACGTGAGAGTGTCAACAACACAGCTGTTTATATGACGTCATAACGCGCCGACCAATGGCGTTGCGCCGCGTGGCAGCGGGGAAAGAGGGGGGGGGGGAGGTTCGCTAATGGTCCCCCTTTCCACTCCCCCCCTTCGCTGCGTATTCACAAATCCAACGGCTCATCGATGGCGGGGCGGTAGTTCCAAGATGGCGGAACACACGGGGATAGATTCTCCAGGATTTCCCGTGCGCCTGGTTGCTGACGCTGGTCAGCACGCTTAATTAATTAATTGTTATACAAATGCGAAGCGGTAAGGACAGGAGCATATTACAAGCGACGGAGATGTTGATGCGCGTCATGAAAACGAGCATGTTGATATTTAAAAATTGCGGAAACTTCAACTTCCGAAGCTTTGTGAAGGGCGAGCCCGGTTTGGGCACCGGCCCCGCCAATGTTTGTGACAAACTATTTCTGTGGGTGATGAAGATATCGTAGTGTTTGCGCTTTGTCTGGCCATTAGGGCTCCAGAAAGTGAGCCGCGCACGGTGAGCATCACGCACCTGAAGAGCAGCGTTCACACTATTGATGTCATCATGTCACAGGCTCACAACTCGCTGCTTACCGTCGCGGTTTGAGAGTATTGCAACGCGTGATCAAACTGCGCTATGGTTATTGATAGGAAATTTTAGAATAGCGTGACCGCCGGCTACCGTACGGTGCAGCATTGCAACCGAGCTTACGCTGCGCATTTGAAGCACAATATTCAGCGCGCTCTGGGAGCGTAGCCGTGCTCACAGTAGCCACCGGTAACGCTATGCTAATACTGCATATTCAAATCATTGGCGTGTTTAGTGGTTTTGAGTATTGTTCTTTAAAAAAATGTTTTAATACACTATACGGTTGCGTACCGTGTTATTTGCAACGTTGCGTCCCGCCTCGCGAAAACTGCCCGTTCTAAGCTCTCGTCGCGAATGGCTGGGTAACACGGACATGCTTAAAATGCTTCGAGCATTTTTTTATTTGCCTTTGTAATCACCTGAAAGCAAAGATGCGTATTTTGTCATTTTAAACTGTTTGGAGAAAATGGTCATGTTCCTTGTAGCGGCCATAAAACGTGAAGCCATTCCCGATATTCACTGCTCGACATACTGTTGCGCGACCAGTTTTCTCCCACGAAGGAGAAATAATATACTTTTTGTAGACTGTACGCTAGAGCTTTACACTATACTAGCGGGAGTATTTGCCGTCAGGTTCAGTACAGAGTGAGCTGTCGACCACAAGACCAGAAATACGCAGCGTACGCGATATACGAAATTTGGTCTCAAATCAAATTACAGATCCCGGTCCCTTCGTGCAACGCTGTTGCGAGACGGAACACAAAAATTCCTATCTTAACGCGCCTACTTCTTTCGTTAAAATCGCTTCACCCACGAACACGCCGATCAGATCCATGTGGTAATAGCAGCACCAAGCACCAAGGCCGACAGTCCGACTCCTCCACCATCTCCGCGCCGTCGCCACCGTCCCCGCTCCTCTGGTTCTTCGTTCGTCCGCGAGAGGGCGAGGGGGGGGGGGGGGGGGGGGGGGGGGGCTGGAGTTGCAAATAGGAACGGGGGCTACGTCCAGGGACTGCGTACCTGTGCTATCGCAATTGGATTGCCTTTGACGGTATGTAAGCCAAGCAATTTATTTTTTCACCTTAAGGTGGCCCAAATAAAAGAACCACCCATGGGTGCACTATCCAGGAACGCCGCTCGCAGCTAATGATTGGTTGAGCCAGCCGAACGTTCCAGTAACACGGCATATCTTCGTCGGCTGATTGGTCGGTTGAAGGGGTCCTCCGACGTTTTATTTCTAGTCTCTGATTTGCCTGAAAATGAGCCAAACACACTACCAAACATCGCTAAACTAGTAACCCAAATATTGGGCCAAAAATATTTTTTTATGCAAAATTATTGAATTGACAATTTTGGTCCTCAACGTAATTTTCAAAGTGAAAGTCTCTGCTGGCAACAATAAGAAAGTGACGTCAGCGGAAGGCAGGGTTTCACTCTTTGTACTTTAGACTTGGTTGTCAACTGCTTACAAGCAGTTTCATGGTGTCAAATGAACCTTATAGAGGTTCGCTCCAGCTTCGCGCTACAGCACCAAACAAATGCTATGCATTGTTCATATTTAGACTGCCCGCTCGACCTGCAAGCCACCCTTTTCCTGCAGCGCAATGAAAAGCGGGCGTATATTTGAATGTGGGTTTCGGCATCATTTTAACTGGCCAATGTCAGAATAACTACTCAGAATTTCGTGATACTAAATAGCATACCGGAAAAGGTAAAGGCTGATGATTCCGAAAATATAATTAGTTGGGGTAGGTTAAAAAAATATATATATTTATACCATACTGCCGGGTCACGCATCTCGCCGCTCTTCCATTGCTCTAGCCTTAATCCAGAACGATGCGTAGATACACAGAGCGGGGGCGGTATAGGCGCCAGCCGTTATCCCTCTAGCGAGAGTTTAATTGGTACGCCCACGAAGGAGTTGAGGAAATGAATACCAACTGTTAGAAGCAAAGGATTACCCGCTTGTATACAGACGTGAGAGTTCGTGTTGTTAGCATAATCCGGCGTCGGACGGGCCCACCTTCTGCACTGGTTTGATTATACCAGTCAAACTAACCGGAAGAGAGAATTGGGTTTAGGTTTTCGTAAATTAGATGTGTGTGACGATGCCAAAGAAGAAAACAAAAAAAATGTGTGGGATTCGATACACGGAGAGCCAAGTATCATTTGCTTCGAGGAGCAGAGATGCAACGATAAGCTGAACTCGTCGAGAGCGTCGTGTGTGTGGGAAGCGCATCTTTACCGGTGTATTTTTTTTCTTTTTTTTTTGTTTTGTTTCGCAAGTAATGCGGTTTGTGGTCGAGCCTCACGACGTTCCACCGAACGGGTTTTGTGTTTTTTGATCCAGGAGTGCTGCCTTGTGTAGATTAGAAGTGTGGGCATAAAACGGCGAGTACACAAAGGTGTACGTTAAAGGGGCGGTGTAATAATTCTTGTACTTCGCGCGAATACCGCTTAGAACGAATCCCTACCGCTTAGGACCAATGGAACACGCATTCGTTTTTCTCCCCACGCAATAAACGTCGCAGAAAAATTTAAAGAGAACCCTCAACTCTCAACTCACGAAAACTCACGTCTGCTTTTCTCCTCGACTCGACCGGACTCGGCCACCAACATGCGAAATCACGTGGCCGTGACTTAAAGTATGCCTTTTTACCGGAAACGGAAGTCCTCCCAGCCGAGCGAGGGAGCCACGTTGGACACGAGCACTGCATCACACGGACGTGTGCGCTCGTCAACAATCAATCCATTGACGAATATTTGAATTCGCGCTCGTGGCGAATGAGTGCCGTATTGGCACTTATCATCGCTTGCCAATGACAAAATGACAAGTTCCAGGGTGTGGTGGAGGCTTGGAGTCATCGGTGCCCAAGCACTTCACAAACGCGTGATTTTTCATTTCGCTTTCGAGTTGCGGAGGAAAGCTAAGGAGGAAGAAATTTAACAAATTATTTCATGGTGCCTTTAAGTTTGGTGTAGCAGCGTATCTCTCTTCGATGTTTCAAAGGACTGAGAGTATGTTCGGCTTCGAGGGATACTATAAGCTCGTAACTACGAACAGTAAAGCGAGCGGCCACGTCTTATTCGGCTAACATCACTAATATTCAAAGTACGAGTATGACTGATATCTCGATTGGAGGCCGGGTGTGTTAGCAGATCGTAGCTCGGAGCACGTCAAAAGATAGGTCGCGCTGTAGAACCCTGGAGAGTCTTTTAATGCCCACCCCTGGCTCTTTCGACCTGGATGGGCATGTACCGGCGAGCGGTCGCGTATCACTACTGCTTAATTAACGTTAAATACCTTAGGCTAGCAGGCGTACTGCTGTGGCAAAAATTTTCATCCTCAGCGTATACGAGTGTCGCCATACCTCAAACGCAGATTGACCTTACGCTGTCTAAACGTAAATGTAAAATTCGTTTTTATTTTGTTTTGTTTCGAGCTTGACTGATGGGGGCTTCAGCCAGAGAAACAAACACTGCCCTGGGCAGAGAGTAGCTTAGCTATAGAGCAGAGTGACGGCGACGACTGAGCTTGTGTCCGTGGTCGTGCAGGTCCGGAGCCGGCGGGCTTCCTGCTGCACCCGTTCCGGAAACCCAAGCGAATCCGGACGGCCTTCTCCCCATCGCAGCTGCTCAAGTTGGAACACGCCTTTGAGAAGAACCACTACGTGGTCGGCGCCGAGAGGAAGCAGCTCGCACAGTCACTCAGCCTCACCGAAACGCAGGTAGAGGATGCGCGCTTATCCTTCTAAAACTTCCCTTTATTGCGGAAAATTTCCCGTTAACTTTAGCGGGCAAAATTGTCACGGCACGTGACATGACGTTACGTGAAATTTGTAGCCTTACACCACGCCAGCACATCACGAAAAATCATGACGTCACATCAGGCAAGAATGTTACAGCGTGGCGTCACGCGACTCCAAATGCCCGCTAGCTTTAACGAATGAATGATGACGGTAAATCTAGCGGGGTAAATTGCGACGTCGCATTACGCTGCGATTTCCCGTTAAATGTAGCGAAAGAATTTCTTCGCTAAATTTAGCGGGCCACAATAGACGCACGAACACATCCCAGGATCCGCTGCGAAACCGCGCCGAAAAACGGCTATCGGCATACAAGAGCAGAACATATTTTAATGGCGATAATTACGGATTGATGGCGGATATTATTCACCACGTAGGCAGAGCGGGAAGGGAGGCATGTGCGCAGAGGCCTCATAATTGAAGTGACGAATTGCATTACTAAAGCGGACGGCCTCAAACTGAACATGATGTTTTAACATGTCCCGCGTCACGCACGTTGTCTTATCTCTGTATATCGGAGCAACTGACTTTCCATCGCTTATCACCCGGGCGCAAAATGCTGAGTCACTGAGCCGTGGACGCATGCGCACAGTCTAAAATACCGAACAACAGAGCAAGAGCGCATGCTCAGAATGCGTCCCACAGCTCAGCAGACAAAGATGGCAGCTCGCAGAACCCGACTTTTGCAAAGGTCTATACAAGTCCTCTGCGGGAAAGCAAAGGCGCAAAAATAATCTTGAGAGCTCACTTCGCCTTTTTACATTATTTTTCGCGAATGTTCAGATTGCGCTGACGTGTCGTTGGTATACATCGTACTCGAGAGTCTCAATAATCTACGCATTATGTAATACGACGTTTTGAGAGAACGAAATCTGAGAAGGTAAGTACAATGGTTAGCTTGAAAGTCGATTTTATTGTTTGCCGACAGTTGTTTTTTTTTCTTTCATTTCCCCACCTAAGTAAAACGCCCTAAAAAGAATAATTATAAAAAAAAAAACCCGCTAAAATGTCGTAGGGTCGCACCTGGTTCTTTTCTTCTGCTTTTACATCATTATGCGTTTTGTTTTCACGACGCTGGCTTTCCACTTGCGAGTTGAAAGACCGGTGTACGCGGCCGAATGCTTCGTTTGCCTCATTGTCAAAGCCAACATTTTGCATCGATTGCGGCACTCTTTCCAAAAGGTGTTTATTTTGTCGTAATGCATTGTGCCATTACCGCGGATATTTTTCGACCTTCATTGACCTTACATGAACAGCCATTGTGGTGACAGTGCTGTCGAGCGCGCGCCTTCTACAGCCATACATTTCGCAAGACTGAATTTGTTTCTCTCGGCAAGAACCAATAGAATGACTTCTGCATCGTACGCTGATGTCACGTGCGAGCCACGCGGGCGAGGAGCCCTTCTCGTTTTTACCTCAAGTAAAAAAAGAAAAGTTTTACGCATTGTTAATACGCTGTGCGAAGCAGTTCTTAAGAAATTCGGTTGTCGGAGGAAGGAGCGATACTTTTTCCGCTTGAAACATGCACGCCTTGATAAGGTACCAACTAAAATGAACCTACATCTGTTTTTTTTTTTCTCTACATAAAAAGGGGAAATTAGTAATGCTCCACGAAGAGCCGGACTTTTTATTACTGCTGTTCTTCAGTTGAAAACGAGTATAGACTTACACATTATTAAGCCAACTGAAATGGACCTCCTGACTGCGCGGAGTCCCAAGGCACGTGGACCGCCAGCATGAACCGCGAAACGCCGCGGGCAGCCTGCGTAGGCCTCGATAAAGGACAATGTACTTCTGCTATTCCGGGGCATCTTCTACTGCTACCACAGAGTCGCAGTTTCAAATGCGTTCTTATATGCGTGTAAATAAACGCCAAACCCGGAACACCCGGGTAGGTTAACGTTATGTAAGAGCATATATTAATTGCCCCATTTTTGTTTTCTAAGGGGACAGCTTTCATTGGTAAACAAGTGGTGGATTTTAAGTGATGAACGAGATTTAAGGTTTTCGATGAATCCGCGAGGCTTATGTTGGTCGAAATTGAGCGAATATACGACCCAAATGTTCTAACTTACTTTGTCCGGAGCATCGTATAAGTTGATCCTAGGTAACAAAACGGCCTGCTTGTTCCGTGGTTCGGTTCAAAGACCGCTAATTCAGAAATTTCAAGACCTCTCCCATTCAACTGAATCTATATCAATAAAGAACCATTGATTCTTTTATTAAAAAAGTTTATCGATTTCATCGTATTAAAGAAACAATTGACGGTTGAAGAAATAGACCCTTTCCAAAAGCCCAACAAGCAACATTGGCGCTCGCCCGTTAGACTTAGACTAGGTGGCGCAAGCTACCGCTCGTTACAAAGGGTATAGCCATTACATCCATCTCCATCTATCCATTGGGCACGGAGTGCGTGATTAGATCCGAGTCCTCGCCGAACTCTGACGCAGCGCTCGTGTCAAATACATGTTCAGAGTGCGTGCCCAAACAATGAGGGACTCGAAAAATCGGCGCACCAGCTAGCAGATGGCGCCTACTTTTGAAAATAGTCTATTGCAGGATGGAATTATGGGTATCACAATAGTAATAGGAATCGTCGCCGGATCGGGCGGGACGTTGCGTGAAGGCTACGAAGTGCGCGTGATGATGTCTCTCCCTCTCTCTTATATTTCAATACGGAACGTCGAATAGCAACGACGGAGAAGATGAGCTGAGTTCCGCTAGAAAAAGTGAGGGCACTAAGACTGAATGTCGAATAACCGAAGGATCGACTCACGAGTCGATCACGCCAAACTCTGACGCAACTATCATGTCCACTGCATGCTCAGAGTACGTGATTTCAGGCAGTGGCGGACAGATGATGGCACGGACTTTTGAAAATGGTCTATTGTGGGGCGCTTTTTGACGACCAGCGGCGTCCAGTTCAGAACTGCGCGAGATAAGCCAGTCTTATCCTAGGGCCAGTACGCTTCTTCTTCCATATGCTATTGTGGTCCCGTGTTTACCTACGCACGATTTCTGGCACGTCAGGAGCCCCCAAAAAACGTGCCCCCAGTATTCTATCCATATTGGTAGGAAACACCGACAGTATTGTAAACTTCAGTAAAGTCACGTATCTAAAAATGCAAGCACCGCCTTTGGCCGCAAAGGGATGATGTAAGCTGAAATTGGCCAATCAAAATCGAATCCTGGTGCCAAAGGATTCCCAAAATGCTTTGCGCGGCTTTACGCCGGAAGGATAGCTTCGATTTTGCAACGGGTCTATCAGCGATGTATAGTTACGACTTAAAAACTAATCCGCATTTCTGAGCTTTAGGTATACCTTAACTGGAGGTCATGACGTCACGCCGAGGCGGTGGTGCTGGCTGCTCAACAGAGCATGCGCGGATACTTAGCTCTTCGAAAAACTGGTTCCTGCGCATGCGCAGTGCCCACAGCTTCTGTGGGCAAACGCACGCTTGTTTTCAAACATTGAGTTGGTGTATGGGGTGCATGGGGTGCCTTAACAATTTCTGGGAGAAGGGAACACGCTTATCGGATTGCAGGTTTAGATAACTGGAGCAGGGGGAGGATTGGGTGGCCGAGTGTGTTAACGCGCCATAGTTCGGAGGGCATCGAGCGAAACCTCGCGCCGTAAGAACCGAGGACCCATACCCTCGTTTCAATCTTGTTAAACATTATTTCGATCTTGATAAGCGTGCATCACCTCTGCGTGACCCACGTTCAAGACCCCCGGCTCGCAGTCCATGGTACTGAACTGGCTAAATTTTTCTCCTACCGCAGAGACACAAGACGCCCATTGGGGCTGACCAACTTCGCACTGTCAAAAGAAACACGCGAAACAATTATATTGATTGTCGACAGTTGCGGTGAACCACTATTTACAATAAAGTTTCGGCAACAATAATTTCTTAGCAACAAGACGGTTGAGGTGCCCTCACTCCGATGGAGCATATACAGGCTACGGCTACTATTTAGCGGATCTGTAGTATACGGTCCAGTTGGCCACAGCGTGCTGCGTGGGCGTCGAGGCAGCGAGGCGCAACCGCCACCTCAGCCCGCCCACGCACGATCCGAACCCGGCCCAAGAATCTTTCGCACCGTGGAGCCGCGCATAGATCACCGCCACACGGCGTGTCCACCCGCGACCTCGCCTCGCTGAGAAACAGCCGTGCGAAAGTGGTCGCGGCGATCGGTCCGCGCTTCCGCGTGCAAGCGTGCGCCGCGTCTGGCCTGTGTATTCTCATGCGGCGATCACCGGGCGACTATGAAGATCGATGGATCTGGAGAAAAAACAACAACAAAGAAAAGCTAAGTTTACTGGGTCAACGAGGCGAGTGGGGGAGGTGCCCGCTATACGTTGAAGTCTAGATAGGGTGCCCTGCCCGAACGCTGCTTGAGGCGGGTGGAGTCGTTGTTGGTTCTACTATAATATGGTATATAACAGTGAGTTCGCGCTTTTATTTATGGGAGTCGAGGCGCGAATAAAATGTGGCGTCCGTCTTTGCTAGAATACCGTCTCATATCTGCCAGTTCGTTTTTTTTTTTTTTTCGTTTACCGAGTTTTAGTTTGCGACTACAACATAAATAAGCGACTTTCGTCCCAAGAAAGGAAAATGTGATTTATAGGTAATGCATAGTTGAAGGTAAAATAAAAACCTCAAATCATTGGTCCTAAGAGAAAAAAAAATCATAGCGTCGTAAGTGACTATATCGAGGTTTACGAAGCAACCTAATAAATGCCGCAAGTGCAAGAACGAAGGCAAAAAGTAACCAACACATCTAAGAAACCAAGAGAAAACGTAGTGTATGCATGGTACGATCGAAACACTCCTCCTCTCCCAGAAAATACACACGCTCGCTTTCTCAAAACCAAGCGACCACTTTTCCCCGCGCAATCGAAATGGACCCCGACTGTTTCTGCCGGCCTAAGCATCTCCCCGACAAAAGAAAAAAGAAATAATACGGGCTCTGTCTCAGCATCACCCAAGCTGGGCTTTGGAGTGGCGACGGTGGCAGGTGCAAGCTCGCAGGTGGCTCACAGCAGCCACGCGATGCCGCAACCAGGCAGCGGCCCGTCACACGTCGCCGTCGGAACCATTTGGAACCGCGTTTCGGGCAAGGCATGCACCCGGGGAGGAAACGAAACCGAGAAATACCGACATCTTTTTTCTTTTTTTTTTTTCTTCAAAGTTCGGAGCGAGCAGGAACGCAGGTGAACGGCAATGCACGGCGGTGACCGCTTGCAGCGGCGGCAACGCCGGACGGACGCAGCCACGAGTTGTTGCAAGGGGGCCGAAGCTCGCTGCCCTCCGCGAGTTCGCCTTGGGTTCCTCCGAGGCGTGGTCGGGGCCAATTGATTACCGGTCGGAGCTGATTTATCGGGGGCCGTTAGGGCAGCAACTTGGCAGACCCACGGGGGAACCTTCTCGGCCGAGAGGTGTCCGGCCCCCATCTTCTCTTCCTCCCCATGAGCCAGCTATGGGGGGTGCACTCTTAAAGATGCCTAGTCGTGCGCCCCCCCCCCCCCCCCCCCCTGTTTTTGTAGTTGTTTACTTATCTTTGTTTGTGAGAAGGATCGGTTTGTCTGGTTGAGTTTGCGCCGTCGCGTGTTTGGGTGTGCGGCAGGATCTTTTCTGTTTGGCCGTATACGAGTTCTGCCGTGTTTGGATGTCTGTCAGTGAGAGCGTCTCGGGCACGCTTCGTTCATGCCAACTGCTGCTACGCCAACCTGGTTAGAAAAAAAAAAAAAAAAAGGAAGGAAGGAAAGAGGGTAGGAGTTCTGCTTGCCGCGCCCGCGGGGAGCGCTACGGGGTGTTGCTCAGACTCGTTACTGCTGCAACTGCGACGAGTCTCGCGCCCTCGGATCCAATCGTTAAGGATTAACTTCAACACTTTTCCTTTTCGCGCGGCGGAGAGGTGTCTCTCTCCACGTGAAAGGGTGTATATGCCTATCCCCTGCTGATAAATGCCGCGTCTGCCTGTTTCTTTCTCTGTTCGTGGTCGCGTATGATGGGTGCGTGTGTTGATTTTTTAGTACTCGATCCAGCATACACGTGTCAGTTAGATGTATATGGTGTTTTCTTGTTCTTTTATCTCTCTAGTGCGTTCAAACACACCTACATGGACGCGCGTCGGCAACGTCCGTTTAGACATGCGCACGCACCCCCACTCGGAGGAGCCAACAAATAACGGTCGCCACTTAGAGAGCAGCGAATGTTCCCAGACCAGCTTGTTTTTATAAGAACATCGCTGAGGAGTTTAACACGTGTTGGGGTTGTCGTTTCCACTGTCTGTATATGTCGCCGGCACGATGCAAGAAACAGATTTAGGTGATGCCACTCGCCGCTCTCGCTGGGGAGGAGGCGCGGACTTTGCTTTCGGAGCTAGCCTTGAACCAGGACTGGTTTGTTTCACGCCGACGGAGAGGGCGCTCCGACCAAGGGGCCCATAGAGCCCCTTAATGCGTATGTGTTTGCAAGTAGCGTCAAGTGCTCCAGTGCACGACGCGCATGCCACCTGCAGCCTTTGGAAGCAAATGGCGACGATGCACTGAAGTGAGCAGTCCTTGGAAGCGAACGATGACGAAGGACTCGCTCGTGACACGCGTCTTGCGTGTTCCAACAACAATGGTTGGCAGTACTTGTAAGAAACGCCAAGCGTAAATTTTATTGAGGCACTTTAGACGCTGTTAGCGAAATAGAAGAAGAGGTAGAAGGGGCCCACGTTCGCGAACGGCGACCGTGTTGATATAATGGGGAAGAAGCCACTGATCTCCACTATAGGGGACTGGATGGCGCATAGCTGTTCTCCGAGCCTGGCGCAAGTGAAGCCACCGGAAGTACGATGCTTGCCCCGAAAGTTACACGTGTGCTGGGCTTCCTAGTGCATTCAGTGGATATTTTGGTCCATGCTTTTTTGTGTCTTTGATTGGGTTTTAATACTCCCGCGCTGAATCCAATCCTGAGAATAAGGCATTTGAACCTGGGACATAAGCAGACTTGATCAACTAGAATCTCCAAATTTTCACATCGAATGGCTTCCCAGGATACTTCTCGGGTTCGCATGCGTTGTTATTCCGCAACAAGCAGGCTCTCTTGGGATGACAAGAAAAAAGTCAGCAACTTGAACGCTGTTCGATCCAGCACTCGGGAGAGTTGAAAAGCCTGTCAAGCGCTTACTTCCGGGACAAGCCGCCTACTTCCGGTGGCTTCATACCTGCCTGCTCAATGCGCCATCCAGACCCCTATCGTGGAGATCAGTGGAAGAAGCGGATAGATGGGCTTCCCGATTCGGGCGCCATCTATTCGCGTTCATGAGAAGCGCCAGGCGCGTCGAACATAATCCAAACGCTCCGTCATTTCGAGTAACAACACCTTAACGTGTTTCTTGCAACCTGGTCTACAGTCCTAGACAATAGAGTTCAACAGTAGGGGACCCAATGCTTTGGGCTCCCGAGGAGTCTGGACTGTCGCACTACAGACGGGCACGTTAAAGGCCTCATAACGAACTCCTTTAAATAATTGGCGAATCAATTCGCGATCTCGTGTTTATCAGCGAGCGCTGGTGCGCCGACCCTTTAAAGGAGTTCTGAAGGCCTTTTACGTTCCCGTCTCACCTAAAGCCCCTCGATATGTTTGCGCTTGTCTTCAGTCTGACCGGGTCTCTAATACGGATATCACGATGGTCCATGGTTTTTCGTGTTACATTAATGGCGTGATGCCCGCGCCATTTGTTGAGATTTTGTTTGGTACAACTCGCACGTAAATTTATTCTCGTCCGTTTACATCACGGTACTGACGAGACTTATCATGGGTGGTAATGTCTATGCATCGTTTTTCGTTCACGACAAGATATTAAAAGAAAGAAAACAAAATCCTATCGTCTGCTGCGTATGCGTTACTTTATAGTTATTGACGATCGTCACTAATTCAACATGTTTCGTGTTGCGAACAACGCGTCAAGGCTTAACTTCCCCACACAACCCGCTTTTTAGCGTAGTCAGAACGGGCAGCATTGTTTGCTGTAAATAACCTGTATGTCTGATGTGGGCACTGACAGTGAGCACGCGCTTGCTCTCTTCAACGATCATGCTACAGCTTGGGGAGTTTTGCTCATTCGACAATTCAAAGCAAACACGGTTGTCTCCTAAGCCACCAGTGTGAAAGTCTTCAGTCATGGTTCGCGATTAAACGAAGGGTTAAACTAATATTTTTTACTATTTGTTTAAACGTCACTCATAGGTCACTGACCGCTCGAGCAACGCAGGGTGTGACTGTGTTCTTTGTTCGTGATTGGTCCTTTTCTTTTCACCTCGGCTGATCCCGTAATCTCATTGGCTGCCGGGCGATAATGAGGTGCTCGGAACTCGCCAACGTCCCGCCTCTCTTGATCTCTCAGTGACTATGCGGGCAGAAACTGAGGGAGAGGAGGAGTCAAGAGCGCGCGGGGGGCGTCACAGCGCCGAGCTCTGGTTGGAATGGTTAGTGGGTAGACCTAAAGCTAGAGCTGCCTTTGTCTCCAGTGCACTCGTCGCGTTAGAACGCAAAACGCCGGACGCCGGACGCAGGCAGTTTCACGTTTGACGCGTTCGACGATTGCAGTGGAGACAAAGGGAGCTCTAGCTTTAGGTCTACCCATTAATCATTCCAACCAGAGCTCGGCAGTCTGACGTCCCCTCCCGCCTTCTCCTCTCCCTCAGTTTCTGGGTGCATAGCCTTCATTATTCATGTAATAATTTTTTTTTTTTTAAAGTAAGATGGATAAGTCTTGGGTGGATATACTCTATATGGGAACGAGGAAGTGAGGGAGCAACAAAGTCCGAAAGGAAAAGGAAAACAAAAGCGATAAAATACAAGGCAGAAACTGGTGGATATGTCAGAAAAATGATCACACTTGATATTCAAAGTTTTGTAATGTCGCGAATATAATAGATCACTTACACATTGTCACGGGGGTAGACTTCAAAAGTCTACTTGTCACGCAAAGGTCTACTTGTCAGCAGCACACGTGCATATAGTATGCCAAGTGTCAAGTTTACAATCGCGGGGCCAGTGAACGAAGACCCCGCGGTTGAGCTTGACCGAGAGAGACGTGGGCATTTTCTAGTCTATGGCGCAATTCTTTTGAGGGGGAAAGGGCCCCCCTTTCCCCCTCAAAGCAATGACGCTGGCGCTAAAAGAAAGGGGACGGGAATTTAGACATGGCCCATATTCTAAAGAGATCATATTTTGTCATTATATATATATATATACACATATATATATAACGGCCTTGACTAGAACAATGGATGAAGTCAGCTCTAAACCTAAAGTTGGGTATTCTCCTGTAAGAACTGATGTGTTCGCATCCCTTTGAGGGCTGGCGAAAGGTATTTAAAAATAATGCCTATATGTTACCACTTTCGATCAGATAGCGTTGCTCACGTTTCCTACAGTAACTATTCATTACTATCGGGCTATCTAAATGAAACAACAACAAAGAACGAACCCATTCGGGGGCTCTGGCCGTTACTTAGTATGCGTAGCCTGTGCACATGGCTCCAGCTGCAACTTCTAAGGGGTGGACAGGCTTCATCGAGAGCCAGCGCCAAGAATCGAAATTCGCCATTCTCCGTCGGCACGTTCATTGTCCAAAACAGCGGACGTGTCAAGCGGCCGCAACAAAAAGAGGCAAAATCTCGCGTTGACGCAAGCTGCATATACACGCCGCAGGAACGGCGTCATTATACGCCTCTTAGGCCGCGGTAATCCATACCGTCTCATATATGCGCGCCTGCTCGCGCTCCTCAATAATTTCCGATAGCCATCTGTAGTAAGGAGGACCAGCAGCAGTGCGGCGTCCAGGTGAACAGCGACAGTATACGACGCGGTGATCCCGCCGGCCCGATAATGGCGCGTCCGTTAGGCCTAATTGGGCAGGTGGTGGCGCCGTTGTCGCTCGCCCTTCATGCTTCGAGGGCATCGCGACGCGCGGCGGCCGGACGTGTGGTGGTTTTATTGTCATCATTATCGTCGTTTGGGCCTCCGTCGGCTACGCTTCGGAGACAAAGTTCATTTCAAACTAACGAGCGGGGGCAGGCAGCTGCGAGCAAACGATTACAATTAGGACCGCCTTTCTGTATACGCTCGCTGATTTCGAATCACATTTCTTGTTGTTGCGTTTTTCTTTTATTATTCCTCTCTTCTTTTTTGTTTTTGTTTTGTTTTTGTTTCTTTTTTGTCACAGGGACCTTGAAGTTAGCGAGCCGCCCACCCGGTTTGTTAAAGCGGCAGAGTTTTCTTTTGTCCTGTTGGAATTGCGGCTCGAATCGGTCGCACAACGCAACACCTGCAGCCTTGGTCGATCCGAAAGGGTATAGCGAAGGCGACAAGAAGGAGCTAGCTCGGTTTCTCCGCTTTGAAACTCGCGTTTCTCTGTTCCATCTTATGATGGACCGCGGAGGATGGATGCTATGACCCATCGAAGCCGATTCAATGACGCGCAAGTTTACGTGACTTTCGGGGAGGAGCGCGGAGACGCGCGGAGCAAATGTAACGTGTTGCGCTTACAGCACTGGATTTGCTAAGACGGCGTCTACAGCGTCAATTGGTATATCGGAAGGTGGAACAGGTGTAGAATTATATTATGATTTTTGATATTGTAGAATTAAGAATGATTTGATTCGTTATTTAAATTATGATTTAAATAGTAATAGTAATTATATCGGTTTCACTGTAATAACTTCAATCATACCTTTCCCGCAAAAATCTTCCCACCAAAAAGAGAGAAAAAAACTTATATTTACTTCTTGTGAATTATGTGACGCTTCTATACGAGTTTGTTATGTATTTGAAATCAAAAGAATCATCAAGCAAGAAAGGTTTAAAATGGACTGAACACGAGCAAAAAGTGGCGCCCCCCCGAGCACATCACAGCGAGCATTTTCTTTCTTTTGCGTTCCACTTTACTCTACAGTTACGTCATGTTTTATTACGAGCAAGTCAGAATGAGATAGACAAGAAAACTTTAAAAGTGTGGTCTTATGGCAAGCGAATGAAAAATAAAGATAAGCTGAAAATGCTTATTCACTGACTAAAAAGAAAAAAAAAATCAAGCCCTTTTTTTTTGGTCGAGTTTATAGGAGGTTGTTAATTAAATAACACGTTAGAAGTTAAAATTTTTAATTATTTAATTTTCCGCATTGTTTTCACTAGACACAGATTTCACAGATTGCCTGAACAATCAAGCTTCTATGCTTAAGAATACATCTTGATTTAAATATAATTAGTCTTATTTGAATAAAATAAATCTGATTTATTTAATAATAAACAAAATCGCGACTTTTCCCACTTTGGTAAAGCGGGAGAATCCATTCTGCAAAAGGAGGTGCAAAAACCGCAATGGCGTGCCTATTCAACCTTTCGCGTCCGTCAACTTATTATGTCGTGATCAGAATAAAGACCGCGATCGTGATTAGTGCGGTCGAATTCGGGAAATATAAACACTCTCAGAATTCACCGACATATAAGTTTATCAGCTTTGACGCTTTAACGAGGGACAAACCCAAATGCCGCTGATAGCCAGAACAATTGGCTGATTTGGGAGTAGCCGTCGTTTATTTGTGTTACATAAACAATTTAATCTAACGTCTTCTCTTTAACTCCCCCCCCCCCCCTTTTTTTTCCAAGACCAAGCGTGTGCAAATCGGGTCCTCACTAAAAAACAAAAAAGGCGTCGTGTTTTTTTTTTTTTTTTATACTTTGCCCAGAACTAATTGTTATCAAAAACCATTTGAGGAACATTTGCGAATAACGTGTCCGTAAAAAAACACACACGCACTCAAAACACTCTGGGTTCCCGGTGCACAACGCCTTTAAATCTGGCGTTTATCTTTCTTGTGTCCCACCGCAGTGCATGTATCTTCTGCTTTCATTATACAGTCGTCGGAACGGCATGAACAGAACTCGTCATTTCATCGACTCCGTTGATTGAAGTGATATGTTTTTATCTCCTGCGGTGAACCACAGATTCGCTGCCATTTTTCAAACTGGGGATTCGTATATGCTTGTTGCTTTCAACGCTCAGCGACGGGCACTTGCGCCCTTCTTGTGCCTTTCGAAGCGCGTGTGCGGTTAAACGTGTATAGAAAATGCTTTGACCCGTTTTCATCTGGAAGATTATCGTACCGGCGTGGCGATCACGTAATTACTATACCGTCCGATGCGCGTTAAGACTTCACTAGACCTGCACCGGCACGGCTTCCCACCTTCTCATGAATCTTTTGATTGATCCCTTAAAGAAAAGAAAAACTGACGTAGACTGCATGTTTCTCTGTAGCAACTAACACTACGAGCATGGTGATTAGGAGAGACAAAGGACAGTCGAAAAATCAGAGCGCGAGTTCAGCTAAACCTGTTCGCAACTTCAGGGGAGGTGACGCCGCCTAGTGGAAAAGACGGGAATGAGAGAAGTGGGGGGCTGCTGTCTATTCAACAGTGCAGCGAAACTTGGCACGGCGCGTCGGCGGAATCCTGTCAACAGAGGAAAGGGGATTGGGTGCGCGCCGTACGAGTCGCGAATATGAAACGTAGCGGTAGGTTCTGCGTTACCACCAGCAACTGGGGTTCGTCGTTACATTTTGTCTGTCAGGTATTGTGCTCATGATATCCTCTCAGTAGGAACGGTGCATGCAGGGCAACGACGATACATGCGATTGTAACGGCACTTACATCATTGTTTGGGGTAACGCTGTGACCTTGTTGCTTTTGTTTACTTCGCACTTGTCTCAACAACGCAGAAGTTGCCAAGGCCGTCCGCTTTACTTGTATTTATTGTGCCGACAGATACGAAGGCGAAACAATGCATGGGAAGTAACCTTCTCTTTGAGACATCTCTCACCTCCCAACGCCTTTCAAGGTGTTCTACATAGATTGTTCTAAGAATAGTAAAAATACACTACGAGCTGTCCGACTTTATTACGCTTAATATGTATTCTGTTATAATAATTATTGAGTCAGAAAGTAGAAAATAAATGAAGGAATTTATCCTGTCAAAATATCTGGTGCAAGGATTGGTGAATGGTTTTATTTTGCGAGTACGTATATCTAGTATCTAGAAGTTGTAAAACATCTCAATGAGACCTGCTAATAATAAAAATGTCGCTTCTTAGAAAGAACACCTGTCCTGGTATGTTTACCTCTGCGTAACAAACTTAAATTTGAAGGTACGCTGGGGATCCATTTTCGTGTTATGGTTACCATGGAGAAGGACGACCATTCGAATTTCATCTTCACGTACCGATTTATAAGATATAACTAAAATATTATAGCTTTGTTAAATTATTTATGCAGTCGGTCCTTCGATCAAAATTACTAAAGTACTTTCTTTGTAACATGCTTGCCAAGAACTTTTCGCGTGACATATTAGAATTCGTATATCTGATATCGAGGTCGTTAAAGGGGTCATGAAACAATTTTTCTACTTTCACTTAATACTACCGAGAGAATCACTCCCTAACGTTAGTAACTGAATAAACTTGCCTATTTTTTTATCTTAAAAATTACAGTCGCCCAAAAAACAAAAAAAAAAATTCGAGAAATATGAGCATCGTTCATCCCCTTCAACCAAGAGCCAGAACAAGCGGTCTCGTGGCCTGGTGCCCTTCCCATGCCGCCAACGTTAATCATAGCCACGCTCTGGGGTTGGCAAATGAGAAAACGCGTGCTGAGCTCCCGACATTGTTGGAGTTCGGCTACTCTCATCACCGTAGTGGTTGGACACGAACCACTAACCGAGTGTCCGCCGAGGCACTGATTGTTACCTGCCGAAGTCATGTGCTCACGCATCTCTTCTTTCAAATCCATGAGCTGCGCTCGACCGTCGCCATGCGGGTGGTTTCGATCCCACAATTAGGTCATCAAGCTTTACGAAGTCAAGACTGAAAGAAAAAGTCCCCTTTTACCCTCGCCATTTCACCGCGACAAAGAAGCTTCTGAAGCAGTGGTGGACTGTGCGAATACTTGGGCCAGACTAGGATCAGTACGCCTCTGCAAAGTCATGAACACTCCAACCGGAAATCGTTTCATGCCCCCTTTAAAGACGCACGGGACTTGGAAGTATACGAATCTTTTATTTCGCTCGTGTCATAATGACAAGAATATAGATTGAGAGGTGTTAGGCGCGAAAGTCTAATTGTTCGTAATAAGACGGGTGCCGCGTGCAAACTTCAAAATATGAAGTGGTTAATTTTTTTTTAAAGATATGCAAATTCGGTTATTTTTATACAACGATGAGGTGGGTGCGCTTGTTCAGTACATATGAAGTTATATTTTCTTGCATATTGTCAGCACGGTAGACTTACTTTTCAAATGTTCAGTTGAGAAAGATGCACAAATCAAACTAAAAAAAAAAAAAATGAAATCTTAGCATGCGAAATACAACGCCTCCCACGTCTAGATATAGCTATATCTTAGGAATTTAGCGTTTTTTTATGGTGCTCGCATTGATGGTTTGAAGAGAGAATTCCTTACGAATAGATTTAAAAAAAATAAGAGTCTAAGCTTTTCACAGCATCTTGTTATTTCATTTATTACTTTCGTTCAATGACTCTCCTTTACGCATTTCTCACTTTCGTCCTATCACAACGGTTGCACTTTGGTCGGCCTATTTCATTTTACAAAGAAAGAAAAAAAAAAAAAAAAAACCGAAACCTAGCTGAAGAGTTTTAACATTTTTTTTCTGCTTTTTGCTTTGTTCGCTCGAGCAACAAAGCGCAGCTTCAAGCATAGAAAAAAAAACACCATTCGGAAGCTCTTCCTACACGCGTTAAACATAATCAATTATATAAAAAAAAGTTTTGAAAGGCCATTAATTTGACAGCCTGGTCGTTCAACTCTTTGTAAGGCCTGAAGGTGTTTTTACGTGTTGACCTTCAATCTCTCTAATGAATCTGCCTAAAGTAAGGTCAAATCGGCTTTGGCAATTGTCTAGCGTTTTCTACCTTATTGAGCAGGTCATCATCGGATCAACGTACCACTGACGTTCAAAGATAACCGCGGCAGTTTCAATAAGTGAGGCAATTTAAAGTAAAAAAGTTATTGTGTAACACTAAGAGCCAGACTTCTTGATTGCCTTTTAAGTCTAACTTTGGTGTTTAACGCTTATAGATACACGGAAAGGTTAATACGTCGGATGCATTAAAAGGTCGTTGCCACCAAATTTCTTCTTAAGGGTAATTTTTCTAAGTAATATGTTCTTAAAGCAACAGCTAGTGAAGTGCGACATGCTTTGCGATGACATTTTGCGTACTGGGAATGAACAACTTAAACACAAGCGGGAGTCAAACAGCAACCATATTATAGCTGCGTTTCTTTTTTTTTTTGCAGTCTTCGGTTGAGGGGTTTCGTCGTATTGACTATTTTACTTCTGTGCAGATCATTGTCAAAATAGACAGTAAACTTGTTTAGGAGTATCCCTTTTTCAAGGTGAAAAACGACACATGACCAACTTTTACAGGTTTACCGTTTTATCTTCATTGCGAGACCCCGCGTGCAGTCTGAACATTAATGGACAAATATGCCTCATAGTATCAATCCTATAACGACGAGCGACTGTAAAGGTTGTTCTGCCTCAGTACGTTAGTGTACACGGGAATAGTAATTTCAGTGAGGGTAATACTGCATTCTGCACAAGAAAGAAAAAAATGAATCACGAGAAATAAGAGGTATTTATGCAAAATGTGAACGGTCAATTTTCAAAATCCCTATTAGATAGGTAATTACAGTCCTTGGGAATGTTACGATTCTCCACTATGGTGAGTGGCAATTTGATTTTGCCAAAGATTTGTATGACCCAATGAAAATAGTGTCTGGCATATAAAGACATGAGTGAACGTTCCTGAGCTTCTGACTACTATCTACTAAAATTGTATAATCTCAGTTCATAATTAATCCGGGATATGTTACGATTTATGGCCGTAGATTGAAATCATTTTTGTTTTTTTATTCAGTAAGGTTGTGAACTTCCGAGAAAGAGAGCACAAGCTCACAACTAACATGTATTTAAAAAAAAAAATTCTATACGAGAAAACATTTACGTTTGGACGTGAACAAGCGCCCATAAACGCTTCATTTGTAGACGTTTTTTTCTAACCCCTCGTTATTATTAGCGTATGCATCTTCCTGCCGTCCCTCCCAGTTTCGATTTTTGTGAAGACGAGCTGGAACACGCACATCACACAATACGGACGTAAATACTCCATTAACGTATAGATCACAGACACCAGTCATGTTCGCAAAACACGCCCTCGCTTTTTTTTAAATTTAATTTGCGGTTTTTGATGTGTAAAAGGGAACTCCAAAAGATCGGTGTCGCGATTCTCCAATTTGTTAGATCGATCGAAGTTTGCGAAACTGCGCTGCGATGTGTTGACCGTCTAATTTTATGTTTCTGAATGCCGTTTCTTACCAGTCACATAGAATAAAGTAACCAAATTACGCTAAAATGCAACAAAAAAAAAGTTTGGTTAGTTTTGCGTAGCCCCCGAGATTTTACGCGCGCTGGCTGCGTTCCTCAGGCCGTTGCATTCGCAGGTTAAGACTGTGTGGTGCTTGCAACCAAACCAAACAATAAAATTAAATATCCGCGAGTTATCGTCATCACTATCGTCGGTCTGCCAAACTTATAGGAGCAGAGCGAAATGTGCTCCCCGCCTCTCGCCGCAACACATAGCCAAGGAAAAAGAGTATCGAACTTTGAAGGGTTTCTTTTTCCTTTTTTCAAAGCGCGAAAGGCGTGCAACATATGTGCGTGCGCGTAAGTGAAGTTCAGAAAGATGTTCAGATTTATGATGAAATATAATTATTTCTATGCCTGTCCCACCGCCCAGACAGTATCCGTAGATAACATATATATAGATTCGCACTACATCTTGCATGCGTTCTGAGGCATCATCCAGCGAAACAAAGCAAAGACCGGAGTGACGAATAACAATTACAAATCAACGGAAATCGACCTACCTGTCTCTACTCCGACGAGGAGACCAATGAAAATGCGAGCTTCATGCCGCCGGCTCGCACTTGACAGCGTGCTTTGAGGCAATTGTGTTTCCGTTTCTGGTTTAGTTATGTAAGCGCCGCATGCGCGGTAATCGAGAAATGACTCGGCTCGCTTTTCCTGCTGGGTAGCCGTGCGTTTGGATAGACCAGAGCAGAGCGCGCGAAAAATCTCGGAGGCTATGGTTTCGCTAAGGTTGGCGGATTTATTGTCGACTGGCAGCCGATAAGAAAAAAAAAGCGTATAGTGAGTCCCATTTTATTAAACTCGGCAGTCAATAATATTCGCCAATAAGAGTGCCGATGAATAAATCATGAAGCACGAACATAACAAGCCCCGCGATTCTTAAACTCTCAGTGATAACAGATGGTTCACACAACTGCAGATGCAGTAGAGTGATAATCACCACTTCACACGCTTTAAAAACACACCCAGACGAAGGGTCATATTACGTTGTCCGAATTGCCCTTCTACAGCTAAGCTATCGTGCGTCCTTTTAAGGCAATCACACTTAAAGCAATCTAAAGTGTTTCACGTCATAAGATTAGTTTTACCGTCTGGCCGTCGGAATATCCATCACCTAAATCCGACCCATATTGCTAGTCCCCAATGTCAAGGAGAGAGAAGTTCGCAAGCCGCGAACGCGCGCATGGCAATACACCGGAGAGCGACACTCATCTTCGCCGTGTCCCTAGCGTGGCCGAGCGAGGCGGTCACGGTGACACTTCCTCGCCGATAAACTGTTCCCCGAGTGCCGACAACGAGCACGCCGTACAACAAGATTCCAGAAGGCGCACATGGTCCCCGAAGAGCAGGAGGAAGCAAACCGCTGCGCAGCGTCGCGCTCAATCAGCCACTGCCGCGTCCAGCGCGGCGGCGCGTACACCGCACGCGGGGGTCATTTTCTCACTGTCAGGGTTTTAAAGCGCCCAAACAAAACACTCCTCTGCCCCACCTGCCTCCGCGAGAAAACGCCACCCCGCTTCAGAATATATGAATAAGGCGTCAGACGTGTCGCGGAGCGAGTCAGAAAAACAAACCTCCTCGGGAAAAAAAAAAAAAAGACAAATCGGACAACAAACCTGAAGAAGCGCTCGGCGAGAAGGTGTAAGGGATCTACGGAACGCTTCCTCCGAGTCAGCGAGATGGTTCTGAAACGGGCAGCACGTGTCAAGCAATCGCCATCTGCCAATCCATTGCTTGAGCAGCTCGGCTTTTTCTTCTTCTTTATTTTGCTTCGTTTTAATCTTGTTTAGTTGGACGACGCTCGGTTACTTTGACTCCTTGGCAGCTTCGGGACGGCTTCGGCTCGCAGCTTGGCTCGACTTTTTGAATCATAGCCCGGACGGGCTACTCTACTCCTTTTTTGCCTTAGGATGGACCGCGGAGGTCGCTACGAGTTATAGGAGCCAGTCCACCGCTCTGAACGTATTATGCGACTAGGCACCACCACCTGCGTCGCGGCGCTCCTTCCAAAGGTCACGTGACATTTTAGACGGCATTGAATTGGCTTCGATGCCTCATAGCATCCGCTGCCGTTCATCGTAAGTTGAAACGAAGCCTTCCGCCTCGGACACTAGCACGCATTTGAGAGCACGCGCGCGCATGAATTCCCACGGACGCTCCTGGGATGGTGTGTGTGTGTGCGTGTGCGAGTGTACATGCGAGCGCGTCGGGGGTCAGCTGTCTCTGCGGGACAAGCGCAGCGCGAGAGAACCAGTGTCAAGTTGACAAATAGTGCGCGCCATGCCAAGCGGTGTTGGCTGTCGCTATTCGCTCGGCGTGTTGTTGTTTCGATTAAATTCCAGTGTTTTCTTCTTTTTCTTTTTTTCTTTTGCAGGGATAGCGTTTTATATGCGGCCGCCGTACGATACACTGAGTATTTTTTTGTTCTTTTGCACAGTTGTGTTTTGGTTTTTAACCAAGTTTTTAACACGATGAGTTTTGCTAGGAAAAGTATTGTGCTGGTTTCGTGACCCATACTATTGTAATAAAACTGTTAGTGTCACGGTCACAAAAAATCAACGTTGAATCAGACAAGCGTAAACTCCCTCGCACGGTTCTTGAACTACACTGAACATCGACGACCCAATGCGGCGTTTACACTAACTTCTAATTATTGCATTTGAAAAAAAAAAAAGAAGAAAGCTCAATTTTTTAAATTTTAGCCTCTAAGTACTTATAAAAGCGCGTTGCAACATAAATTTCGGCAATACACAACCAACGCTTACCTGCAAAAAAAAAAAACAAAGTCCTCGTGGAGTGAAAGAAGTCGAGAATTGGTCTAAGTCACGACTCAAGTTTCTCCCAGTCTTATCTTTATTCTTTATCCTGCGATAGAAATGTTTAGCGCGATCACGCCATTGGGCCGGACACGACATTCTTTTGACGATGTTGGCCAGTCACGTTTCTAAAAGTCGTAAGAGTCCTTCATTCACAGCGGTACCTCATTAAAGGCGGTGGCACTATAACAACCCGATTTTCTCGTCGCCGAGTCAAGGGTGGAACAAAAATCACACTTAGAACAAAAGCAAAGTAAGAATTAAAAAGAAAGAAAACCTAGAACGAGATAAAGATAGACTCAACTGAAATAAGGTCCTGCGACGTTTAACTCTCGTTGCCGGAAGTCGTAAATTCAATCCGCGAACATTTACGCGCCTACAAGTTGGCTCGCTTCGTGCTTCGAACCGAGTCGAACTTTTTGCCGTTGATGTAATTTTTTTTCTTCTTTTTCTAGGGTTATCAGCTCTATTTTATACGTTCGATGTGCGTGCTGTCACGGTCGTTGGATAGCGATGGTCCCTAATATATATATATATATATATAAATCTGTGCAAATCAAGGAGATGGTAAGACCCCCTTTTCTGTCATTCCAAACACGCAGTGGCCACTTTATTCTTCTTCGGTTTCGCACAGGGCGCCCTCTCTGGCCTCGGATAGGAAGCTTCTTATCCGCACGGCGAGTGCCATACGGTCCAGGTCTGTTAGCGCCACGGGCTCAAGAGGGCACTAATAGCCGGAGAAATATAGAGAGCAACAGACGAGCGAGTAGAAGCGTAGCAAACTGCAACGAGACATTGGTGACCGTGCACTTGTTTTGTTTATTTTCGATGTTGAACATTTGGCTGGAGTTGGTCGTGCCCCAGCGACCTGTGACAATAAGTCAATGTATGGAAAATCGGCACTGATAGCGGCGCGACAGGGACGCTTTCGGTACGTGAATGAAAACAAGAAAACGAAGAGGGAACCTTCCATTAGTCGAGATTGGAAAAAGGGGCGGCATTTAGCAGGTACAAGGCCGCTACATGAGACGTCTGGGTTTTCAACGAAACAGGACAGGTACTTAACGATTAACGACATCGCAAAATAAAAGCAAAGTCCATGTTAAAATATAGTACTTTTTTTTTTTAGAGACAAAGAGAGAGGGAAGCGATGAAGGTATACGTGCTTCAAGCCGCTGAAACATCGATGAGGTCGCATAAGACCGACCGCAAGCTGCCTGCATGTTAAAAACATCGGACTCTTTTTGTTGGTCGCCAAGCTTGCAGGCACATCACGCAAAGTGGAAAGACGCAACGAGGGGTTTCTTCTTTTTCTTGCGGCGGTATATAGAGACTGCAACGCAATGGGGTCGTTTAGATAACGCAAACAGATGTATATGTGTAGTGTTTTCTTAGGGAACTCTTTTCTCCAGTAAGAGATTCGGGTAATTCGCGTTATAAGCAAAAGCGGGATGGCAGCGTTGACGAAAGACAGTGGGCCGCGCCGCTTACTGTCCTAGCGCTTCGGTTTTCCGTCACAGAGAGTCGCAGGGAAACATACAAGTCTACCGAGACTCTTATCGCATGACAGAGTGATTCCCCGTCACCGCCGGTTAGTGTTTTATAGCTTTCTCCCTGCTCCGGCACTAAGACATAGCCCCAGCCGCCTCGATGAACGTGTCTGGTGGCGTGGCTGGCGCTAGGGTGCTACTTGCAAGACAAACGCGAACACGCCGAGGAACTTAATATTGACCGTGCACTTAGCGCCACCGCAAAGCAAAAACAGCCTCGAGACTTTTTTTTTTTTTTTTTTCATCTATGTCAATCTAGTCCGGCAAATGATGTTCCGGGAAGACTTTGCGTGCCAAAAATCTCGGAGGCCATGCTTCGGACATCAATGTGCTCAAAATTGTTGCCGCCCGTCATCTGAAGTTTTACCTAAAATAGCGGGAAAAGAGTTTTTCGTACCCCAGAAACGTTAAAACAGCCCACTACATACAAAATGTTTCTCCGAAGGGTTTAAACAAATTTGGGCAAATTTCTACACAATTGTATTGCATACGTGAAATGTCCTAGCATCACAGGTGCTTGTGGATCTCTGAGTTTCCAGACGCCAGACGCCTACGTTCATGGAGCTCTTCTTCATAAAATGTCACGCTTGTCATGTGTATACTTTATAGTTATTCCTTGAATGAAGCGATACTACAACTAACCAGGCTGATAAACCTGCCGGTCTTCCAGAGCCTTCCATACATTTGAGCTCATCTACCTCAGTGCGCACGGGTTGTCGAGCTCTTCCTCGCTGTACCCCTCTGGTCACATGACCTCTCCGTTAACCAATCAGAGTCGAGTACCTCACTCCTCCTCTCCCTCCTGTCACCCCAATCAATGTCGAGCCTCGAGGCCACGCTTTTATCCGGGCTTCATGAAATACCGAACACCTAGCCAATGAAGGTTTCACGTCAAAAATTTCTAAAACTAGGACGATGTAGAAACGAAGAAACTATTTTCGATAACAGACTGCCAGTCATGATGGACTTCAAGGATTGCAAAAAAACAAAAAAAAAACATACTTACCTAAATATTTGCCCAAAAATTACTCATGATTTTTGTAATTAAGTCAAATGAGCGTACTGTTCTAATTAAAAACTTGCTGAGCGTCATCGAAAGTCCCCAAATCAGTCAATTTTAGTGCGATTTGAAGCACGGGGGAAGCGCGGGGGAGCGCTGAAGCTACCACTCCTGCAGGAGGCTCAAGGCCTGCGATGCGAAAATGCGGTTGATAATCTTATCATTCGCGCGCACCAAAATGGCGGCGCACCCGAGGAAATCGGGTGTTGAAGTACCGATACTCCGAGTCTAAGCGTTCCTTATACATTGTGGCCCTGCAGGTTTCGCAATGTCTTCTCCGAGGATAGCATGCGTTACGTTTGAACGAATGTTAACAGAAGGAGGGATAATTGCGAGCAAATATTTGGTCCCGTTTAAGTCACGCCTTCGTATAATTTAAAATGAAATGATCCTCAAGAAGAGAAACAATTGGGTGATGGCCAACGCTGTGCATACTATAACAATCACAATATCAGCACTTCGAGGAGAGCGAAAGAACAAACAGGGCGGTATGTTCGCTCAAATTAGCGGATGCTCCGCACGCATTGATCAAGTCCAAGTGATCTTAAAGATAAAAGAAGCATTTAACGAGCGCGGAGTTTTAACGACCTCCAAAAGCGCGAGCAGGCGTGCGTGTGTGCGTGCGCCCTCTATTCTAGCCGAAACACGCCCCAAAAAATAAAAAAAAAAGAGAGATCATTTTGCGCATTCTCACGCCTTGTTGGCGGGAACGCGCCACGAAAAAAAAAAAAAAAAATATATATATATATATAACAACGAAAGCCGGGAACATTTATCACCTCTCAGTGAAGCAGTAATCAGGGTCGAGTGAAACACGCTCTGGCCGGCAGCAAGCTGCAGATTCCGAAGTGCCTACGACTATCGCAATTAAATGCTGCCTCGTTTTCTGGACGAGAACGAAAGAGGACTCCGAAGACCCATTGTGAATGTCGTGAAGTGAAATACGCAAGACAAGAACACACACGAAAAAGAAAAGAAAAGAATAAAAGTGCGGATAAGACGGACTAGAATTACTCGATTTGGAAATTTCTTTCGGTCAAAAAAAGAAAAGAAAAAACAAAGAGAAGAAAGGAGTGAAAAAAAGAAAGTTTACGGCGGATGTTTGCTTTCAAGTTTGTCAGAGAAGGAACGATAAACAACGAAGTAAGAGCGCTTGTCCGATAGACACTGGGAAGGAACTAGTGCGAGGAGGAAGCGTGGCTGTACACAACAGGCGAACCGAGAGCGCATTCGGCGATAGAGTCGAAGGGCGCTCGAGCAAGGTCCGCCGCGCTTCCACTGGCCCGATATCGGTCGTGCCATTACGGCGATTTGAGCCGCTTCCCGTATAAATTAGGCATTAAATCGGCCTTAAGCATCCTCGATCGCAGTCTTCCAGTCTCGAGCCTCTTGCGGCCGGGTGGCCTATGTGCCGTGTATACACCGGGCGAGCGAGCGCGGGTTGGCGGCCCGCATGCCGATGGCGATTTTGGGCGTTTCCTCGCGGACGACTGTTTTAACGTTTGCGGAGTCGTCGCAGCACGGCCGGCGGCGGCACTGAATGCCTTATCTCGGTGTCGGGCAGCGCGCTGAGGAGCTCCTTGAAAGGCTCTCCCCTCTGCCTCGACCCCCCTCCTTGTTTATTTCGTGGAGATGGAAATGGCGAAGCTGATTAGGCGTATAGTGTATCGGCCTTATTGACGGCGCGGTCGTACCTTAATGAATTGGGGATTTGGTGGGCGGCTCTTGTGAATGATTTGGAACGGGGGGTGACGTGCTTTCCGACCCGAGTTTTCTTCTTGACCGTGTCAGTGGGCGTTGTGGAGTGTTTGTTAGCCTGTTGAAGACCTTACTCCGTCGCGTGTTCTCGCTTGTCTTGCGCACGGCCCGTGCGAACGAATTCCCGCAATCTGACGCAAGCTTTTACGGAGAGTGCGCCGCGTAACCGAGATTTCGGTCGCACGTGAAGAGATCCCCAGGTGGCAGAAATTAACCCTTAGTCCTTCGCTGGGCCGTGCCAAATGCGCTTCGGTAATAGTGCACAAACACACACACACACACACCGACACACACACACACACATCATGTAGACTTGATGGATATTATAGAATGTAGATAGTATTATTCTGGGGCACAAAGTTGTCCCACACTAATCTTAGCTACATATAATAAAGCAAGAAGTGATATTCCAGCATTTGCCGATTCGAACACCGTCGAACACGTCACGAAGCACGAAGTTCGCGCACCATCTGATTTCAAGCCTTCTGGTTAACGAGCTGTGAGTGCTTAAAACTATTATCAAGAGGCACTCAGGTCGCGATTAGAGTTATCTCTTACCCCACCCCTACAGTGTCACGTGATCCGATGTCATTAAGAAAGCTTGAACCCGTTAATATTGGTTATACTTACGGAAACGTGATTGCAAACCGAAATTCGCCTAAAACTGGACATGACATTGAAGGCTTTTAACAGAGCGAATTCTATCTAGTACTGCACTTTATCGGGAGCTCCTGCCGTCACTTCCTGAAGCATGGAGTGCGCACGCGCCCCCTGGGGCCCGCTCTCCGCAGCGTACGATCTACTCAAACTCTCTGGTACCTTGACTCCTCCCTTTCGGTAGTTGTTGATTCAGTTCGGCCGTCGTGACAAACGATAACATATTTGGAGGGGGGCGCAAGTTGTTAATAACTCGGAGACACCGAGTAAACGAGTTAGCTCCCCGCGAAAGGTGAGAGGCATACGCAGCGGCGACTTGCCCGAAGGTGCGGTCCTATACGTATACCTGCCAGCGGTTCCTCTTCTAATGGGGATTCCTAACGAGACGCGGGGCCACAATTTTACTTTTTTTTGTTTCTGCGTCGCGAGTTATTAGCTTCCGAACGAATCTGGGCGACTGCCCTTCTCTCTGCGTCCACCGAATAACGGTTGCATAAACAAAAAAGAAAAGAAAAATCGGGCAAATGATTTTAGCAACAACTCTACACATTCGAGAACGTGAAAAATGGCGGAATGTTGGCGTCGAAAATGGGCAACCGCTTCTCTGCCAATTAGATTGAAACTGCGCGGCGCCGGGACAGTGATGGCAGTTGAGAAGCGAGTCCGCGGACGACGGCGCGTCGGGACCGCGTTTATTTATGGCCACTAATTAATTACCCGGGGCTTCCTTCCGCGTTAAGCGTTAATTAAAAACGTGTCAAGTTTCGTGAACTGCGGGCGACGGTGTATTTTATACCCCACCTTCCTTTTTTTTTCTTCTTTTTTAAGCTTTTCGAACGCGGAAAGCGGCTAGATATTCGTGAGGTGAACGAGCAACACACTTCCTAAAGACATTAGAATGGGGAATGAGGCTACTTGGCGCGGTGATAGACTTCCAGGAAGTGTGCTTGCGGTCCATTAATAACTCAATTAGACTGTTCGCCTTCATCGAAGGAGGGTAGATATTTTGGTGTTTTTCGGTGGGTGTCCTCCGTTCCGCGAGGCACGGTTGATGAGGGGCGGACGCTGAACGAGGTTACCGACTCCCTGAAACGTCGATCTGAAACGCCGCGGCCTCCTGAAACATTGCACATACCCCCGGTACATACCGGGGTCCTATGTAGACGCTTTCCGGGCAGCTGTATACGGGCGCTGCCATTACCCCGACCTTCAGTATTTGCTTTTTTTTTTTCTTATTCCGTTCTCTTCACCGCATCACTACTGCAGTAAGGCCGGTTATTCGAAAGTTTTCGAAGATGGCGTTTCCCCCTCCGGTAAGCCCTCCCCAATGAAGAAGCCGCTACTGCGCTTGTGCGCCGATAGCCTTGACTGTATAGAGTTTCCGGTATTGTATCGGGTTGCGGAGAACGTTGCGGGACGGCGAAAACCATCTACGAAAACTCCCTATTGCCATTCTACATTCTACCATGTCCTCTTGCCCAGCGTAGGCCTATGTGGAAGCTCGTCAACGCTCGTTTCGGTGGCTCGACATCTAGGTAAAACGAGACAAGGTCAGCAACGGCGACTAGAACCTGGCGCGTGTGGAAAGCGTCCATACACCAACTCAAATCTGTGACGTCATACCGCTGCGGTGGCGCTGCTGTCGGCACTGCGCATGCGTAGATGCCTCATCTCCGCCCAAGCTAGAGGACCGAAGTACCGTCGTTTGCTATTCATTACATTGCGAGGACCAGTGGTACATGTATACAATGTTACTTGCCGACTGTGCGCAACTAGAATTAATTTGCCGTTGCGCGTTCTCCATCGAGCCCAGAGTCCATCACAAACGAGGCTGTCGCCATTAGAAAGTGTTTTAAACAACGGCATGAATAGAACCTCCTATGATCACGGTTTCCCGCGCCTTCCCGCGTAACATCATGCACAAGCGTGACTGAACCCACCTTCGCTATACCGGGCGCTCAGAGCCAGCCTTCTCCGCGCGGAGAGCGCGGATGGATGGAGCCGCGACCTCGGATTAATTCTCCGGGTTTTTTTCTTGTCCCACTAATTGTAATGAAGGGTCGCCGACCAATCTGGGAAAAGAAAACTCGCTCTTTCTTATCTCGCCGGAAAGACAGATCACCCCCGGCTCTTGGTTGTGCTTTGCAAGGTTGCCTACACTGATGAACGTCCAGTTCTTCGGGAATATATGTGCGATATAAACCTTCGTCGGTTATTGGAAACCCCGAGTTACGGGGTGGGCCAGCCCGCGTCCTCCGCGTCTTGCGACAGTCTCGTACGGCTTTAGCAAACACGACTCGCTGTTGGTCTAGTTTGTGCACGATGCCCAGGACACTTGTGCGCAGAGGCGAACACGATGAACGTGACACGGATCTCCGTGTCCCTTAAATCGTGTTCGCCTCTGTTTGCGCTCCGAAGACTACAAGATTCCCAAGCTTCAGTGAACTCACGACACTGTAGTACCGTTGTAGTAACGAAATGACCGGTTAGTTGGAAAACGAGTCGTGTCTCGTTAAGAGGGACACCCTACGCTACACGGATCAAATATTTCGGTTAAAACTAAAAAAAAAAAAAAAATACACGCATTTTTATCTCGTTAATATAAAAACAAATTGCATAGTGCACGATTCGGGGGCGTGTGCGGAGGTGCTTATGTTAACGAGAGATGTCTTTGTTTAACTAGAGCCACTAAAATAAGGTATACGTTAGAGCGCCGATACTCAATTATCCGATTTATTTCCGGGCAACGCAATTCTGGGGTGTTGTGCGCAATAGGCCTGATAAATTGCCTTCCGAAATTCCTGCACGCAGCACTGCGCTTTCCATTTTGGGACCTATTTGAGCATGGAGAGGAGTGGATTGGTTCTGGTTACTTTAAATTGCCCCGTTGACGATGAGGCGTATCTCAGAACTGCATGGAAATCAAGTGCGCGTTCGTCTTGCATTACAGCCATTTATCTTCGAAAGAGCCCCGCTGAAACACGAACTTCCAGCAGCCGTAAGAGCCTGCTTAGACTTAGCGAGGAGGAGTAGAAGTACGGCAGGCTGCGTCCTGCACCTTTCTGGTGGCCTGGCTACTGACTCCAGAGTGCGGCATGAACCTCACGGCTCATGGATCCTTTAAAAAGCCTAGGACATTGAGGAGACGATGGAACAGGATCATCAGCCCAGTAGCCTTCTTCTTGTGTTGTCGTAGTCCTGTGTTTACCTGCGCACACACTCTGGCACAAATATTTTAGCATGATCAATGTACTACCACGTAAAGACACCTTGTTGTGAAAAGCTCCACGGTCCTCTGTTCTCTGACTTACTTCTACGATTTCTTTTTATGCTGAAATAGCACGCGAGAACACCGTGTAGGATGGCCTATAGACTCATGTCGAAACTCGCGTGCCGATTATTAGAAGGTCGGAACCGCTGCGCAATGGCGGAACAACTAACATCGTGGAACGTGCAAGTCACTCCACAAGATAGCGAATGTCGGAGCGCGGCCAACGCTAGGAGCCGGCGAGCCAATCAAACAGCGCCGAAAGTGCAACGTCACTGCGCTCATCAACTTTTTCTGCGGGTGCGGTTTTGCCTTCACATCCAAACAAACGCATAAAGTATGCCGTGACGTTGCGGTTTTAGTCCGCCATTGTGCATGAATCCCACAGCTGCCAACAGAGGGCAGTATTTCCGAAAGGGGTCTGTAGTTAGCGGATTGTTCCGGTCATCGTCTGCCACATAATAGCAACGCCGTGTATTCGGATCGCACTGGGGGGCGCCTGAGGAGGTCGCCACCCAGAATTTGGCCGCGGGCCTTGACTTCGGAGAGGAGGGCATTTAACGAAGCTTCGTATACCGAGAAAAAAAAAAGTATATATATAGTAGCTCCTCCAATGGACGGCAAATAAAGCGAACAAAAAAAAAAAAAGCATCTGGGCCATTTTTTTTTTGTTTTGTTCTGTTTTGTTTGTGGAGGTGCGTCTGCGAGAAGTCCTCAATCATCCTCGTGGTCTCTTATCGCGCGATTTGTGTATGTATATGCGTATATCATCCGTCGACTCGTGATTGTGAGAAGCAAAGAACGCGCGCCCCGGTCTTTTGCGTCTGCGGTACGGTGTTTAGCACACGACCAGCGTCCTTTTAAGAAAAGAAGAAAAAAAAAGAGAGGGCAACTGTTTTTTTTAGGTATTTTTTTATTTTTTTTATTCGTCGTCGTCCTTTTTTGAATGGAGCGATGTCGCCGTGCTTTGCGCGTATTCGCAGTGTCTCGATTGTTGTGTATTATTTCTTTTATCGCAATCTTATTTTTTGAGGTTCTCAAGGTTGTCTCGAACGGTTTAATGGTTGGTGAAGTTTTGACACGACTCCCGACCATTTGATTACTATATCAGCGATCAGTGATACAGAGACGTATAGTTGCTTACACACGAGGCACTTTTTACGTGAACATATATTTTCTGCAAACATATGCGTTGATCCCTAGATATGTAGGGCACGTAATAAGGCGGGTATCGTATTCCCGATCCCCAGATTTTACTTATGATTCGATGAACGTCCCACCTTGACCGGGGTTCTCGTGATAACGCAGGTCTCCTCCACATCAAAAAGTATTCTTCGCGGAAATATGAAGGCGAGAGACTGTCGGGCCTGTATCATCATTTTAACCACTCAACTCGCAGCATGTGAGGTGGAGGAGGTGGAGCATGTAATAATGGTCGCTCCTAATCCCTCTCGCGGCGAAAACAAAAATTTCGGTGGTATGCGATATATGCTGACAACGGTATGTGCTAAGTAACAAGGTCACGTCTAACCACCACGCTGATGTGACAACGCTGCAAGCTATATATACCTAGTAAGTTCTAGATCAGGTGAACAAAGGAAGTTCTAAGATGTATTTATTTTTTTAAATGTCGGTTTGTTACTAAAAATACGGTAAACATATTACTGTTTAAATTAAGAAACTAGCATCTGGAACTACGTATGTAGGCTCCGACAAGACTCACGCGACTTGCTTTTTGTTCGTTGTTTGTTTTTTCGAGTCGTAAACATGACGACGGATTTAGTGGATGCAGCTGGTGCCTTCTCAAGAAGTAGATTGCTCTCCGATAAAGCTCACCGCCCGTGGAAGCGCCTTCAACTTAATCGGAAGCGACTAGACAACCAACCCGTAAATGTATTCGAAAGAAAAATCAAGGAAGAGGAAGAGAGAGCGCGAAACTAAAAATTAAAGGAACAAAGATTTCTTCGTCCTTACTGCTGAAGCGACGTCTAGGTACTGACTCATAGGATGCCTCAGCAGTAAGGACGAAGAAATTATATTTATCGACTTTACCTGATTCATATCTTCTTTCTTGGTGCTTTTGGTTCTTTCGTTTTATTTAAAATATGTATGTTGTTTCTAAATTGAATAGTTGCTTTGATCACCGAAGAATCCAGTAGTCGAGACAGAAGAATTAATTGAACTCAAAGGCTCCCTGCATATTTATCGTTCTAAATTTGCAAAACCTTGTTCCCAGGAGGGCCTCGCGCACGCCTTTCCGCCCATCACTTCTGGGAGATATGATGCATCGTTTGAGTGCCTTCGGGCCTCTAGAAGTCTTTTCGATTAGTTTGTTTTCCATTTGCATACATGGTGATTAAGTTTTAGAGAAAGATGGCGGCCTAAACGGCTCCTATTTGCGGCTGTTCCGATGAAAAAAGGGAAGCCTTCAAACGACCTGCTAGTTCGTTTACTCCCCAACTCTTTATTTTATTTTTCAGTAATGCTGCATGTTCCACTTTGTCGGCCACTGCTGCTAATTGTTCGTATCCTCGATGATAGTTTGGATCACGTTTCTGACGACCGGTGAGCGTTCTACCGCGGATCAGTTTTACGGAATGCACAAGCGCGAAAACGCTACGTTGCATGGACACACAGCCGCGTATATCGGCATCACCATGTAGTGGGAGCGTTCAGAAGTCCATCTGTACTGAACAAGCCATCCTCTAAATTCTTTAGAAATTTCCCCTCAAAAAGCTACCATTTATTGACTACTCCCCTTTGACATTTAGGATGCGGCGCGAGCGTTCGTTTCTACATTGGACATCAACTCGTCTTGTCTGTTGTTTTATTTATTCTTATCTCAAGGTTTGGATGATGATGTTTCCGACACAAACAACATTGTTTTCCCGTTTTCTTTCTCCCCGACTCGCTGCCGTCTCTTCCCTTTTCTTGTTTTTGTTAGATTGGGGACCGATTACAGCAGTGAAGGCCTTAACGACAGCCAGCGGAGCGTGTAAGTGGCTAACCGGCCACACGTGTTGAGCACGCTTTGTCCAAAGAATGCAAGCGAAAAAAACCTTTCTCATTATAAAAAAAAAAGACTATCAAAACCGGATTCGGCTTTGAGAAAAACCTTCACTTTCGGTACAGCAGGTGCTGTGACTGCAGAAAACGCGTCCTGTTTGAACAGCCCTTTATACAACGCCTTCTGAGTTTCATCACAGGCCTCTGCGTGGTGTTCATATATATGTTGGTAGGACGGTACCGCAAAAAGTATTTTTTTTTATTAAAAAAAGACCACCTATCGCGGTACAAATTCTAGCTATAAACAGCGAGCTGTAGCGTATGTACGCGCAAGAAATGTCAACCTTCATCTATGTTGTATTACAACGCGTCATCACCAACTTCTCGAAAAATAACAATATAAATAAATGACGATGAAAATAGGTCAAACTTGATTGACACCCACACGAAATATTTAGCTGCTGGGCTCGAAAGTGCGACAGTTCATGGGAGATCCATCAAAACGTAGCCGCATGCCCACCATCGAAACCAGCGGAGACGAGCACATAATAGGAACGTCCAATTTTAGCACGAACATGCGATAAAGATGTTTTACGCGTGAGGCACCCACCTGCACATCAGAGCCGAACCTGTCACGTTTGTTATTATTTTGTTTCGGTTTCAAGTTTCTGGCAAGACAATCAAACATAGAGGTTACTCATGTATATGTCAAGACGAGATAGGAGTTGTTGAGGCGTAAGTACAACTCGAGGTAACTTGATTTGCCCTTATAAATTTGAAGTATTTTTTCCCCACCCTTTACCGCTTTAAATGTCGTATGAAGGCATATAGCAAGAAAGCAAGGACTGATGTGGACGAAAGGTAGCGTGGACTGGTAAAAAAATCCAGAAAAATGAGAAAGAGGGAGCGACTTTTATCCTTACAGTCCTAGTATAATGCATGAAATTGCATTATAATGAATTCGTTAGAGAATTAATGCTTCACGTGAAGTATATTTCCCCGCTAAATTTAGCGGGGAAACAATGGTTGAATAGGTCACGTGATGTCGATTTCCCCCGCTAAATTTGGCGTCAAAATTGGATCGGTGTCTATGTGACAAGACTCTCGAATTTTCCCGCTAAATTTAGCGGGTAATCGACTCGGTGTATAGGTCACGTGACGTCAATTTCTCGCTAAATTTAGCGGGAAACTGAATTGGTGTGCAGGTCACTTGATATATATTTTTTCTTTGATTTTAGCGGGAAAACCGAATTGGATTTGTATGTCCCGTGACGTCAGATCACGTGACATCGATCTTCCCGCTAAATTTTTCCCGGGAAACCTAATTCGTGTATAGGCCTCGTGATTTCGATTTTCCCGCTAAATTGAGAGGGAAATACACGGACGGACGGTCAAAATTTTGGAATTGCGTTTTAGAAGTAACGTTAAAAAAAATCGTGCATTAAAAACGGGACTGTGTTTATGCGGTGCTTCGCTCCAGACTACGTAAAGATGCGACATCATTTCGACATTTTGTTTTATGAAGGTCATATTCCGTTGAATACAGGGAGGCCCAACCTTGTCCGCTCAATCGGCTCTCAGCCGTAGCAGAACGAGACCACTTTGTACCCTTGTCGCTAGACAAACGCCTTCCTCTCTTACATCTCAAATTAAAATAAAAAAAATGTTATCTTTTGTTTTCCCTAAGACAACTTGAAGAAGAAAGCCCAAGCGCCGATGCATTAAAGACATACGTATGATTTACTTTGTTTCGCGTTCTCTTTTTTCACATTCTCTTTATTTGTTTCAAATGTTATTTCCAGATTCTGCGTACATAATTTCTCGTAGTCCTCTTTCTTCTCTTTAACTCCTCTTAATTCATTTTAATTCCTCTTAATTCACTTTGATTCCTTTTAATTCGCTTTATAGTCCTTGTTAATTCCCATTGATTACTCTTAGTTCTCTTTAACTACTCTTAACTCACTCTAATTCTTATTAATCCACTTTGAATTTTCTTAATTCCATTTGTCCACTTCTTAATTTCATTGCATGTAATTCGCCGAGCGGTCACGTAAACGTTTTAGTACCTTTCGTGTCGTCGACGTGTTTTCGCTCAAGGACTTCGAAGGTCGACTCAACAATGAGACATATAAGGCTTTCGCCTTAAAGAACGAAACCCGTAGCACGGAGTAATACTCTGTTTCACTTTCACTGCTACCGCAGCTAATGCTACGCTTTGATGAAGCTAATCAAGCAGCGCAAAAAGCGCACCGTCATGACGCTCCTTGCTTTTCTGGGTTTATTATCACAGGCTAAACCAATCACGCACATAAAAAAGAAATCGTACGATTGCGGCGCATTTTCTTTGCTTGATCGCTTTTGTCGCTGACAGCAATCACACAAAAGCAAGGAGCGTCGTGACAATGCACTTTTGACTCCGCTTCCTTAAGGAGTTTTCGCCGTCCAGCAACACCCACCGCGATTCGCTCTACGATATTCGGAACTCTACAGTCGAGGCCATCGGCGCGCAACCGCAGTAGCGGCTTCTTCGTCGCGGAAAACTTGGCGGAGGGGGAAACGCGGTCTACGAAAACATCCCGGTGTTAGATTTATCCTAACGGTCCACTAAAACTCTCTATTGGCCAGGTTCCGTCCCCGTGTGTTTTTGGTGTACGTACGTTGTGGAACTTGTGGTCAGCTATATTTAGCGGGCAGACGTCTTCGATTAATTTAGCGGGGAATCGCAGTTTCTCGACACTGTGAGGTCACGGAGTCACGTGACATCATATCACATGACGTCTATACTTTCCCGCTAAATGTAGCGGATACATTTTCCATTACCCTCAGCGAAAACGTTTGTCCGCTAAATTTAGCGGGAAATCATTCGGTCAGATCGCCGAGGCATTCGCAGCAGGAAGAAGGATGGGCGCCATGTTGTCGAGCAGCTCTTGGCTCGCCTATAGCTATAAGTATAGCCTGCCAGAAGACGAAGGGACGGGTGTTGCCTCTACAGAGTCACAAAGCCCTAATGGGATACAACGTCTCCTACGCCGACTATGCATCTTGATATCGTGTTTCGCTGGTTGTTTCATCGGCGCCTGCGCGAAGGCGCGACCGTCGGCGTTAATGACTCTATTACAGGACGCAATTCATTTTCGAGCTCGTTTGCAAGAGGGTGTTTCTTCGATCGAATCGTGCGAGTAAGAGTACGAAAGAAGAAAAAAAAAATGTATACAGCGTGGGACAGTGGGCGAACACATTAATCACGACTTCATTTCGGAACGCCATCGATAACGGGTCTCCGAGCCAAGGGCAGCCGCCGACGTGAGAGAAGGGCCCAATGTTGTTTGCTCTTATCGGCGACCAAGGTTGGCAGCAGTCAGCGGGGACCCCTTTGTCATAACCACGGATGTGCTCGGCATTCTCGCAGGTGCCTTCTCGTAGGCTCAACTTCGTTTGTCATATAGTCCCCTTGATGTAAAAGCGCACGACTAGATCATACCGAGAACGTATCCAAAGCATGTGCATTGAAAAACCCGCATCTTAGACATGCCTCGAAGAATGCAAATTTTAAAGATGCCTATTGAATTGGAGCCTGCGGTTGGCTCTCAGTAGAGTTTGAACGCTTCGAAGTTGAAGCGAGATAATTGCACAAAATGTAAAGTTCAAACTTAATTAATTAAAAGAAAAAATTATACCGCTTGTTTAGGGTGTTTTCACCAAATTGCGAAGCTGTTTGACGTGGGGGCGCTAAAGTTACGGGAGCCTCATTTATCCTTGTTTCTGTGAGAAGTCATTTTTTTATTTTCTGTAGTTAGGCCGACCCCAGTTGTTTTGTACCCAGCCAGTTGAAGGGGACGCGTGTAGAATAAGCCATCCAAACCTGGCGGAAAAGTAACCCTCTTGACGTTCGTTCACGGCATCGAGCCTCGCGCGCCGTTCAAGCTCTACAACACACAGAGGAGTGCGCGGGAAACAACGCGAGTTGCCTCGCCATTAGTTAATGCATTAGGCGTGCCGTTCATTAAAAGTCGGCACGCCTGTGGACACAATGAAAACACTTTCCGGAACCCACCTGGCAGTAAACTAAAAGAGACGAACGTTGAACGGCTTTGATTGTTTTCCTGTGGGCCGGCTGGGGCAATTAATCTCGGCGCCCTCGGCGTGCTTTCCTATCGTGCACCCGCCGTGCTGGGGCCTGACCGCGTGCCCGGTCGAGTCTGTACTCCCTTCGCCCCTGTAAGCTGAGAGTGCGGTGGCAGCTACGCGCTCGTCGGACAAATCAACCGCCTCTACTTTATCACCCAACCTCGCTCTCTGCACGTGGGTAGGGGCGGGAGTGTAATCACGTGGTGAAAGGTAGACGTACGATTGGCCCAGCGAGCACGTAGCTTCCACCGCGCTGTGAGAGTGGAGTGTGAACATAGTATAGCCAAGCGCAGGCGGATAAAGCACACGAACGCTCGTCGGCGCGCGCGTGCAGCTATGCTGAATGGGTTTGTCAGGGGCGGGGTGCTGTCCCTCGAGCCGGAGAGTGTTAATGGTGGCAGGTCGTGCGCGACGATAGATGGTCGCCTTATGCGGCTGTCTTTTGGGGACAGCAACAGGTAATGGTTGGCGGTCGGCGCGGTGTCCGTTTCAATGAATCGAGAGAATGGTGATGGAGTGGAGGCGTGGCACTTCAGAGGTCTCGACGAAGGAAGGACTCGAATAGATGGATGCGAGAAGGAAAAATTAAAAAGGAAAGGGTTTTTTGTTCGATCATCATTGTCTTGTGCGGGGCTGGGTTGCAACGAGTCTGGATATTGATGAGTGACATTATGTGTAGAAATAAAGTTCGCGACACCGGTCTAGAGTAAAGGGTTACGATTTTACTTTCTTTTCTTCTGAGAGCGACAAGTGGAAAAAAAAACATCGCGCACATATCCAAATGAGTTGTCAGAAACCAAGGGTAATATTTAGCGAAGCTTTTCTTGTTGTGGTTTTGTGCAATCCGTCGCATACATCAGTAAACAGGTCGAGCAGAATTCATCTGGTCCGCATTTGTTCGTGGCTTGATTGTGGACAGCCGTCATTTGTTTTTGTCAAACCATGACGCATCTAAATCATTTTTTCGACATAGGAAACGCCTGCCTATCATTCTCAAATATCGTTCTTCTCCCCTTAATACTCTCTTACATGAAGTAAGTGAAAACAAAGAAGAAAAAAAAAACGCGCGCTGCATATTTCGTTTAGGGTACTGTGTATTGCGCGTGTAGCAGGATACTTGACTGGTTGTATAGTCTAACCAACGAATAATCAATACTAGTTAACATAAGCTATTGACCATGGTTTATCAGATGTTAACCTGTCTTCTCAGTCTGTTTCTCGATGAAATTAAGCCCCAGTTTTTCTTGCCTGCGCAGGTCAAGGTATGGTTCCAGAACAGGCGAACCAAGCACAAGCGGCAGAAGCAAGAAGAAGAGCACACGTCGTCCCACGGGTCTTCCGATTGCAAGTCTTCGTCCCCGCGACCTCCGGCGGCCATGTCCCCAGACATCCAGATGGACGACTCCAGTTCAGACTCCACCCATCCGGACCCCCTGTCGTGACGTCAGAGCCACGTGACCCTTGCTCAGTCGCCAGAGGACGTGGTCTTCGCTTCTCACCAGGGATACTTCATCCGTTGACAGACTGTCATCCGGAACGGCAGAGCTTCGTACTTCGACGACTCCGTGGTCCACGACCACCACAGGTCGTTGTGGAACGCGTTGCGGTTGCTCATCCGTCGTGGACGTCATGAACGTGTGTGGTCAACGCCAGATCGCAGAGGGTGCTCTTGAACGACGTCATCGCTTGAGGAAGACACCTTTGCCGAGAACAGGCACGCCACTCTGCCAACTCAGTGCCAAGACTGTCCACACTGGTGCTTTCGTTTCGCGGAGATTAGACCACCGCTTCGAGGACAGGAATCGACAGACGTTTTTGTATGTCCTCCAAGTGCTGTCCGGTGCGCGTGCAAAACCCAAGTCAACGCGACCGTGACTTTTCAGTGACAGTGCAAACTTCCAAAGGCATCAGCGACTACCAAAACAGCTCTATGGACACGGGAAGTGCATATTGCGATGTTTGCTGTGCGATCATCGAATTGAGGAATTGTTTCGTTTTGCACTCAAGTGCTCATCGTTCACGCGCGCGGGTGTTCCTGGAAGCGGCATCTTATGAATGTGCTGAACACTGACTCAGGTTCCTCACCCGGAAATCATCAAATATTGATTGTACAGAACCTACTTTGTGTTTGTACTTGTGAATTTCATGAGTCATCTGCGGGGTCTGATATTGGTCAGGATGCACGGGGGGCATTTTGTGGGCAGGTGTCGTGAGGTAGAAAATATGTTGACAACATTGCTTTCTATAAGTGACACAACAAGGCTTGAATAAGCAACACACATACGAATAGATCAGAGCTGCCAAACGTCAAGGACTTAAGTAAAGTAATTTACCCTTAATCTGGGTATTGCTTAAATTATGAGTTCACCAATCCCTGAAATTGAAAACAAACGCCAGCCTAGACAGATCGGAAGTGACCCCTTGTGGTCTGTCTCACAGGCTATGTGCAAAAATTTCAATTAATCTATCGACAGAGCTTACTCTGATAAATGCTTTGACTTAACGGACCTTAGCACAAAAAGAGTGCATTCGAAAGTCACGTGGTCTGAGGCTAGTGCTGGTAATTTCTTCAATAATGCAGTAACGAATGAATAATAAAAACAATGTGCCTCGCTTTCTATATTAAACAAAATGTGAGCACCTATTGATGTAAAGTCAAAGCACAGACATAGGCGTACTTCTGATTCATTGCACATTGGATGTATTGGTTTCCATCTTGTGCTGCTCAAATTTAAATATCGGTTTACATTTTTTTTTAAATTCCGCTTTGTTATGTCAGGACCAAACACTGTGAAAATATAACGCCAATATAAGATCGGAAACAAAATGCGTCACGTATTGTTACCCGCTTAATAACACAAACTTTTCTTTGAAGGAAACAGATGAAGTGAATAAAAGTAAAGCGACAGCGGACATGACTTGCAAACAACAAATTTAGGAAACGACCAAATATTTTGAAATCGTCAGTAAACAGATTTTCTAGACGAGAAGATGTCTGACACTGGGCTTTTGTTGGTAGATAATCTGCATTCTTATTCGAAGTGTTGCACTAACAATCAACTATCGTCTCGCAAATATGAAACTGTTTAGACACAAAACGGAATGGCTATTATCAGAAATAAATAACGGACTAACTCGGTACGTTATGCTTGAATTTGGAGAGATCTGCAAGATTAGAGGAGGCGTTAGATAAAATCAAAGAAGACGGATAACCTATTTGAAGATCAGGGTTGTTGGTTTCTTTTGTCCTACTTTCAAATAAGGCATTGCTTACAACTTTGACAATCGCGGTTCACACATCAATGTTGGACAAGACTGTCCAACTCTCGCCCCCACCGTTGCCATCTCGCGTTATCACCCTGCCCTCTCTTCTCCCCGGGTTGGCAGATCATTTTGATGCATGGCCCATGACAGCCGCACCCTCACGCCCGCTAGTAATTTCTCCATTTTGTTTTGTACATAGAGTGTATGTTCCCTTTCCTGTGTAGTTTCCAGTGTGAAGTGTACATACGTGATTATAATTTATAACATTAAAAAAGAAAAGGCTCATTAAAGAAGTGTGCACGACTATAACTAGTTTGTCCATGTGTTTACTTGAACTTATCAAAAGTAGTTTTTGTGTCACTACACGCCCGCTTCTCCGTGAAAACGAAGAAAATTAAATCAAGAAATATTCAGGTACGTATGGTGAGATCAAGAAGACGGAAGTACTGAGTGTGAAAACTAGGCCGTTAATTTAGCAGCATCGATGCTTTTAGACAACATTATTTCGATCACCTCAATTTTCTGTTGTTTTTTTTTTTTTCTGATTTGAGTTTTAAGATTGGCCACTTTTAAGTTTGTACCTAATAATTTATTTAACATGATCTTTCCTGCCGAAATACTACTTTCAAGCAATGCGATTCTTGAAATTATCTCACAGCCCAAATACAGTCAAAAAGCTGCACAAACGAAGATTGTATCAAAACGTTTCACAACAAGTGGTTTCTTCGTCACTGGTTTCAAGGGGCTTCAAAGCAGACTTGTGCTCATTACTTGAAAAATGTAATAGATTACAATTATAAATTAACAAGCCTCAAATGAAATAGATTTCCATTACAAATTACTTTCGCTGAAAAGTAACGGATTACATTAGTCGTTCCGTTACAAATTACTTTCGCGTTACTTTTTCCGTACACTAATCCGAAAACAATGGAAACAATTTTGATATTTTTCAAAAATGTTCTGCTACCACTACTTTTCATTTCTCATACGCACGTACTATCCTCCTCATTCCCTGGGTCCCCAAACGGGTACATTTGGAAAGCATGCGCCGTCAACTTATATTAAATAGTATAGACACGAAACCGAACGCACCCGTTTGGGTACTAATCAGTTCTCAAAACTGCCGCTAGATGCCACGAGTTGGCCGCGCTCAAACTTGTCAGGACGTGAAGATATGGCGGGCTCCAGCAGCGAAAACGTGCGTCGCCGGGCGGGTAAGTTAAAGTCATCGTACCTTCACAATCGCGCGTAAAATTTTGTTTCTTTGTGTTGACATCGCTTCATAACAAGAATGTCCAATCTCACAGCAAACTGTAGCACTTTAAGCACTTTATTATTTGAGATATCTTCGATTCATTATTGAAGTACCCAGTTGGGTACCTCAGGTCACGACTCGGCGTCGAAAAAATGTATTGGATGTCGAAACTACGCAAACTTGCTTCACCCGATTTTATTTTTTTTTCAGAAAAATTTCTAACGGATGAAGAAATAGAGCAACTACTCAATCAGAGTGATGTAGATGTGTCGGACGACGAAGACACCGTGGACTATTTCCACGACAGCAGTGACGATGAAACTGATAGTGGTGACACTGACACAGAAGTCCCACGAAGCAAGGGCCAAGAAAAAGACAAAAGGCGTGATCCTTTGTGGAAAGTCAAAGAGTAAGAATCAGACTAAAACTGTGTTTTCTGTTTGAATCTAACAATAACGCCTTGTTTTCAGCTTCCCAGCCCGCTTCGCGGATTCGCCAGTTTTGCCTGAAGTCCACTCGAACGCCCCCAGTTCAGCATTCAACTATTTCAAGAAGTATTTTCCAGAGAGTTTCTGGAAGTTATGCGCAGATCAGACGAACCTCTACTCTGTCCAAGTGCGAGCTCACAGATCAGTGAAGACAACTTCATTGGAGTTGCAGAAACTGGCCGGAATTCACATGATCATGAGTCTTTTTGGACTTCCGAGGGCTAGGCTGTATTGGTCTAGTACGTTGGCAGTGCCGCTTGTCACCGAGAACATGGTGCGCGACCGATTTTTCGAGCTGCGTAGTATGTTGCACTTCGTCGATGTGACAGCAATCACGGAAGCCCAATCGCAAAACAAGTTGTTTCGAGCAGAGCCTATTTTCGAGTGCTTCCGAAAGGCTTGTCTTGAGCTTCCTCGCCCGGAAAAGCTCTCCATCGACGAGCAGATGATACCCTTCAGTGGACGGTGTCCTGCTCGTCAGTATGTCCCCAGTAAGCCAAACCCCGTTGGCTTGAAGAACTTTGTCCTGGCCACAACTGAGGGGCTTGTACTTGACTTTGTGATTTACACGGGGAAAGGAACCGTTCCCGATCATGACCTGAAGGAACTTGGACTTGGTGGTGCAGTCGTAAAGCGCCTTCTTGAAACAGTCCCGACCGAACAACCCGTCCAAGTGTTCACAGACCGATTCTTTACAGGTCTGAAGCTAGCAGACTTTCTCATCGAAAGGAACATTTACTTGACCGGCACAGTTATGTCCAACAGAACAGGAGGAGCAGCAGCAAAGCTGCCGAGCGACAAAGAAATGGCGCGGGGCGACTCATGTTGCGTTGTTCGCAACGACGATAAGGTCTGCATTACAAAATGGAAGGACAAAAAAGGAGTCACCCTGCTTTCGGCTGCGCTCGGTATTTCGCCGGAAGGAAAATGCAAAAGGTGGTCCAAAGAAGAAGGAAAAAAGGTTGAAATACCTCAGCCAGCATGCGTCAAGGCCTACAACACGGGCATGGGCGGTGTGGATCTAACTGACAGATACGTCTCCTATTACAGGACCAAAATACGTACAAAAAAGTGGACCATTAGGGTTTTTGCTCACTTTCTGGACCTGGCGACGATAAACTCATGGATAGAATATCGGAGTGACTGCAAGCGTTGTGGCGTTGCAAGGAAAGACACTTTGGACCTTTTCGAGTTCAAGAGTAGGATCGCCGAAGCGCTGATTCGTTCATGTCCGAAAGTTCAAGCTGATGGAGAGGAAGATGCTCTGGAGTCAGATGAAGAAAGTGAGTCCGCTCCCCCAGCCAGAAAACAGCGGAAGGTAGTTCCACTTCCGGTCGATGAGGTCCGCTTCGACATGTACGGACATTTTCCTGAGCACGTACCCTGCAAGTCGCAGATGAGATGCAGAAATCCCGGCTGTACCGGAAAAAGCCGCATCCGGTGCACAAAATGCGCCCTATTTTTTTGCTTGCAAAACAGGAATTGTTTTCGCGATTTTCATACTTCCAAGACCTGAGGTACCCACTTGGGCACAACGTTTTTCTCCCTTGCATGTGAAATGAATGTTTTTTCTTTCTGGGCAAATGTATACCAATACCACTCTTGACATATTAAATGAGTTTCATGTTTTTTTCTTTGGTACTTTTCTCTCAGGTCTGAGGAGGCTATGGTAGTCTTTGTAAAAATAAAATATTGTATTGAAGAGAAAGAGTGTAGGTGCATTCGTTCACCTGTAAGCTGACAAGATACCGAAAAATGCAACCACACCCGCCATCCCGCCAGCTTATTGCCTCCGGAAATGACCCCTGGAATTGTGGAGACAAAGCTAGCGGTGCGCATGCTCAGTAGCAGCGTCTACCTCCGCTACGAGATTCGGAGCTAAAGAAGGGATCCACGAAAGCTTTATATTGGCTCGGGCGTTTCGTCTGTTGTTCACAAGAAAAGAAAAACTTGGTTCAAACATTACAATGTATAGCATATGCAGAATGCAGGTGTCTCAGCTTACCTTGATGTGTTTCCGTAGATTAGAGTTTGTTGTTCTTGCTAATGACAATGTTTTTTACTTTTTTTGGCAAGCAAAGTATGCACTGAAACTCTAGGATTCTGTTCTCCTCAATGCCATGAATTTTGAACATCTCATTAAGAGATGGCCATGGAGACGACAGACACTCCGTGACCGAAAACTCCACCAGTCAGAGAAAAAGTGGCGGTTACGGGTTATCAATCGTTCATCGGTTCTCACTTTCATATCAATATTCGTGGAGGCCAGCGGAGGGGGGGGGGGGGGGCATAGAGAGCGAGAGAAGCGGGGTCATCGGTCTCACCAAAACAATAAAGGATCACACCCCTTTTACGCGTTCTTTCTCTTTCTCTCAGTCAGCACTCCTTAGGTAGCCCCCCCCCCCCCCCCCCCCCCTTTATTTTGACAATTGACCAAAATGCGAGACGTGGACTCGACCACCATGCCCACACAAGTAAACAAAAATAACTATCGTCCGCACCCTCGAAGACGATGCTCTTAGCCTCGAGCCGGGCGCTTTTCAGCCGTGCCTCAAGAGCATGCTAAATTGAAGTAGCTCAGATATAACACAAAGATAATTTGACCCCCTCGCGCGAGGCTACATCGTTTGTTACGCGCGTTGTGAGCCCGCGAATCAAGAGGATACGGACCCGCGTTTGATGCCTTTGCAGGTGGCGGGAGACGTCGGAGAAGTTGGAAAGGGTTAAACGGTGTGATAGACAAAAACAAATAAACACGAAGACCTTTCCGCTGCCCAGAAGAAGGAGAAAAACACAATGGAAGGCGACGGAGAGCCTACTCGGCGTTGTTTTAATTGATCTTTGTCTTTCGTATATATGTACAGTGCGCCCCAAACTTAACGCCGCCACTCGAACGCCCGTCTTTCGCGGAGCCGCGCTATCCTAGCGGCAGCCGTTTCAACTAGTCGGTCACGTGAAGGCCATTCCCAACCTCCGGACCGGGCTAAGAGGAGGTAGCAGGGCCGCCGCTAAGGGCCCCTGACTCTGCGAATCACAAACTCATATCGTCAGAATCGTTCTTTTTTTCTTTTTTCGTTTTGTTTGCACGTTTAAGTTTGATAACAAAGAAATTTTGATAATGTATCGTTGAGGAGAAAGCTTGAAGGCGCTGCTAGAATGCAAACAAAGCGCGCGCAAAAACAAAAAAAAAACGCGATTTTGACGATTTGGGTTTGTGATTCGCCGGGTCAGGGGTTTTTAGCGGCGGCCCTACTACCTCCCCTTCCCCCGGTCCGGCGTTTGGGAATGGCCTTCACGTGACCGACTAGTTGAAACGGCTGCCGCCAGGATAGCGCCATTCCGCGAAAGTCGGGCGTTCGAGTGGCGGCGTTAAGTTTGGGGCGCACTGCACATACCTTGCCCGTTTTTCTAGTGCTCCCAGTGATCGGTCATACAAAAACTCGTGTTTTTTTTTCGGCTATTCTCCTCTTCCTGATGTTTTCTATTTTGTTCAACTTGCTCTCTTTATGCTGCTTAATATTCTCCTTATATTGCTCCAGTCATTAGGCTCATATTTTTAAAAAGTAACGGGTAATTAAAGTAATTCGTTACCAATATTTTGTAATGAAATTACATTACAAATTACTCCCGAAAAAAAGTAACGTGGCAATTACAAAATTACTTGAAAAAGTAACGTATTGGAAGTAATCCGTTACTTGTAACGGATTACTTCCCAAGTCTCCTTCAAAGTCGGTGCCAAATGATACATGGGTTCCAAGACGTTATGTCCCAGGTCTTCATTTCTGAGATTTCAAACTTTTATATTCATCTTCCTGCCAGACAGTGATCGCTTTAATATTCCGTTTTTTTTTCACGATTTATTTTAATAAACCTGCGGGAGTTCAGACCCTCAAAAAGTTGTCTTATTAGTAAGACAGATATCCCCAAATACATGCATCACCATGAAAAGACCTACTTCTCATCTGTGTTGTCGGTGGAACTTTTTTTAAATTGTTGGATAACCGCTAAACTATTCTCGCCGACATTCTGAATGCTTTGTTTTAATGAACGCATAGCCATTAAAATTGTTGGTGTCAGGAGCACCAGCGATCTCCACCACAAGTGCCTTGTCCTTAGTGGCATCGGGCATCGCAGCCATGGAAAACGATCCATGCCTATTTCGTAAGACCACTGCAAGATGAAATGTTCCTAATTACCGCCGACGCTTACAGCAAGTGGCTAAAGGCACGCCAAATGCGAATCATTGAATCAAATTCTGTAATCGAGGAGCTTTGGAACTTATTCGCAACGTTTGGATTGCCCGAAAAGGTGCTCACGGATAACAGTACGTCATTTGTGTCACAAGAAACAGAATATTTGTTCAAGAACAACGACATCGAGCACATCACCAGTACACCGCACCACCCGGAAACGAATGGGCAGGCCCAAAGAATGGTACAAGAAACCAAAAACCGCAATATTGACTGCCAAAGATTAAATATGTAGCCTTGTGTGACGACAGGGCAGACGCCAAGTATGATGATGTTTGATCGGCAGTTAACAACTGTGATCCCTTGCCTGGGTCGCCCTCACGTTGATGAAGGAAGTAGAATAAAAAAACAAGTCTGCCTTTCAGAAAGCTTTCTTTCGGCCAAGATGTCTTTCTGGGAAACTTATGTATGCAGTCACAATTAAAGACCTCAGCATTGATGTTGCAAGCCTGAAACAGGCTTGTGCTATGCTGACATGCCTATCCTGACCTTCAGCAGTATACTCCGAAGTTCAGAAACACACCACACTGGAGTATGCCACTAGTGTTTTACGGTCGAAACTAGACCGTAAAACTTGCAAAATTGTGTTTGCCTTGCGATGTCAAAATGGTGAAAAAGTTGTTTCGTGTCAGGCCGGCCGAACACGTTTCTCTTTGCTACATTGATACAAGTTTGCCGTCCCTTTTAATTTTTATATTTTTTTGTGATTTAGAACTGTTGTAGGCAATACTAGAGCCAAATTGCTAGAGCCTCCACCGAGCGCAGCGCCTTATGTGACAGGCACCAGCAAAAATGCGAGAACAATTGTTGGGACACAAAGCCCGTCATGTAATTGATGCCGCCAGTCCGGTGGCCCACAGGACCGCGTACGGTACGCAATAAATCAGTTATTGTCATCGTTAACCCGTTTCTCGACCACGACATTGTGGCAGCGGTGGTTCTGTTCTCCTACTCTGGTCCGTAGAGCCCGAGAAGTTCATGGAAATGCTGTTGGGGGCCCGCTTTGATTCGGGGGCTGAAACTCTGAAACGTTTGAGGCAACAGCATTATATCGAAGATGCTACATTTTCACCCCATTTCCTGGAGGGTCAGAATGTTCCTTGACGACAAGGCTTGACTGTTTTTTTTTTGTTTGGTTTTTTAATTTGTGGTTACAGGTGCATCGGTAAAAGGCATAGGCATAGTCACATGCTATTACTCCAAAAGTTTGGGTCTATACTGCATAAAGTATTTTTTTTTTTTGCCAACATAGCAAATATTTTTGCAGATACCGCTATTGTTGGTTGTCTATGTATCGCGATAGCATTCGTCTAGGACAACCTCGAGGACGACGTTTAAAAGGGTATGAAAACTGGCGCCATGGACCGTGAACGTCTCACAGCTTCATCGCAAAAGCTGGACTCCCCGATCCGTTCTTCAGTTCGAACATGCAGCGACCCATGGCAAGCCGTGTTAAGTTGGAGAAGGGTAAACGGTGGGTGACTGGCCCAGGCTCTGTCCACGTGCTCGCTGCGTTTCGCTGCATCCGGGAGTCGGGCCGGTCGCCACGCCGCGAACCCAGTCTCCCCGCAAGCCTTGCCGAACGAAACTTTGACCTCCTCTTCACCCCGCTTGTGCCCATCGTGGCCGTGATTGGTGGCATCCAGTGGTTTCGTCATGGAAAACGTCACGGGACGGCGCGCCGTGGCTTGCCGTGATGTGTCGTGGCGAAGTGTGAAGTCTCCCCGGCATTTTGATAGAGCGGTGAAAAGTACATGAACCAGGGCGCTAGTTTGCAGACCCCTTAAGACGACGTCGAGGACGACATCCTAGAGGACATAAAAGACGACGTCTAGAACAATCTTTGGGGCGATCTCAAGGACGACTTATAGGAAGACCTCTAGAACAACGCCGAGGATGACGTCCGAGAGGACGACGTGGAAGATGGCTTTTAGGACGACCTCTTGGTCGACCTGTAGGGCGATCTAAAGATCTACATCTAGGACGACTTTTAGGACGACCTTTAGAGCGACGTAAAAGACGACGCCTTCGACTAAGTATGAACATTGAAAGACGCCATGTTGAGCTCAAATAGGAGCTTCAGAAGAAGAGATTTCAACATTGCTTTATTTTTTTAGTCAACTCGAAGTTGGGTGCTAGCTACAGTACTTTTTCTTTGTTCTTTTAAAAGTAAGAATTGAATTGCTTGTATTAAATATTAAAACCCTCGTTTTGTTGCGTTTTAATAAAATGATAAAAATCGCGGTTTATGCAGAAACAGTCATATTAAGTGAGAGCAAGAAAAATTGCTGCAGAAACCACTATTGTTTTTTGTCCATGAATTGCGATAGCATTTATCTAGAGGACAACCTCGATGATGACGTCGAGGACGACGTCCTAAAGGACGAAATTGTAGACGACATCCGGGACGACCTCTAGAACGCGATTTTAAAGACGACCTCTGGGACGAGCTCAAGGATGACGTCGTGGACGACATCCTACAGGAAGATGTATAAGGCGACGTCTAAGACAACTTCTAGGGCGACCTCGTAAAGAGGTTCGAAAGTCCAAGAAATCTGGGGCGGGGGGGGGGGGGGGGGGGAGGGGGGTGCTGCTCAAGAATGCTCTCGCATTAGAAGTAGCATGTCGCTATTTCAGTGGTTGCTGCAAGTGAACACGGGAGACTAGATTTGCAGCTGTTGCGACCTCAAGATTTAACGAGATTCCAGCTTCTCGTGAGAACATTCCCAGGTGGTGGTAAAAATTAATCCCCAATCCCTATGTGGAGCGTGCTTGTTGGCTTAGACTGTAAAACGTCCAAAATTCTGTTTGCCTTGGGATTTCAAAATGTTGAAAAAGTTTAGTGTCGAGCAGGTCTGAAATATATCTGCTACGTCGGAACACATTCATCACCCTGTCTTTTTATTTCCTTTTGGAAGGGGGGAGGGGGTGCGTTTTAGAATTGTTGGGGGCAACACAGGAGTCCACTGCCGTGCGCAGCGCCTCATGCGACAAGCAGCAGCAAAAAAAATTACAGGAGGACATTTAAAGCTCTGCCTTTGAGAGTGGAACGCGATAGCTAAACATGAAAAATCGCGCTCGTTCTTAAGCCATGCAAGCGTGTCGGTAGCGCGTCTGGCTCGCAAACGGAGGGCCGTGGGTTTGAATCCCATCTCCGTCTAACATTTTTAAATTTTTTTTCTTTAAGGTACATGCATCGATTACTTAATACAGTGAAATCATTTGAGATATGGGGCAACCTTTAGTTCACATTACATGTCATGTTTTCATCACTTTCATTCAACGCGTGAGGTCACGTTTCACGTCAGCGTCTTGGGTTGTTTGAACTTCCCGCGCGAGGTATATATGTGTCTGACGTCTGACCCTATCGACCAATCCTTGATTTTCCAGTCCCACCGACATTGGTGCTGGCATTTCCGCGACACGAGCTCCTTAAAGCTATCGCTTTAAAAGACGCAAAAAAGCGTTGGCAGACAAGGCCTGTCATGTAATCAGCGCCGCCAGCCCGGCAGCCCTCAAGGCCACGCATAGTATGCAATAAACCAGTAATCATCGTTAACCTGTCTTGACTGCGACATGGTGGCAGCGGTGGGGTTTAGTGTTGACCCCGACAAGAGCAAAGGCTATTATAAAAGTGATAAGAGAGACGTGAACATTGCAGCATGCTTCTGCTATTCGTGTTGCAGCCACCGAGAGCTTGTCAGCAAAGGTGTGCGCAATCTAGTAGCTGCAGCACCAATTATCGAAGTCCGCCATTGTTTGGACACACACTCGGAGCATGTATTGGACACGAGGGCTGAATCTGCATTAGGTGTGAACTCTACTCTGCTCGTAACAAGAACGAGTGCTGCGTCAGAGTTTGGCAAGGACTCGGATGCAATCGCAGGCTTCGCGCCTGACGGACGGATGTATGAATGCGAATGGCTATACCCTCTGTGACGGGCGGTAACTTGCGCCCCCTAGCCTAAGATAAGTAGAAAAATGACAAACATATGATTCCCCCTGCCCTTCGACGCCAATTTTCTCCCCCTAATAATCACCAGGATTGCCTTTGGCGGAACGGGCAAAAAAAAAAAAAAAACTAAAAAACATCCCCCACCCCCTCCCCGCCTTTTCCCCCAGGCGAGGGAGTCGCCAGTTTTCCCCTGGTCAAGCCTTGTCGATGTTACCCCAGCACCGGACCGAGAAATTTGGACCTCGAATGGTTCCTGATGGGATTCTGAAACGGTCTACTTTTGGCACATTGAATCATACTTTTTTTATTGTTCAAATTTTGGTTCTATGGCCCAGTACCTCGCTTGGTGTAATTATATCCCTCTTTGTGTTACACATATTTTCAGATAATTTTCTTAGAAGGGAGATATGACTGCAGTGTTGCTTGTTCTTATAATTCATTATGCCTGCAATGTATGCGTAACATTGTTTTTGGTTAAATGTTCACTCTTTTCATGTAAGTTTATTGCCTTGTTTCATATTCAAAGATACCAATAAGAAGGCTGCAAGGTTGTTTCTGGCTTCAGAAGGTATCAATATTATAATTATTATAGTTTGACAGTCCAGTGCTGGAAAGACACCTTTTCAAATTTCTATTTTCACCGATATTTCAAAAGTACCTACAATGCCTAGGTTGTTTAAAAAAGTTCAGGCAACTTTTAAAGAAAAATATCTTAAATATAAAATTGTATATTAGATGTGGAAAAGCAACAACTCAAAACCATTGCCCCCCATATACTCTTTGTCTTTATTGGAGCCACTTCGTGTATTGTATACTATACAGTATAGCTAAAGTAGTAATGCCCTAATGCTATGAGCCTTGTGCGCTGCTTATATAAAATGTCCCCATGCTTGGAAAATGCCAACCTTTTTTTTACAACAAACAATATACCGATCCCACCAGCCAGTTTGGTTACGCCATCACTGCCGAGTCGAGAGAACTTTAGTATTTTTGCACGTCTGACAACCTTGCTGGAGCTCTACACGTACAAAGCCCGAGACGGCACGAGCCGTCTCAGGCACTGGCGCCAGCCTACTGTGAACTGAAGTTATGGCGGCTTCATGAATGCGCCCAACGCTTAGTGAGATCGCTCTATTGAATTGATTGATTGAACATGTTTTATTAATAAAAAAAAGAAGTAAAACGCGTACGACTCTCTCTAATCAATTGTCCACTGACATCGGAGAGAGAAGGGGGTGGGGGAATGGGGTGTGGATAGGTAGGGGGGTACCAGTAATGTCTCTATTCAGATGGAGTCCTGGATGCTTGCTGTCGCGACAAAGTCAAGAAGCGAGTCTAATATAGCTTTGCGGTGCTGCGGTGCGCCCCTCGGGTGTATCCAGTCCCGAAGGCACGCCGGCCGCAGCTTAGGTTGCAGTTTTCGGATGGCTTCTTCCCGCGTCCGGCTGAGCTCTACACAGTCCCATAAGAGATGGGCACTTGTGGCTTGTTGTCCAGCTGCACATCGTCTGCATGATCCATCGTCGGCGTGTTCTCTTTCTAGATCTGTCTTGAACGCACATCTCTCGAACTTAGCCCGGACTGCTGGGGAGACGGCCGTTCCGGTTCGGAGTCTCCGAAGACGCACTGTAGCCCACCGACCGTACCCGTTTGGCAGTGGGTCATCGTCTTCAGGTAGCTTATTGCGCAGGACCCTTCTCCGCTCGAGGCGGGCAAGGGTCGCCTCCTCGTCCCAGTCAGGCTCCTCTTCGTCATCAGAGTCGTCTTGAATAAGTGCGGGCGGAGGGTTGTCGAGAATTGCACTTTGGCCTGTTGCGGGGGGGTAGGGAGAAGGAATGAGCTCCCGCGCGGCTTCGTGTGCTCTCTCGTTCCCCTCGATCCCGGCATGGCCCGGGACCCAGGAGATGGTGATTTTAACTCCTCTGGATTTGAGGGTCTTTGCTCTAGCTTTTATTTTTTTTACCGTTTTGCTGGGGGAGTTTCGCTTCCGGCAAGTGGCTAGGGCCTCTTTCGAATCCGTGTACACCCGTAGGTGCTTGGACCCCTCTGGAGTCAGGGACTCGTCTTCCACGGCGAATAATATGGCTCTTAGCTCTGCTTCTTTGGTCGAGTGTTTCTTGTGAAACGCAAAGTTTGCCTTAGATTCTGTATTAAGACAAAACCATGCAATGGCTGTGCCGCCTCCGTCTTCTGTGACAGCTGCGTCGGTGTAGACGTGTACTGTTTCGGAGCCGGGACGGACGTCCTGTACGGATTCCGCGTGTTTTTTGGCTGCGTTGTTCCTTCTGCCCTTCTGGTCTTTGTCTACGTTCTGCTTCATGGGGCGATGGTCCACCACTGCCTCGTCCTCCCACGGGGGTGGAGGAGGAGAGATCGCGGGGCGGCCCATTAGCTGATACCCAAGCAGCTGGAGAATGGCCCTTCCGGGTCTGGTTCGCTCGAGTCTCTGGACTTGTGCGATGCGATGGATTTCGGCCCTATCTTCCAGAGTATTGATTTTGGAGTGTTTGTGGAGCTCCTCAATTGGGGCAAATCTGGGGAGGCCGGTGACCACCCTCATTGCCTCCCTGTTCAGCACCTCTAGTTTGCGCTTTTGTGCTCCTGTGACACGTAGGTAGTTTATACCGTACATTGCCTTGGACGTGAGGAGGGCATGTACTAACATGCGGAGGGTGCATTCGTTTGCCCCCCACGATTTGGAGGTGGCCCTTCTGATGAGTCCCAGGGTCTGTCTCCACGTTTTGGTGACTTGTGCAAGCCAGGTGCTCGCTCCGCCGTCCTCGTCGATGGGGAGTCCTAAAACACGGATGCTGTGTTGACATTGAATGGGACGGCCGTCGAGGCATAGGTTGAAGAGGTTCTTCACGCCCTTTTTCCTGTTACTTGCGTCCGCCACCACAACGTAGGTCGTCTTTTCGGGAGAGGGAGTCATTCCGACTTCTCTCAGATAATCCGCCACGGTGTTCAAGCCATCCTGCAGGGCTTGTTCCTGGGCGCCTGGTGGGCCGCCTGAAGTCCAAAGCGTAATATCGTCGGCGTATATGGTGAAGCCGATACCCTCAATTTCGGCCAACCTCGCTGGAAGGCCTGCCATCGCGAGGTTGAATAGCATCGGTGATAGAACGGCCCCTTGCGGGACTCCTATGCCGTTCGTCATTGTTGGGCCCAACGTAGAGCCCACTCTGACTCTATAGTGACGTCCATCGAGGAACGAGCGAATGAAAGCGATGACTCTGCCGCTGAGACCGCTTTTTCGTGCTCCTTCGATTATCGAGTGGTGCGGCACCGAATCAAAAGCTTTCTTAACGTCGACTGTGACGACTACCTTCGGATCTAGTTTGGGCTTCTTTGCTAGGACGTCCTGATGCAACAGAAGAAGGCTGTCCTGGGTGGAGAGGTGGGGTCTGAAACCCGTCTGGCGTGGGTCCAGGACGTTACTTGCCTCTACGTACCACTGGATACGGTCCAAGACAAGCCGCTCCATTAACTTGCACAGGTTTGATGTGAGAGATATGGGCCGCATGTTGGCGAGCTCCGTAGGGGGCTTTCTGGGCTTTGGTATAGGCACAACCCAGGACTCCTTCCACTCCTCTGGGACCCGGCCTGTCTCCCAGATTTCGTTTATCCAGTCCAGGAGCTCATGTTTCCGGTCTTCGGGTAGGTTTCGAAGGGCCGTATTTGAGATCCCATCTGGTCCAGGGGTTCCTCCAGCCTTGGCCTCATGGATAGCCGAGAGCAACTCCCCGAGCGTGAAGGGGGAATCCATGGGCGAGCGTCCGGAAACTGCACCGCCCTCCGGTCTTTCAGCCTCGATGTCCGGTCCCGGTGCTCCCCTGTTGGTGCCACTTGGTTGTGGGAAGAAGTGCGCTCCCGCTACGATGGCTAGCTCTTCTTCCGTAAGGCCCATTCGGATTGCCAAGTTCTGTCCTGCCGTGCGTGTCTTGCCACGATTTTGCATTCCTCGGAAGGTGCCCCAAAGTCGAGCAAGTCCGGTCTTGACTCCAAAGGAGGTGCAGTGTTTTCTCCACCTTCGTCGGCATAGCTCGAGGGTGTACCTTTTCGCTTTCGCCGTGGCGCAGTTTAGTTTGACTCGTAGCGGCAATGTCTTACCGTTGTTGCGGTACCGCTGCAGGGCTTGTAATCTTGACGCCCAGAGGTTTAATAGGTGTAAGTCGGGGGTCGGCGTGCCCACCTTGATTTCCCGGGTTTTTGTCGCGAGGCCAACAGCTGCTTGTATCCGTATTGTGAGGCTGGGCTGTTCGTGCTCCCGCTGATCCTTTTGCAGTGCTTCCCGAAACAAGTCCCAATTGATTATATAAGTCACTCGTTTCGGCGCCTGGGACCTGCGCAATGCGTTGAAGGTGACTTCAATGGGTAGATGATCGCTACCCATAGAGTCTGGTAGCACCTTCCAGGTTCCCTGGAGCTTCGATGAGGCCCATGAGAGGTCCGGGGAAGTGTCATGTTGCTTGTTGTGCGTTCCAATCCTGGTACAAACGTCATACTCGTTTAGTAGCTTGAGCTTGGCTTCTGATGCGGCTCGCGCCAGGTTGACTCCCCTAGGAGTATCCCGAACGTAACCCCACATAGTGTGGGCGGCGTTAAAATCACCCCCTATATAAATGTGTTCATCCAAGGGGATCGCTGAGCAGAGGTCCCGGAGCCAGTCCGCTTTTTCGCACTGCTTAACCCCGGGTTTACAGTACACTGATACAAGATTAATCTTCGTCTTCCCAACACTCGCCTTAACAACTACTACCTCCCTGCCCGGATTGCAAAAGGGGGCTGTGTCCAGTTGTGCGTGAGGTACGTCTTTATCCACGAAGATTGCCGCCTGGCCCTTGATATCTTTAACCGGTGGTTTTCCTTTTCTGCGAACCCCTCTTCGGGTTCTGGCTATCGTAGGTGCAGTGTAGGTGTAATACCCTTGCAGTTTCATGGCGTCATTGTCCGTCTCTTGGAGGAGGAGAGCGAGGGGTCTGCCCTTCGGTGTCTTGCTTGCTCTCTCGAGGCGGAGTCGAATTTCGGCGAGGCGGCCGGTGAAGCCCCTGCAGTTCCATTGCAGAATCCACGTGGACTTCCCTACTCCACCTCGCCTGGGCCTTCCCATTTTGCTACACTGCGCCGTGGTGTTGGTTGTTTCTCGGGTTACTGTCACCACCGCTGTGACGGCGGGCGAATGCCATTTGCTTTCGCGTGAGGTTTCCCGTGATGGCCTGACTTGTTCCCGATAGGCGGGTTATTATCAGAGCTTGCTGTTCAATCAGCTGCTGCTGTGTCTGTACTTGCTGCTGCATTATCGCCTGTTGATCTCGGAGTGCGGAAACCTCTCCCAGAAGCTTTTCGATGGCGATCGTGAGGTCTCGTAGAGAGGGCTGACACCTGGTCCCCTCTGGAGGGGAACTATCCTTTGGGGGCCCCTTTCGCCGTGCTGAGGATTTGACCTTTTTGGCATATGTCTGGTCCCTCGCCGCTTTGTTGTGCTCGGCAACTACTGAGCCGAGCGTGGGCGCCCTCTCCGAATCTGGACGTCCAGAGTCGAGTGCGGGAAAGTCCTCCGCACCAAGTAGGGGGGGCGGCAACGTTTTTTCTTTCGGACGGTGTCGACCTTGAAAACCCGACGGTCTTCCTTGGTCGTCTTGATTCTTGTTGGGTCCCCGGTCCCGGGACTGAGACCTGGGAACCTCCTTAAGCCTTCTGTTCTTGGGCTTTAGTTTCCGCCGCATTTTTTGTGTAGCCTTAACTGTCTTGGGACACGTAGCATCGGTGGCCACGTGTTCACCCCTACAATTTCGGCACTGCGGGGTCTGGTTCTGGCAATCAGACATCTCTTCATTGTGAGGGCGCCCGCAGCGTCCACACCATTGTGAGTCGTCAGGGCACACATCCATTTTGTGTCCTATTTGGTGACACTTGTAACAGACGACCGCCCTGGGTCGGTATGGGGCGACTTTGCATACCTTGTGGAAATATGTGACTTGGTATGGAATCTTGTTGCCCTCAAAAGTGATGACTCCGGTCTTGCCGCTTTTTCCTAACTGTCGGGCTGAGATGATCCCGTGTGTTCGGCACTTCAAGTTGGCCAAAATTACTTCCGGCGATTCATCTAAGCCAGACGTGTAAATGACGCCCCTTACTTGGTTTGGGCCGGCGGCTTCATAGGCTTGAAAGCCCACGGAGCTCTTTCCAACTTGGACGAGAACGTCAGTCGCCGCGAGAATTCTGTCCGCCAGGGCAGGGTTCCAAACGTCGATGGCGATTGTATTGGCGTCCTCTTTGGTACGAATTCGAAGGTCCAGTGGAAATCCGCCGCTGTCCACTGCCTTGTGTACAGCTTCCAGGATCTTCTGAGGTGCTATTTCGGCAACGTGGACACGTTGCTGAGGTCTCAAGATAAACGTTCGACGCTGTGTTGTCACGTTCTGCGTAAGTCTCCTCGAGGGCTTGCTCGCGGTGCCGCCAGGGGGGGCAAGCTTTTTTCGTTTCCTCCTACCCACCAGTGTCCAACCGTCGTCTGTCGTCATTTCGAATTCCCTGGACGATGGGGAATTTTCCATAACTTCGGTGTGGCCGCCATTAAAAAAGGGGCTCCCTTGAGCGATGTCAGCCATAATGCCTTCCACCCCGTTTATAGGGGCGCTGATTAGTCCCGCTCCGGTTTCGCACGGTTTAACTGATGAAAGCGTGACTTGCCTTCGGTCCACTGAGCTGCTGCGGGAGCCTGCGTCACTGGCAAGGTCCGAAGCTTCTACAAGCTCTCCACCGTGGCTGTAGGGATGGCTCGTGTCATCGGCTTTGCGGCCGAGTGCTGGAAGGTCCACGGCACCATGGGGCGTCTCCTCCTTGGTAGTGTTTCGTTGGTCGCCGCATTGCGGCGGGGTTGAACTGGAACCTGCTTCCATGTTCATCGGTCTCTGGTTGCCGTCCCAAGGATCAGCCCCGATCCTAATGAGCCGGCTTGCCGAAGTCGCCGTTAGGCTTAGCGCGGCCGCCGCAGCGGAGCCGCACAAAGTGACCTGTCTCCCGGGATTCGGGGGTGACCACGGTGGTAGCGGTCTCTGCGTTGACCTCTTACCTTGCGGCGTTTTCTGGTACCAAAGTTTGGTACGTTGATCTCTGCTTTTATGGTGAAAAACAACAGGTAACGGAGCTCGACGTCAAAACGTCTTACTTCCATGCCTCGTCTTCTTCCTCCCCTCGCTCTATTGAAATAATTAAGACAAATTGAAAGAGGTGTATATGTTCTCCAAATGCCTCCACATACAAAAAAAAAAAAAAAAAGCTCTGCTATTCCATTTTTTTTTTTTTTGCTAATTGTACCCCAATATTTACATCTTTACATAAGTGCTTGCTATAGGGGCCTTTTTGGGTGAAGCGAATAGGGCGACTCATCGGCCACTGGGCCAACATAGGAAAGCGTGCCGCCGGCGCTTGTCTGCTGCAATTAACTTCCGGTACGTGCTAAGCAAAAAGAATAAAAAAAAAAGAGGAGAAGCCAAGTATCGCAAAGACTCCCCCCTCTGACAAGATAAATTGTACGTGCACCGAACTCAGCCGCCTATTGTCAAGCATTGTATTTAAGGGGAAAAAAACTAATTGAACAACACAAGTTTAAGAATTAGGAATGCAAAAATTTTTGTAACTTGTGTGGCTATAGCACGCATGGGACGAGCAGGGGGCAACATGGCAGAGTAAACTGGTCACTCCGTGAATCTCGAGCCGAAACTGGTCGGGAGCATGCCGTGCGGCGTTACTTTAGCCGATTACTTTCATATCATGTTGCCCTTTGAAGCGCTAGGTTAAGAGAGGTGTCTAGCCTGCCAATTTAAATACACAGAGAACTTCTCTACCAATATTACTTGCAAATACTCTTTGTACTCATCAAGTAAACAATGGCACTCACTAGCCTAATCATTGTCCGAAAATGGTAGGGCAGGTGTACGAATCGGGTCGATAGGTGACTGGAGAGTCGCGGAGCCGTTCTATCGGACATGTTTGTGCGTCGGTATGTTGGTTGATGTTCGTGTGGTTATGAATTATGTACTGGTGTGTGAATGTGTCGCCTCGGAAAATCACAATAAAAAAGCCAGTTTTTTATCGCTATTTAGCGGTTACTGCTGCACTTTCTAAGTGGCGTAAGCTGAGGCACGATTCAAGAAGCTGAGCACTGAGCTTTCATGTACTTATGGCTTACAAACATCGCGATATTCGTGCCACCATTTACCTAACCGCGCGTTCTGTGTCCAAGAGCTGCGAAGCTCAGGTACGCACGCGCATGAATGAATAACCACGTTGGTAGAGGTAGGCACAATCAAGAAACGATAGCAAAAAAACATGGTGGTAGCGTTCGTGCGAGCTGGACGCTTCTGGTCGGTGTCGGCGAAGGTGCCAGCGATTCATCGTCGCTTACGGCAAGCACACGTTGTGTTCAATAAAGTCAGCATGCCCGTTCCTCACGTTTTCTTAGCGTTCTCCGCCGGCGGTAAAAATACAGTCAATCTAGCGAGACGCCGTAAAAAGCAATCGCGGCGATTACGGTGTACACATATGTGGTCCTTACTGGATATAGTTACGGTACCGGTGTCTGGATACGGATGATCAGTGTGTCTGCTGGCGCGTAAAAGACGTCGAAAAGGCCTTTGCGCCCTGTCCTTCCACTCTGCCGAAAAGCCATGCTGTTCACTATGGCTTACCGAGGGGCTCACCAGGACGCTTACTGGCCGCCATGTTGTCTTGCGGTGGAGTCACTTCTGACCACATGTTCTTGACTACGTGTGGGGTCGTCATTTTTACCGGTTCGTTTCATCTTTGGCAACTTTTGACCACCCCAAATGTGACCTATGACTACTTTTTTCTTCGAGTGTATACTGTTCACGAAGGTACCTTTAGCACTCCAAGATTTACCCGAGTCTAACGTCGTCTTCATTGTCCTGTCACGTAGATCGCCGCAGCAACTGGAAGCTATCCGAGTAAAATCTAAATAATAGCCATTGTCACTTTGTGTGACTCATGAGCGTGGGTTTTAAAACACTCTGAACTGAGAGCCTGAGCACGAGCGAGGTCATTTAGGCTAGTTGAGTATCTGCTAACATGAGCACTACACTGGTGATAACGAAACAAAAAAGGCCGGCAGTCCGCAGAAGTATCCGAAGGTTCAAGACATTCCTTTCCTCTTTATTATAAAAGTTACACAAACAATCGAGCAAAAAAAAAAAAAAAAAGAAACAAAAATGGAAGAGGGGGGGGGGGGGGGGGGCTGCAGGTTGAGGATTGATGACTGAGTGTCTTAGAGCACAGCACCTTGGAGCAGATAGATCGAAAGCTCGCGCCGCACAACCCCAGACATTCTGAATTCAACCCCCACCCCTGCCCGTTTCAATCTGAATGAATACTGTACCGACGTGCGGCCGTGTATCATTAATGCATGAAGTGGTGTATTTTAAAACGTCCCATTCGCATTTCATTCTTTCACATTCCTTCCCATTCTCATTTGAATATCATCGTTTGAAATTCAATAACTTCCAAACCGTTTTTATTTTGGCACTTGGAGCCTATTCTCATTCGGTCTCATTTGGTCCCGGTAAACAGAGCCACTCACTCGAAATGCTTAGTGTCAACGGGCACCTTAGATGTTTGGAAATAAGGGAGTGAAATACTGGAGTGAGTTTTCACAATGGCCGATACAAAAGAAACTCCAAAACAACCTATTTGGGAAGTTGCATCATAGCTATTTAGCTAATGGCTTTGACTACACTTGCAGCGACATTTTCCAGAAGTGTGCAATTATGCGAATAAAAAAACACCGGGAAAAAGTACACGTCTCGTTGCCGGGAGATCTGAATTTCCGTATACGTTAGGGTAGGCTGAGGTGCTCCCGGAATCTGACGTGGATGTGCCCACTGGTCTTGACATATAGAGATTCGCTAGAAGGAGCTAAATGTAAGCGAGCAGATGTAGATGCATATGGTGCGTTTTTTATCTGCGAAAGGTGACCACGAACCCGCGACTTTCGGTTCGCCGGATCGCCGCTCATCCGTTAACGAATACGCACGAAACCTGCTCACGATGAAGTTCCTCCGCCATACCACAAGCCGATGCCAATACAAGCGCCGTCCACGCTGCCGAATTCTAATATCTTCATGCTCGGACCACGACCGTGCATCCACTTAGCACGCCTTCCCGCCCTCCGAAACCCCGGGATGCCGTGCTCACGGAGCAAGCAGATACCCAGAACCTTCGCGAGCACGAAGCGCTCGGGTCGACCGAGAGGTGCTCATTAAAGCCCAATAGCCACGGGGGAGCGCACCGTACTTGTGGGCATCAGCAGCGGCGAGTCTTCGAGGAGAGGGCGAGCGCCGGGGGAAGAACTGAGCGCACACCTCGCGCGCCCCTTGTATCCTTGCGTTCCGACGCCTCGGGCGAGCAATCGTTTAAGGAACGCTGCAGTGTGTAAATGTTGAGGGTATTTACACTTCATTATCGTCAGCGTAATGACCGGCTTCCCCCCGACGAAAAGCGCTCGGCGTTCCCGAAGGTCCGGGATGGATGTTATCGGAGAGCGGGGGGCGCTGCCGCTTCGCTTCGGGGGCACAGATTTATGACGAGACGGCGGGTTGAGCCGGGTTAATGGCGGGGTGCAAGGGACGGCGCGAGGCTCCAAAGCTTAACTATTACGCTTTTCCATGAGGCGGGCGGGAGAGTGGCTGCGCGTTTTCGCTGAAAGAGAAGGTCACCCAGAGTTACGGCGGATTAATCTTTTATAGCTGCGTCGGTGGAAGGCGGTGCGCTAGCCACGTTCAAATGACTCGTAACTCGCCATAAATTTACTTTGTAAAACCAATTTGGCCCCAAATCTAATTAGAGCTGTGCGGAAATAGCAACTTAGTTATCGATTAACAAGATAAGGCACGAGGTCGTTTCTATACGTGGAACCCCAATGAATTAAGTTCTATTGCGTGCAGATGCGTTTGCTATGCACTGCACTCGTTGACTATTGATGCATATTAACTGTGTGTAGTTTAACACGCACCCATTCCAATAATACTAGAGATGGATCCTCTGTATGAGAGAGCAGTTAGGACATACTCTTTTTGTTTCATTTATTAGAGAGTTATAGAAGCCCCAGAGCATGGGGATTTCTTTTGGGGCTGCATGTGTAACACCCTAAACCAACTTCCACAAGATTATGGTGTCATCCTCCTTCAATTCATACTTCTAATATTGAAAACGCCCTAAAGGGAGACAAAACGACAAACTGAAACCAAATTGAAGATTCTGAGTGAGTGCTGAGTCTACGTTAATAAAACAAAACTGGGAATAAATAGTTCACCTTTATTAATATGCTATTATGCCAGATATGTCTCTTGGCGTATCATGTTAATGTTGAATCGTTTCTTGAATTAAGAAAAAGGAAAATAAGCATTAATTGGAGAACATTCTCATGGATTCCAATATTGGTGTTTTGATAATCAGTGTGGCGTTTGCAAGCCGCCGCAATCCTGAATCTAGTCTGGCCACCACGAACACAAAACGTTATTCAGAGAACCAATCTGCTAAACGTAGTCACGCCGTAGCAAGGTTTCATTATCAGGAATTCTAAACACACTGCCAGCATTATGGCGACATACAGTGTCCACACTGGCGAACGTGTATACAAATCTGAACTTTTTCACTACATTTCCATGTTCTAGCTTCTCGTGAACATTAATGAGCGTTCAATCGCATGAAGCCCCAGGAGGGCGGGACAAAAGCGTCCTTACAAGATCTGATTTCTTGGCGAATGAGTTAGTACGGTAGATCACGTCAGAAGACTGCTGAAGGAAAATGTCGAAATGGCAGGACTTGCTACATAACAGAAAACATAAGACAGATTAATACTTATATTCAATGTTGAATACAAAATACCTGACACGCGAGTGAATCTTAGTTACTAAAACCTCGATTTTCCTTACATTTAAAACTTACGTTCTTTATAGTCCCTCGAATTCATTTACCAGCTCTCTATTAAACAGCCCGAACGTTTCTTCGTTATGAAAGCGGCTTTAAAGTGGCTCATCAACGTCCAGTGACTTGTATGTTACTAAAAAGTCTAACGAAATGCTATCAGACACAAAACCTGAAACATTACCGAGACTTGGGATAGACCATTCCATTTAGTGCTCTCTGGGCGGCACCATTTTGTTCGACAGCAGCACCCTCTCCATACATCCGGGAAATTCAGCGGGTTCGGCGGGGTAAAACGAGAGAAAGGGCACGCGCCCGACTCCGCTAGGAGACGACAAAACGGGAGGTCGCCATTGTCAATATTTGGGCTGTATCGGCGGGCGCACGGAACATCGAACTCTCGCTCGTGGCTGCCGTTGTCAAGTGATTCGCGTTCTTAGAATAGTTATGGCTACTCCGAAATCAGTATAGAGCTCTCTGTTGTTCTACTTCGGTAAATGATCAACTGACATATCTTTTTTCCGATACTTAAATGGCAGTTGAGTCAGCCGGCAGTGGTACCCTCATCTGCTGCGTGTATTGCGGCAAGAAAGCATGTTTTTACTTATTATTTCAGACATCCACTCATGGTCCCTAAAGGCCTACACCAGTACGAACTTTGTATAGTAAAAAAGGTTCAGCCACCGGATTCACTTTTCGCCGGAGAGACCAGCCAGTCTGACACAGTTTTTTCTATTTTATTTTATTTCCACGCAGATAACAGCGCAATTGGACTCTGTTAGTCTTCTTTATCTAGCATAGTATTGCACGATAACTGGCATACCAAAATCTGCGCATTTGCGCTTGAAATTTCTAAAATGACGCGATTTTAAACAGAGTTTGTACGCCAGCCGGATGCTAGGTACTGCCCACTCGGCGGAGCAGACGACATCGGGCCGAGAGGGGGAGGGAATTTTTTTCTCTTTTTACCCTCTCTGCTATGACCCTAAAAGAACGGTCTATAGACATTTTCCACAGGAGCCCCGCCATCTTGAATTGTCGTCACTTCCAGTAGGGGCGACGAAAAAATAGTGAAACGTTTCAGCCTGCAACCAGTAAAAAATAGAGGGGAGCCAAAACGAAAATGTGTGACGGTTAGGCTTACACCCTAAATGTCTTCTATTGGCGTGGCGACGGCATAGTAATGTTTTCGCCCATGCTGGAAGTGACGACAATTCAAGACGGCGGCGCCCTTGTAGAAAAGATGCACCAAAAAAAGATTTTTTTTTACTTTGCCATTGTTTCTTGGCCTAATTTCTGGCCTTGCGCTGCCTGATCATCTTTCATTGTTCTCACCACGCACCTTTATACTTCGTTCACCGTTTAGCTGAGAAGACCGTGGAAGCTGGGTACTTGCTAAACTAATCAGTGCTTACTCAAACTAACGTTTGAGTAAGCACAATTTTAGTTTTGCAATTTGACGAGCTCTTTTCGTAGATTGCAGTGATTGGCTATCCTAAGTTATTTGTGAAAAAGTAGATGCACCAGACTTTCCAGTGCATCGTGACTGTGCTGTCGGATTCGGGGCTAACAGGGTATGGCTATCGCAATGTCTGATAGAACAGTTTTTTTTATTTCCACAGTTTGAGTGACGGTCGAAGCTTCTGGACAAGCAACGTGTACAATGTATGTATTCCTAACTCCGGAAAAGACGGTATCGCCCAGCAGAGGAGACGAGAAGAAGGTAAGCGGTGAGCTACCCGCGTGTCCGTGCAAGGATACAGCAAAAACTGTCGTGGTCTGGCGGCCGAAATGTAAAGCAGAAAAAAAAACAAAAAAAAAACAGAAATATTTAATGAGCGTGGTAGGAGTTGCGAATGCTCAAGAGGTCCTCAAGTATGGTTGCCGAGTAACACAGGCACTAACGTGAATATGTAGAGTATAATTGAAGTGGCTGGTGAAATTATACATGCCAGAGCGCGTATAGTGCTTCCTCACTGATATCAAAAAAAAAAGAAAAGACGAAATTAGGCTTGGAAGTTATTCAGTTTGCAGGGTATTGTATCTGAAGCGAGAACTTCAGAAATGTTTATTTGAAGGAAGATTGCTTAAGTTTTCCCACTGCAAGTATCACATATAAGATCTGCGGTCTAGGAACGACATATATTCACACACAAACGCCTTTCCAACAATCGCGTCCTGGCCAGTGGGTCACGTCCCAAGCTCGCTTCCCTAAAATCTCCCGCGCAGAGCATGCGTCCACTGGCCATTTGCTCGGCGATTTCTGGCCAGAGTGATAGGCGATGGAAAGAGTTATACACGAGCCTTTTCCACACAAAACTTGGATTTGACGACCCAGAAACAGGTCGCTTTTCTAAACATCGTAATTTTAAATCCGACTGCATTTATCGCATAAAATAGAGCGTTTTAGACTGCCTGATCGACTAGCGTATGACGTCACCCCACAAGAGAACCAAGGATAATTTTAATGTCGGTTTTGACATCACCTTCATTTGCCGTTTTATCAATAGATAGCTTGAATTTAGAGATAATAAATAGCGCGCCACGAAGAGGATGTCCCTCATATTCTGAAACCGTATTTATTTCGACTATACCTCCAAAGACCGCGGGATCTGTTTTAGACTACCTAGCGCTCCAGAGGATCGAGGTCTTTAAAGTATCTTCATTCTCACGAGTGAGCAGCGTTAGAACACGGCTACAGCCGTATTCGAATCTATGGCAGCTTTAGCAGTCAGGGTTGCGACACGACGCCAAATGGCCCAGGTGCACATCATCTGAGGTTCAAAGAGTGACCTCCATTTTGGGTCTGGAGGTTATCGTGGCGAACTAGCGGCCAGCGGTGCCTGGCGACCTTTTCTTTTTTTTACTATGGCTCATTTTATCCCGCTATCCTTTCATTGAAACGCCATAATTCAGCTAAAATGAGTAGAAGTCATATAAAAGTGTAGTTAACATACCAGCAGGGCCATATCTGAAGTTTTGGGCGCCTCACGCACCAAAGATATGTAGTATTTGAAATACTAATTTTAGAACAAAAACTGATTATTTTGAATTTAGTATTTAATTATGTATCAGGGTACGTATTTCTCAATAGTATCAAAATACTATAAAGTGAGTATTTCAAAACATTGTCTTTAAAATATTTCTCAAATAAAATTTTGCGTATTTACATCGAAAGCAAATATGATTTTAGGTACTCTTTGCAAAAAGAGCATGAAAGTTGCTTTACTTCGCTCAAACATAAACACAAAAAAGTTAGAGAAGAACACGGAGTGGCATCAGATAAGTGGAACTGTTGAACTTTTTGGTTGTGTGCTTTTATGTTCTTTTAAGATGTCGCATTACTGACATGTTTTAAAAGGCTATCTTGTTTCAACAAACCAATTAAATTTAGACTCGCTCGGAATACATTGTTTCTCGTGAGGTTGTTTCCGCCTATACTATGGCAAACTTATTTTATATTTAAGGCTGCGACATATTTTAAAGCACTATTCTTGATATATGCAGAGTTCACTTTTACTTGTGCACCGTCTTTTTTTTTTTTTTTTACCTAGGGTTATGTTTAAGATATCAAACTATGGGAACAAAATGTGTTCGAAAAACTATTTGAAGATCATTACTCTGGTTGTATTTGTATCTGGTATTTAACTACTCTTATAGAGTGTGCGTAAATAAATACACTTTCATCATAGCGTGTTGTACTTGTATTAGGATACATTTTTACAAGTATTTCGCCCAACCCAGCTGTCAGTCGCTCACCGTATGTTCAAAGCACGCAGAAACGTCCACTGACAATTTAAACTTTGTGCAAGTCGAGAAGCAAAAGAAGCAGACGAACGGTACGCGGGCGGTGCTCCAACGTATGTGAACGCCGCTTTGGCCACTGTCGGCCTTGGCTCTGTAAGTTGCTATGGAAACTGAGCCAGCTCGGCCTGTTGCTATGGCACCGGGCTAGACCAATTGCTGGGAAAGGGGACGCGGAGGAAGGCGTAGCGCTACCCTGGAAGCTAAAGCTGCCATATACAGCTAGTTGCACTAGGTAGGGCATGACCAACTAAAAAAAAACAAAAAAAACATTTGCTATACACTTTGTACATTCTTTGTTTCTTTCTAACGTTGTCTAGTTCTACTCGTCGGTATGTTCATTGAGGGTATTTACCTTCTTATATTACCCCAATACTTCGGCCTATTTTTTCGAAGCGCCCATACCTAGCACATTCTGAAGAGGATCCACGGGTATAAAGAAGTTCTTTCGCACTGGCGCCCTTGCACTTACCCCTAAACCTGTCGAATATTAATGTAATTCATGGGGCGAAACGGGCTCGATAGAACAACGGACCTTCGGTGCCACTCGTACCGAACTGGTTTCTGGAGCGCGCTACAGCTTACTTGGAATGTGATACGCGGGAATTATGCTCTTCGCTGAACCGGCATCACCGGCATTGCGAATCTATCCTCTGTGTGGACATCACAATTACAGCTGGCGCAATCTTCTCTCGGTATACGTCTATAATCAAACGTGCCTCCTGCTCTCAATGCGTTTTTCTTCTTCAATTCCTATCTTCCATCGTACCATAACACATCGACTAGACGATCCTATACTTAGCCCGGATAGTTTTGTTCGCTTCTTTCAAATCTGTACCTGGTAACGTGTGGTGATGAAAACACGAGAGACGCGCTTTGCAACTAGTTTTGATTTGGTCGGTATGGGTTAAATGCATGCAAAATTGTCTCAAAATAAAAATTTATAATACTTCGACAAAAATTAATGTTACTACGAATGTCATTGCAATTACGAAGCACATATTTAATTTTAAAAATGCAAAGAAAACGGAAACTATTTAATCATCTTCAAACACTTTTCCTGTTACATTTGCTAGACTTCGCTCGATATTCGTGCATTACAATTAACCCGATAAAATTCTTGAACTATTAATGAAGTCTATAAGACACGATAATCAAGGAAATCGAATAAAAATTTCCTTTTGACAATAAAAGTATTTTGACGTAAGCTAGGAACGAATCAGCCTTAAGCGCGGGAAAAGAGTCCATTCAGGGTAAACAATCTAAACTTGCACTTTTGACAAATCCATGGAGCACAGAATGCCTCGTGCGTGCATTATGCCTACGTTATACTAGTTAGTTATGGTTGGTTACGGGGAGCTTTGGGTGATTTTGGATACGTTACACACACTACTCACTAACGTGCATATGCTCGAGACAAGTTTAAATTGATTCACGTGTGGAGTGTGTGAGGAATATGCTTTAATGAAAAGCTGCCGCGAGTGTTGCATATGTTTTGCTAGGAAATACATTTCACTCAGCGCAAATTATATGGCCTTGTCTCCGACAACTTTTGCGTAGTTAGAACGCCTGGACACCCGCAACGTCGGGGTTATTCGCTTTGAATTAGGAGGGGTAGTTGCCGCCATCTATCGTTGTGAAAATCTGATTAGACAGCGAGACATCTGTCTCTGCTGTCTTGGTGAATTCGGCATCTTGGCAGTCGGCAGCAGCCCTCTTCATCGGCGAAGCACGAAAGTATGACAATGTGTACAGCGTAATACGGTCCCTCCAGGGATGGGCAGTGTTTCAAAAACAATTATTTAAAATTTGTATTTAAAATACTTTGGTTACACTCTGAATTTGAGCTCGTTGGTACTTGTTAAGTATAAGTGTCAGCTGGAACACAAAAAAGCAAAAGAAAATGCACAATAATCCGGTTCCTGTGGAAGTTCTCTGAAGAGGGAGTACTTAGGGCTAAAGACAAGGAAGACGAATTACAACTTAGTTTTCATTCAGCGGTCTGTTTGCCCCTTTTGATCTTTTCTTTGTTCGTGTTTATGTTCTAGCTGATACTTATACTTCATATTTCAAATAATTTTTGTAGTTTATATCTTAAATCTAATCGCGTATTACGGAATGTATCTCCTAGGTTGTATTTTAGTAATAACCAACAGCCTTTCATATTAACTGCCAATTTAATACAATTTCATATGCCATTCTATGCGAAAGAAAATAAGACGTATGGATACATAAAGATGAGCCAGAAGCCGGTCTGCCCTGGAAATATGGCAACACTGGTTTGGAGACAAGCAATTATCCTGTGCAACACTACCGCAAACCTCTGGTTTTACCGTAAAATACCAAGCATAAAATATCAGACAGGTTGTAGTCACACGATGGCGGTGGAAGAGTATATGGGCCAGTAGAACAAGCAGTTGACACCACCCTAAGCAAAGTGCAAATGAAGGCAGCTAACAATCAGGCACCTAGCTCTTATACTCGCTCTTCGGCAATCTGAGTTGTATCTCAAAAGCATGCCTCTCGTTAGGTTCGATCACTATGGACACACAAGACATACAGCAAAGAAACAACTAGGAACGCATGAGCCGGGTTGAAATATTGGTTTGTTGTTTTTCGTTGCCTTACTGTTTTCTTACAAACTGCTCTTGACGGTTTCCGGAGAGGAAGATTTTTAAGTTTTAGTTGTATTGCTGTTCCCGTAGCTTTTATGTTCTCCCAGTGAAAGGAAGGGTAACAGCCGCGTGACATCCTGGCCTCTTGAAAAGTTTGTTTTTCGCTCTTCAAAGTACTTCAAGGGTTTTTTTTTTGTTTTTTTGTTTTTGTTTTTGCTCTGTACAGATTGTTTATTTTTGCACATGATTCATTTGGCCTCATCTCCTGGTTTAAGTCAAATAAATATAATTGCTAGGTTTGCAGTTTTCATTTTATGCACTCGATTATCGTAGGGACTCTATTCTTTATTTGAGCATTGCCTTTCTTTACCTTGGGTTGAGCACCAAATGCATTTGAAAGAAACATATATAGAGGTTGAAATACTTTCTGCTGAATATACATTTTGTATTTACATAATTCGTTTAATGTAATTGAATTTGTGTTTAAGCACAAATTTTGCCGAAGTATTGTATACTTGTATTTCCGTACATTTTTGTGAGCATTTTGCCTATCTTTGGGTCCCTCCAACGGTAGGTTTCCGAAACGCTCGAAGAGGATTTGGCGCTGACAGCACGCTGGCTAGTGCAAATAAGCGAAGTGGAATGTGTTCTTCTAGTAGAGTGCTTCGGTTGTGCTTCTTCTGGGGGTGCGCGTAGCACCTTGGTCCTTGCGGGGATCCCCTTGTTATAAATGGGGAATCAGTGGCTGAGTGTGTTAACGCACGGCAGCTCGGAGCTCGTGGAGCAAAAGCTCGCGCTGCAGAACCGAAAGCACACGCCAAGGGATACTGTGCTCGATCCCCACCACTGCCTGTTCCGATCTGGATCAGCATCGTACGGGTGTGTGGTCGTGTATCATTTATGTGCCATGCACGTTAAGAGCCCCAGGCTATGCGGAGCCCAAGTTCGTCTGCTTCTTTTGCAGGGATTGTGGTGAAGTCGGAACGCCGAGCTCTCATTGGTTCTGATTGAAGGATAGTGGGTGGACCTCAAGGCATATAGCCTTGAGGTCTACCCACTGTCCTTCAATCAGAACCAATCAGAGCTCGGCGTCTTTCTGACGTCACCGCAAGTCCTGCGCAAGAAGCAGACGACTTGCTCTCCGCATAGGTACGCATGGTTACTCGTGAATAAGAATGCTATATTTTTGGATACTTACGCATTGCCTGCCATGGGCTGTGTATCGTTTACGCTAATTTGATTTCTGTGGAACTCTTTTCGCGATAAATTCAGCCTTTGAACACAGTAGCCTGTATTAAGACGCACATCAGTTCTCTCCCCACACTGCGCTCAGTTACGCCCAAGTCCGACCGTATATCCAATACTACGATCCGACGAAGTCTATCAAGCAAGGCCTAAGTCGCATCGTCACGGCACTCGCTGTCTTAGTGCTCTTGCTGTACCACCGACAAAACTAGTCACTCACAGTAAATGTGCGGGATACTGCACCTTTTGTCTCTGCACGTCGTTGCTTTGGCTAGTTATAAGAAGTCCACAAAGACAACGACCACCTTGCCGATGCGCTCTTGGAGCTGATTGATTGGCTTCGTCGGATAGTAGCGCCGGCTGCGGTCGGACTTAAACTGAGACCGAGCATATAGTGACTACAACGTCATCACCCTTGGTCGGCAGGCCACTCTGCGTTTAGGCCCCGAGACTGACGCCGAGAGTCCTTCGAAGCATTCACCACACTTCGTTTCGGCTTAAGTCCAGACACGAGCGATGCTCCCAGTCAATGGAACAAATCAGACAGTGTCAAAAGCGAAAGCATCATGGTGTTCGTCAGGTTTCTGTACGTGTTCTACCCATCGCTTGAACAAATTCCATAAACAGAAAAAAGGCCCAGTGACTCGAGCTTTTTGATGCTGCTTGATTGGTCCCATTAGATCGTAACATAGGCTGCGTCTGAACTTCAGCTGAAACGAAGTAGAGAGTCGATGTTTAGAAGGATTGCTGACGTCAGCCTCGGGCCTGAATGCCGAGTTGTGCGCCATCCAAGTGTGATGACGTTAGGTAGAGGAGATAGTTCGCGGGCTCCGATTATTCTACAGACACCGACACTGGTAGAATGAGAATGGCAGGGAGGTCAATCGGGTGTCTCGCATCCAGCAAGATCCTCCTACCTTCAACAAAGCTTCAGAATCTCGGGAGCCTCGAGCGTGTAGACTCTGCCAAAGCAAGACAAAAAAGGGAAGGAGCGTGTGCCGGAGACCTGGTAGCCAAAGATTCGCTCCGCCGTTCTGATCCTGTCAATGACTACAGGATGTGTTGCCTCAATTCGCAACCAAAACAAGCGACCACGTAGTCTCGGGCACCCGTAATAAGACGCCAGCATGGGCGTACCAACCGGGGGGGGGGGGGGTGTTTGCCCCCCCCCCACCAGTTCTGACAGTGGGAGGGGGGGGGCGAGGCATGTGTTTGCCCCCTCCGAAACAGCCGCCACTGGGCAGGGCAAACACTGGCTGGCAGCGCCCAAAAGATAGCAAGGACACCGCCCCCCGGCACTTGGGGGGGGGGGGTGGTTTGCCCCCCCCCCCCCCCCTCCCCACTCAAAAACGAGTTGGTACGCCATTGTACGCCAGTGTACGATATAGCGCCGCGTTGAGATTGGAGATGCACAGGGCACGTGCCGTCCTCCCGAAGTTCTTAGAATTCCTGTATTTGCATCATTTCATAGAGATCCCACCCTATTTTGTGACAAGCCATTAGAGAGTGTCAGTATTAATAGAGAGATCCAAAGCTTTGGGTGCCCCGAGCAGCTTGGGGTGTCCCACTGAGCAGGAAGTGAAGATGTTCTGCGCATGCGCAGTGCGACTTCCCAAGCTCTTCGGGGGACCCAAAGCATCCGGACCCTCTATTCTAAAACTCCCTATCGATTGTACTCGAGCTGACTCCGAAGTGCTCACGCAGTGCTTGTATTAAATACATGACCATGCCATGGACGATCCCAGTGATTACGTAAATATCGGCATCACCGTGGGCCGTTGCCTAAGTTAGGAAGCTTCGCGAAAAAGATTTGGAAATAAGTAATCCTCCTTTGTGCATGAAATCACGCCGCAGAAAAAGAGGTGCCCTACCCAGTGGCATTACGTGGGGTGTTTCAGAGAAGGCTTTCAAACATCCCCCAAAAAAGGGCGTTTGAAAAAAAAAAAACTTTTTGGGAACGAATTGCCAGGCACAGCGGACGTCAAAGATTACAAAGACAGCATGCTAAGTAGCTAAATAATTAACTGAAACTTACTGATTAAATTTTTATGAGTGAAAATAAACATATGATTCCAGTGGGAAACTTGCTATGCATACTACAAAATCACTAAATCAACTAATTTTGAAAAGATATAGGGAGGGGGGCAGCATTTTTACGGCTCCAAAAAAACGCTCCATTTGGGCGTGTATCTTGGTGTCGGTATTCTATCGGCGCCAACGGCCTCGCTCCCCGAGACGCGCAACTCACGTGCGCCACCATACTTCCCTCAATCCTACGAGGCAGGCGAGGCGGTAACTTCACGCCTCGGCCATCGGGGAGCAGGACCACTGGCGCCAACATGCACCCCAACAGGAAACCGAAACCATGAAACGTGTCCAAATCGAGTGTTTTTTTTTTCCGGAACGCCGTAAAATGCTGTCCCTGTCTTATATATTTTCAAAATTCGTTTATTTAGTCATTTCCAATGATGCTTAAAAGATTCTAATCGCAAATATTTTATTGTCACTCTCAAAAAGTTCGTAAGTAAACTTTATATAATTATTTGCTTAGTTAGTATGTTTTTTGCCAACCTTGACGTCCGTCGCCGCGGGAAGTTTGTTCTCAGGGAGTTTCTTTTCTTTTGAAACAGAGATGGCAAAATTACTTACAAAAAGTAGTTAAATTACATTACTAATTACTTTTTTTTAAATTGTAAAATTGTAACTAAATTTCCTTACAAATTAGCGCAGACTAAAAGTAGTTACACGATATCACAATTACTTTCCAAAAGTAATGAAATTATTTTGACATTACTTTCAATACCTTGAGGTAGTAATTCGTGTTCATTTTATTTACATTATAAAACGTAGACCTTCCTGTTTACACCGCAGCAACCTTAAAGGGCCCCTAAAAAGAAAAAAAAAGATTTTTTTAAACATTCTGTTAGGGACAGCTGTGTCAACAAATTAATCCTAGGCGAAAAAAAAAAGAAAGAAAAAAAAGCGAGCAATATTGACGGCGCGAGACACGATTTAGTTTGTAGTCGCCTCCTTTCCACTTGTTTCCTCTCTCGGTATTTTGGTCGCGTGGAGGAGAGGTGGATCGCCTTGGTCATCACGTTAAAGGGGCTGTGCAACGACATTGGGTAGGAACATTTCTTACTTTACACCAGCTTCCTGGCACTAGTGGGACCCAAGAATACTCGAACGCAACACCATGACCAAGAAGCGTCTTCGACGCGGAGGAATTCAAAGGATGAAATCGAAGCTTTTCTTTCAGTCTCTCCTTCCAGTCTCTCCTTTCAGTCTCTTCTTTCTCTTTTTGCTCCTTCGCGAAATTTGATGACGGAGCTGTGGGGACAATGGCAAAAGTACGATCCCCGGCAATGCGTCATCGAGCTTTGCTGCTCACACAGTGGACGCGAAGACTGCGTACGCATTCGATCTGGCTCGTGATAATAGATGCCTGGACAAACATTCGGGTAGTGGCCCGTGCCCAATCGCTGCAACGACGACAATAGCCGAGCCATAACAATGTCTGGAACTCAGCGCGTGTCCTGCGCTTTGCCAACCCCAGCGCGTGGCTATGATCAATATTGGCGGCATATAATCGGCTCGATCACGTGGACGCTTGTTCTGGCTGCGAGTTGAGGCGATGAACGGTGCTCGTTTTTCTTTAATTTTTTTTTTTTGAACTTCTATGGCGTGGGGTGAAAATCGAACGCGTGTTTCAAAGGTGATTAACGTCAGGGATCCGTTTTAAGCGGTCCTTGTGCAAGTACAAAAATTGTTGCATCGCCCCTTTAAGGTAGAGATATATGACCATCTCGTTGAGGTGGAAAGAACGCAGGGCCATTCCGTGACGTCGTTGACTTCGAGCGCAGAATTTAGAATAAATCTCGCGCGGTCAATATTGCTATAAAAAAAAAAAAAAATTCGTGTAACCACACTTTTTATTTTGTGGATCTCGGAACGCCTTCGCAGAAACGCTCGGTAGTTACTTTACACATTTTCCAGTGTGCTTGTATAAAAATGTGTAACCCATATTGGTTTCATGTCCCCTATAATTAACGGTCCCGTTAATCCCGTTCCATCTAACAAGTACATCGGTCAGAATTGTTTTGTTTGACTATATAAAGATAACAGCTGAGCAAACTAAGAAGAATCCGCGAGAACCAGTTTCTCAAGGAATTGGAGCTTGCTGATAAGTTACAGGACTTTGACTTTTTCAGAGTGTACATAGTGCCGCTGAAATTGCAGGAGCGAAACATTAAGGTCCGAAAACACTATTGCCACTACTTTAGCGAGTTTCTGCGCCACGATACCTTAATGGATTTTTAAAAGAAACATCTACATGCTTCAAGTCAGTTGTCCAAGTAATATGCCTCTTTGAAAAAAAATAAAAATAAAAGAAACGGAATATTGCGTTATGTTTCGCGGAGAATCCAAGATATATCGAAGAAAGGTCTCTTGTCCAGTCACCGTTGGTGGCATGCGGCAGTTTAACCGGATTGTTCAGAAGCGGCGTAGTAGGATAGAATCGGGTAACGTCGCCTGAAATGCGAAGGACACGGCGTGTTCTCTTCTCCCCAGCAAAGTTCCCGTATTCGTACATTGTTACAAAACCTCTCGGTTTGCAGGCCACAGAATGGCGTCTTTTTCTTCCCAAGGACGATGCTCATTCGGTTTGTTTATTCTGTTCTCGATGGTATTTACGTCACTAAAGAATACATCTCTCCTCGATAAAGCGAAAGAATGGAATAAGAAGAATAAGAGAAAGTTTGCTGGGGCGCTACGGCGAAGAAAATGACATGGTGTCATGAATCTGTGCGATTGTTTTCAAAAGAATTTTTTTTTTTTATTTCAGGTAAGCGTTGACGTATAGGTCGCAAACATGCCTCGCTTACTGCGCACATCTAGACAAACAACACTTGATCCAGCTGTGCGCATGAATCCGAGGCATTTATTCGTGTACAAATATCTATCCATGTTGATAAAGTGACACGCGAACTGAAAGGGTCTCCATACATGAAACCTTTATTCCTATACATTGAGTGAATATGGCACTGAACGCAGTACATTGGTGAATTAAATGTCCCACTTAATCTAGCGACAAAACGCTTCCAGCTACATTTAGTACATGTCAGTCCGCTATATTTAGCGTGCTATACTTTTGCGTTTCAATTCTACGTCTTGCTTCTGCACTACAATTTTGCGCTACAGTATTGCGTTACGCTTGTCTGGGACATTTTGTTTTTTCATGCAACTCGTGTACAAAATGTTTAGGGTGCTCGTCGCCACATGACACCCCTTGCGACATGGCCGCCGAGTGGTGCTCAAACTAAGCGACGCCACTCATCTTAGATTTTTTTCTCTGGCTGTTGCAAGGCCGCCTTGAAATTTGAATACACTGTTCCCAGAAACAGCACAGCGTGCAATCTGTGCTGCCAACGCCTCGTTTGTGCCTGGAAAAATAAGTTTAATGTGTTGAACCAGTAATATCGGTATAAGTTGTTTTCAGCTGATAAGAACTGATTTTATTCAATATGGCTTCGGCGTGTAATTTACCAGACAAGTGGATGGTGTTGCAGATATAGGTCCACTTTAAAATTCTAATGAAATCAGAAACAGCTGCGCTCCATCATCATTTTTAAGTAATTTAAAAAACAAAATACGCGAGAAATTCAACAATCACAATTAGGAAAGAAAAAATTGCTCGACGATCACACGACGTGATGCCTTTAGACCGCGGCAGCAACGTCATGTGTTTTCCCGCCATATTTAGCGGGGAATCTCAATTGGTGTATGGGTCACGTGACGACAATTTTTTCGCTGATTTATGAGTAAAACTTGAATTAGTCTAGATCCTGTGACGTCAGGTCACATGACATCAATTTTCCCGCGAAATTTAGCGGGGAAAATGAATTGGTGTATTGGTCACGTGACTTCCATTTTCAGCTCAATTTATCGGGGAAACTGAATTGCTGCATAAGTCACGTGACGTAAATTTTGCCGCTAAATTTAGCTGGGAACCTGAATTTTTCTGTAGGTCCCATGATGTTAGGTCACGTGAGATTAATTTTCCCGTCAAATATAGCTTCCGCGAAACCGGGGAACGTGTCACTAACAGCTGCCGCTGTAAAACGAAATGTAAATACGTATACAATATTACGCGTCCTTTTCTACATTCCCTACACAATAGCAGGAGAAAAAATCACGCAAAAAAATTATGGAATGTCTAACTACACATACATTTTTTTCTAGGTGTTGTGGAGGTGCACTGAATCCTCGTTACCGCGCTGGTGGTCCGGCGATGGCTTTGTATGTGCATGGATGCTCAGTCGCTTGTCATCATTCGCTTGAGGTATACGACCGAAAACAAAGTCTTTTTAGAAAGCGATCGTTGCCAGGTACCACAACCTCTACCGTGACGCGCTGGTACCGCCTCCACGTGTTCAACGGCGGTGCGATAATTCTCCTCCTTTCTCCTCCTGGACAGGGACCTCCTTGCGGTTTTCGAATGGGATGCAGACGTCCACGACATCCGCTTTCTCTCCACGCACCAGGCCTGACCGGAGCTGCGTGTCTTTGACTCACCGGTTCTCTGAAATGAGAGTAAAACGACCGCCACCGGTCTTCACTACGCGCTGAACAACGAATCGCTGGATCATGGCCCGGTGACTGCCGCATGGAGTGGCTGATGACGTGCGGCAGGATCTCGCTGATGTAATCGCAGCATCTGCAACGCGGGCTTTTGCCTTGTCTCCAGGGTTGGGCACCGTTCGGAGGCAGCATGTTGAGATGAGCTCTGTGGACAAACTTTCGTAGTTGGCGAAGCGCGTGTAGAGACCCGGCCGCATGACGCTTGTCCCTGCAGTGTCGGCGGCTGCACACTCAAACACCAATTCCCCTGGTTAAGCAGAGCGTGATGTCTAGCATCTCTCAGCTGGGCTAACTAGGATCGGAGATAACGCATCACCATGAATGGCCCTTCACTCTAAAAAAAAAAGAAAGGTGTAGTTGGGTGTATCTGGCGAACATGGACTCCTTTCCTGGAAGATGCACCCTCCGTTACCCAGCTACTTTACTTGTACACCGACCATGAGCATCCTCCCCTCCCTTAAAAACCTCTAGATATGTGCACTCACCTTTGTGCACCGCCACGTTAGCCACGCGCCCCAATCAGCTTGTTTAGATCGGATAAGGTTGGATCTTTCGGGCTTTGTGTTTTGGAGAAGCCTAAACATGACGGCTTTTATATATTGATTAAAATTAAGCTAGGCTCAGTAATCTTTTAAATATGTGCTAGGATAATTATTTCTGTGCCAACGAAAGCTAATAGCTTCGGTTAAAACCGAAATGGAAACGCTCAACATCGATCCACGTGCACGTAAAATAAAAAATGAAAGCCGTTTACAACTCCCTGTAACGCCGAATTTGAGCTCAGCTCTTGAGGAGGAGGAGGGAAGGGTACTGGGGGGATCAGTTGTCCTCGGAAAGGGGGGGGGGGGGTCACGTGACCTCGGGGGTGACGTGACCTGGGAGATCACGTGACCTCGGGGGGAGGGGTCACGTGACCTGGGGGGTCACGTGACGATGACGTCATCAGTGATGATGATGATGACGATGCGGATGCCGATTACGTCATTGGCATCCGCATCGCCATCGTCATCATGACTGATGACGTCATCAGTGACGTCACTGATGACGTTATCGGCATCCACATCGTCATCGTCATCATTACTGATGACGTCACCATCACGTGACCCCCCCCCCCCCTAGGTCCTCCCGAAGGAACCCGAGGTCCTCCCGAGGTCCTCCCGAAGAAACCCGAGGTCCTTCCGAGGTCCTCCCGAAGGAACCCGAAATCCTTCCGAGGCCCTCCCGAAGGAACCCGAGGTCCTCTCGAAGGACCTCGGGTTCCTTCGGGAAAATTTACTCATACTGCACCGCGCGGTTACGCCAACGGCGACGGCGACGCCGACGCCGCTCAAGCCGGAAACGGGCGCCTAAGAGCTGCGCTCTAAAATAACATTAACATGGCGACGTAGATGCGCAGAGCGCTTGTTTTGTTGTTAGCAGCGTGGTTGTTGGCAGGTGGCGGGCAGCGCCTTGAAGCTATTGACGCTGATTGAAGCCAATAATGCTCGGTGTATTAGAGTGAACAAAATGCTCGTATTCAAGTCGCGGCGATTAACTGCCGGCGCTGGTAGACTGCCGACAGGCGCCAAAAAAGTGACGATGCTTCACAGACGGTTGCTGACAGTCGCTGCTGTGTAGGGTACGCCGAGCACGAGAACGTTTTCGGGTTGCACGGCAAGGGATTCTCAACGATAAATTAGCGTCCTGCATCATCAGCAAGCTAACGCTGCTCGAGAGTCCCACGCTCAAATTTTAGCAGAGCAAACTTGGTCAGTCAACGTGGTTGCGGTCAAGATCGTCGCGATTAATTCTTCATTTTTTGCTATAATTTGGGCTATACGGCGTAAAAACATAGGATCTTCAAAACTTCCCATTTCTGGGATCACTTTTGCACTGGGCAGCTTCTTTGGCAGCATGGAGTTGTCCTGTTTACTCGGTATTGACAGCAGAGTAGACGCTATGCTTGTTTTAGGCCAATCGTGACTGCGGGAAGAGTCACGTGGCTACAGTCTCCAAGCTAGAAATAAGGCAGAGCACGGCCCCTGCCTGAAGGCGTAGGCCACGGATAGCATCCACAGAACTATCAACCTTGGGTCGAACTTTCGAGAGGATGTAGTTACGTGACAAATCCTCTCGCTTTGTTCATTGTTGGGATGCCCCTGAAGATAAGCCTTTGTGAGCGCTCCGCCCTTTTGGCCTTAAAGGAGCTGCTGCTTTCCTGCTGCTTCTCTCTTTTATAGCGCCGCTCTTAGGCGCCCGTTTCTGGCCTGAGCGGCGTCGCCGTCGGCGGAATCGCGCGTTACATTATGGGACGTTTAGCCTAATAACGTCACACGTGACGTCACGAGGGTCACTAGGGTCACGAGTGACTAACGAGTGACGTTACGAAGGTCACTCAGGAAGGTCACGACCTTCGCAGTGACCTTCACGAGGCCTTCGCGAGTGACCTTCGTGACGTCATGAGCGACGTCACGAAGGTCACGAGTGACGTCACGAGGGAGGAGGGAGGGAAGGGGAGAGAGGGGAGGAAGGGATGAGGAGGAGGGGAGGGGGAGCAGGAGGAGGGGGTACGGAAAAGGAAAAGAGGATACCCTCCTCTCCGCACCCTCCCCTCCTCCTCCTTAAGAGCTGCGCTCTAATTCGGCATTACAGGGAATTGTAAACGTCTTTCATTTTTCCCTCTCTCCCTAAGCTGGAAACGTGGGAGAAGGTGCGCGGTCGCCGGACCAGTCAAGTGGTGGCTTTTTAGAGCGCAGCTCTTAGGCGCCCGTTCCCGGCTTGAGCGGCGTCGCCGTCGCCGTCGCCGTCGGCGTAACCGCGAGTAACCCTCGCAACCCTCGTGAGGGTTACGAGGGTTACGAGGGTTATTCTCACGAGCGTTACCCTCACGAGGATCACGAGGGCTACGAGGCTTACTAGCCCTCGTAACCCTCACGAGGGTTACGAGGGTTAGCTACCCTCAAAAGGTTACCCTCACGAGGGTCACGAGGGTTATGAGAGTTACTCTCACGAGGGTTATGAGAGTTACCCTCACGAGGGTCACGAGAGTTACCCGTGACCCCTCCCCGAGGACACGTGGCCTCCTGAGGTCACGTGACCTCCTGAGATCACGTGACCACCCCCACAGGTCACGTGACCTGGAGGGGTCACGTGACCCCTCCCCGAAGCCACGTGTCCTCCTGAGGTCACGTGACCCCCATTGACGTCATCGCCACTGATGACGTCGTCAGTGACGTCACTGATGACGTCACCGGCCTTTGCGTCGTCATCGTCATCGCCACTGATGACGCCATTAGTGACGTCAATGATGGAGTCACCGGCATCCGCATCGTCATCACCATCATCACTGATGACGTCATCAGGGACGTCACTGATGACGTTACCGGCATCCACATCGTCATCGTCATCATCACTGAAGACGTCATCAGTGACGTCACTGATGACGTCATCGGTATCCGCATCGTCACTGATGACGTCATCACCATCGTCACGTGACCCCCCAGGTCACGTGACACCCCCCCCCCCCGCCACCCGAGGTCTCTTGACCCCCCCCCCCCCCCCCAGTACCCTTCCCTCCTCCTCCTCCTCAAGAGCTGCGCTCTAATTCGGCGTTACAGGGAGTTGTAAACGGCTTTCACTTTTTAGAGCGCAGCTCTTAGGGGCCCGTTTCCGGCTTGAGCGGCGTCGGCGTCGCCGTCGGCGTAACCGCGCGGTGCATCATGGGAAATGTCCCATAATGCACCGCGCGAGCCCCCCACCGGGGTCACGTGACCTCGTGGGGGGGGCACGTGACCCCCCCGAGGTCACGTGACCCCGGTGCATCATGGGAAATGTCCCATAATGCACCGCGCGAGCCCCCCACCGGGGTCACGTGACCTCGTGGGGGGCACGTGACCCCCCCGAGGTCACGTGACCCCCCGAAGTCACGTGACTCCCTTGAGGTCACGTGACCCCCGCCGATGTCGCGTGACCCCCAATGACGTCATCGTCACCGATGACGTCACCGGCATCCACATCGTCATCGTCATCATCACTAATGACGTCATCATCACTGATGACGTCACCGGCATCCACATCGTCATCGTCATCATCACTGGACGTCACCGGCATCCACATCGTCATCGTCATCATCACTGATGACGTCACCGGCATCCGCATCGTCATCGTCATCATCACTGATGACGTTACCGACATCCGCATCGTCATCGTCATCATCACTGATGACGTCATCAGTGACGTCACTGATGTCGTCACCGGCATCCACATCGTCATCGTCATCATCACTGATGACGTCACCGGCATCCGCATCGTCATCGTCATCATCACTGATGACGTTACCGACATCCGCATCGTCATCGTCATCATCACTGATGACGTCATCAGTGACGTCACTGATGTCGTCACCGGCATCCACATCGTCATCGTCATCATCACTGATGACGTCACCGGCATCCGCATCGTCATCGTCATCATCACTGATGACGTTACCGACATCCTCATCGTCATCGTCATCATCACTGATGACGTCATCAGCGACGTCACTGATGACGTCACCGACATTCGCATCGTCATCGTCATCATCACTGGTGAAGTCATCAGTGACGTCACTAATGACGTCATCGGTACCCGCATCGTGATCGTCAATGATGACGTCATCAGTGACCTCAGTGATGACATCATCGGCATTGGGGGTCACGTGACCCCCCAAGGTCACGTGACCCCCCTGGTTAGTTTAACCCCCCCCCCCCCCAGTGCCCTTCCCTCCTCCTCCTCAAGAGCTGCGCTCTAATTCGGCGTTAGAGGGAGTTGTAAGCAGCTTTCACTTTTTTTATCACTTGACTCCGCTCTCTGTGCGCGGGTAACGGCAGGAGCGTGATCACGTGTTAAAGGTTTCACGGATGACGAAGTAGCTTTTTCCAGTCCCGGAATGCCTGCTTCCTGGCCTAGTTACTTGTGTGCTATGCTGCGACCTTCGGTGCTGCCGTAGATTTCGTCCGCGACAACGTATACGAAGTGCAGACCCGCCGGCAATATGAAGGTGAACGCCGGACCGTCGACCGCTCCGTGCTATCAGCGCCATGACGCGGCTACTGTGGCGACTTGCTTTCTTATCGCGCGCTTCGTCCAGATTAAGCGCTTGAATCGAGTGTTATTCTCAGCTTTGCTGCAATTCCATGTAAAAAGCTCGTAGATTGGGAAGGAGCATTGCAGACGCTATCGATAGACAATGTGACTTAGTATTTTTTTGTTGTGACATGGTGCTAAACCGGAATGCTGTGGAACAAATAAAAAAGAACCTTATACTTTCCGCTTTTTAAGAACAACACAATATTTCATTTGTGTGATGTGTCACCAACCGCGTCGCACTTGCAACGATGTTTTATTAGCCACGCCCACAAAAAGAGATGCAGAAATTAAAACCCACTTCCACGCTTTCTGCAGGGAGTAGCAGCGGATCTGAAAATAGCGCTCGATCCAAGCGCTTAATCTTGGCGAAGCGCGCGATAAGAAAGCGAGCCGCCACGGCAGCCGCTTCATGGCGCTGACAGCACGGACCGCGCGGTCGACGGTCCGGCGTTTACCTCCATATTGCCGGCGGGTGTACCAAAGCTACCAGTGTTTGAAAAGTCTTACGCGTACAACGCGAACATGCGATTTCTTCAAGAAAAGCCCAAGAAATATTTGTGATGCGTTTAGTGTTCGGTTCGGCAAGTGACTGTTTCTGCCACAACGTGTTGAATATTCACGGATTCTCTACTTCTCGTTTTTATGTTTGCGTGGTTGTTCCGCAGTACCCGTATCGACATATATCTCGGATTGCATATTTTAAGTTCGGTATTTTCATCATAAGAGCGCTGGAACCTACTCCTTTGTAACAATTAAGCGTTCCGTTCCGGATTACCTCTAGAATTAGGCAATGTCTATTTCCAAGCAGCCGGGAGAATAAATTCTCTGAAACTCTACCGGCAGACGCCTGCCATTAGCTGTCTAAAGTCATGTGACAACTGGAGTAGAATACGGACTTTCTTACTCTCCCGGCGTTTTCTGAAAACACGTTCCATGGACACCTTTTCGTTGATACGTGTTTTATGGACACGGTTCTTTGACACTAACGTTTCATCGACACTAACGTTTCGTCGACACTAACGTTTCATCGTCACTCATTACGCGAAATGCACGCTGTAGGGACATTTCTTCGGGCGTGTATTTCTGAGGCGCGTGCTCCGACCCAGCCCACCCATTCACGTCGCTTCGTGGCAACAGTCTGCGGCGGCTGATTAAAAAAAAAATGTTAACCCACCTGTCCCACCCGTATATGTCACTTTGCGGATACAGGCTGAGGCGGCTTATTACAAGAAAAAAAAAAAGAATCTAATATAGGAAAGGCAATCTGAGCTATCTGTAAAACATCGCGTGTGAATGAAACGTCGTTCGATGAGGTGATTTACCGCCAATGAGTGGCAGCTGCCGGTAGAATTTTTGGGAAATATTTCTGGCGACTGCTGGGAGAATGGACACTAACTAAGAATCACCCCGGTTCTTGTTTGCTTAGTAATCTTCTCAGTTGTGTAACAGCTTCATTGTACCTCTCCACATATCACGGATTGCTTGCAAGTTTGTACTTGTTTACGGAATAGGCTGTTCAATAAACTTCTAGGAGATTTGATAACAATCTCTTGTGCCTTTTTACCTGCCTTTTTGCAATTACCTGGGCGCGTACATATTTTAAAGGGTTTCCTTGATGTTTTAGAAAGGTTTATGAAGTCAGTTATGGAAGCAGGTGCATAAAGTGGTGTAATGGTGCGCCTATGAATGGCGTGCATTTGTGTTACCTTCAATTTTAGTGGGTGGAGAAAGAGGTGTAACAGTGCACCATTGAATGGGGTGTTCCTGTGTTCTCTTTGAGGGCATTGGTTGTAAAAAGGGGAGTAATAGTACACTATTGAGCGGGGTGCATCTGTGTTCCCTTTAGGTGAGGTGGGTTTATGAAGCGGTGCAATGGCACACCGTTAAATGGGGTGCATTTTTGTTCCCTGTTTTTTCATTGGGTGTAGAAAGAGGTGTAGCCGTACGCCATTGAAAGGGGTGCACCTGTGTTCTTTTCGATTGATATTGGAGTAGAAAAGGTGTACATGTGCACCACACCAGCGGGTGTACACATACTCCGAGCTTTGGGGTGTTCGAATATTCCCCATAAACACCCCCTATAAGTGTACCCCACTACACTTTTGTTTTTTCGAGTGATGAGAACGATTGCTTGGCTACCCAATGTGAAGCTTTTCTCCTCAAGATGTCCGCTCCCAGGTCACATTGAGTCGTCTTGATGCCTTCCTGACCTTGGTCGTGACCCGATAGGTTGAGCTCCACATCGGAGAGGACGCCGCGGTCTGGCCGCAGCCCCGCCTTCGCAATGTCCAGTAGACCATCAGGGCAATCAGGCGACGTCTTGATCCTACGAGGCCTGCCGCTGAAGTTGAGTCCACCCCGAAGGTGTCACTAGTCTCCGTCGCACACTGGCTTCCACAGTCTGTTATCGGCACGCCTTTCGCGTAGACCTTCACCTCACGCGAATATGGTGTCTACGCATGGACGGTGGTGCTTTTGATGCTGGCAATTACGAGCTTGTTTACAAAGAAGCTCGGGGTTGTTTCATTTTTATGGACGCGTACAGCTTCTCAGTTTGGACGCGCGTCGGTGTGCCTCCAACACAGAGCGCTTGGAAAAAAATGCTTTCTGCACTTATTTTTGAATGCATTGTTATTCCCCAGGGAGAGAATGGGCCTATCCCGGTGGCAGTAAAATCCCAGGCTAACCCTTGTGACCCCAAGGCAAGCTCCGTAGAAACACCATTTCCAAAAAATATGTTTAATATCTAGGGCCAATGAGACCCATATCAGATATTAAGCTTGAAAGAACAGATTGTATTTCATTTTTCTAGGTTGCAGCTTTAAAGGTTTTTAAATCAGGAGGCTGGTGTTGCATATAAAGTGTGATCATGCGCTCACTTTTACATTGCTAATCATAACAAAAGAAGTTTCACCATCATCGCCCTTAACTACGGTGACAATGACACAAATACACAAGAAATTGAACAACAACCCATATATTCTTACGTCACTTCCGTTTGGGGAGAAGAGAAATATGCGGATTACACAAGACGTCTACGTCGAAAGTGAAGAAAAAAAAAACGAATCTAAAGGTTGTTTTTTTTTTTGGGGGGGGGGGGGAGGAATTATTATTTATAGTCTGCGCATTAATATAAAAAAATGACCAGTACCATCACAGTATAAACTGACATGGAGACACCTTGTATACAAATAAAAAGAATGTTGATATGCAAACAGAAGGCGCAAAACAACTTACGGTGTTTTTTGTGCTATAAAATATGTTTCAACTGTGATCAATGTTCGGATTGTGACGTCTTTACCTCCATTCCACCGATGTGTAGGGGGACATTGAGAACGAGTATCACAAACACCAGAGTACCCGGAAGGGGATCCTAAGCTCCGGTTGCTCTCCTAACGTCGACAATGATATGCCAGTCGACTTTAGGACCGACGGTTTGACAGCCGGACCCAGAGGGCTCTCCAAAATGCGACGAGAGGAATTCCGCATCACCCGATCTTCATCTCAAAAGCCACGCCAGTCCGCCTCAAACCCTCCTTCTATGCGCATAAAAGAGAACCTAGGCAAATAGAGAAACATTTTAGAGCTCTCCCTATGCACCGTCTTATTTTTTTAAAAACTGTAGCTCGTCTCAACGGGCAGGCTCTCACACCCATCGTCGAAGATCCAAACCCCGCTTTCCAAATTCCAATAATAGAACTCGACTCTCAAATCCAGAAGTCAACAGTTCCCATCAACCCGTCAGCACTCGCCTCCCCCCCCCCCCCCCCCCCCCCCCCCGGGCCCCCCTTTCCCGGCCTCACGCTGCAGGACGTGAGGACACCAACAGAAAAGAAAAGAAAAAAAAAAAAAAAAAAAAACAGAAAGAACTGTTTACTTCAACCACAGCGGAAAGAGCTCCTTCTCGAAAAGTTCACCACTCCACAGTCAAAATCGTGAGATACCTCTGACTTTTTCTCTCCTTTCCACCCAGAGTGCAATCCCCCTCGACGGCATTGAAGAGTCTAGCCGTGTCAGTTTGCTCCGCCGTATTTTCACACCTCCTAAAGCCCCGAGTTTATACAAGTGACACTGCGCTCCGCTGTCAGAGGGGGGGACCGGTGGTGACACCCAGCCCGAACCATTGTGGCCGTACGCGGCTGCCCCCGTCCGTGACTGACTGACAGGGGCGAGTGTAGCCAGCGCCCTTGTGTGCACCGCTGCCAGCAACGTCTCGCTGCTGCCGAAGCGTCCCGCCTTCCCGAGCCCCTCGTCAAACACGTTCCGCCGCAGAACACCTTTACAAAGGATCAACGCCGTCGGGCGTATACTACGGGGTGCTTTGCTGCGTCGCCCAGAGAGTTGCCGTCTCTGGCGAAGGCTGACCGCTCCGTTTGCTTCCGTATTTAGACCGTGTACCATGTCTCGCGTACTTCCTTTTAATTGTGCGTGGAATGTTTGTACGTACCTCTCTAAAAGGTTCACAGTATTTGGGTTCGGCCCTTCCTGCTATATTTGGTATCGGTCATTCCGTAAAAATACTTATCGGCAGCATCAGGTTGCGAATAAAGAGAAGACAGCTGGTTGCGAAGAAGCGAGTATTTGCACCATTACGCGCAGCTGCGATTAGCGAAATTTCAAGCAATCAGAAATTAAGAGTAATTTTGATTTCATATTTTTTTATTTTTTGTGAAAACTGAGTATTATTAATAAAACCTGCACTCATACTAGCCGTATGTAATTCAGTCCACCTACCGGAACAACGCCTGTCTAGCTTGAGAGAAAGTACATTTCCGGGGCATCAAATTAGGACCCTACAAGATTAACACGAACGTTCATTATATTGTACACTTTATTCAGTGCGCGCTCTTACGCCTCTACTTATACCCCGTATGTGATACACCTTTATCATTTTACCAGCCTTGCTTGGACTCAGAAACGGTGAGAAACGAAAGGAAAAGCGCGATGTTTCCTTTTTGCATCCAGGGTCTCGTGTCAACACGACAGGCGTCCGTCGGCGGAGCGGTACACCCATTGTTGTTGGTGTCGACGCCTCGCGACTGACTGACGGGGGAAGGGTGTCCGAACCCTGCGAGAGAAAAAAAAAAGAAAAAAGAAAGAGGGTGGGTGAAAGAAACTGTGCATGTTGTGGCCATTGGAATCGTCACGGCGGGTTCCGTTCCAGAAAGGCTTCCTGCAGACCATACTATCGGCCATACATTCGAACGGTGCTATTGTCGCGTGCACAGAAGCGAGATCGGTCGTCGACGTCTCGCGGCACGTTTTCCGGATCCACCGTCAAAAAGGGCTGAAAGAGAAACATGAACTCCGCGGTCCCGGAAGTGGGGAAGAAGAAATGAACTTATTCGGTGACCATTTGTCGGTGCGGAAGGCAGCGAGTTTAGGCACGCCTTCTTTCGGTTCGATATTGAAACGTTCTTTTTTACATCGCATTGCTTTTTTATATTCATTTATTTTATTTATTAATACTGTTAGCCCGAGGGCCAATGGAGGATAGAGTTTCAAAGAAAATTCCTTATGGCTGATGTTTTGGCCGTTACACACAGACACGCGCTCACACTAAACCTCCGAGTTCAGAGCGTGTTAAAACATATTGAAAGTAGAGTTGCACTACTTTAGTGCACGCGTTACCTTTACAGGTCATACATATACAGAGTAGATTTAAAACACTATACAAATTCATAACAGCCTTGCACACAAAAAAGCACGCAAACAAAATAACATGAGCCAACAAAAATCCCCATTATTATAACCATAGTAACTCATTTTCAAAACCACTCAACGAGTCTATTGTTATTATATTATGGGGGAGGCAGTTCTATTCCTTTATAGTTCTGGGGGAAAATGAATATTTGAAAGTATCTATACGTGGCCATCATGGGTGTGACCTGGTTCGGGTCATGGCTTCGGACAAAACGACCTGATCTTGGTTTTATGCATTGGTGGATGTTGAAGAGGTTGCGATGCATTAAATACATGCATTTTAATCTCGCTATTTTTCGGCCTTGCTCGAGGTGCGGCAGGTTGAGCTGTTTTAGCAAGTCGTTGACTGAGTCAGTCGTACTATATTTTGAGAGTATAAACCTCGCTGCTCGTCTTTGAATTTTTTTCAACCCTGTTTATTTGGTAACTTCTATGCGGGTCCCACACAACGCTTGCTTATTCTAGTATGGGGCGCACTAGGGTTATATATGCAGTTAGTTTAGCGTCTGGTGAAGCGGCTTTTAGTTTACATCGTAATGACCGTAGTCTTCTTTCCGTTGAAATACATATTTTATATATCTGTACATTCCAATTGAGATATTCAGTTATTCTAACACCCAAGCACTTGAAATTACTTACACGCAATAAAGTTGTACCGTCCATGTAATAATCGACAAAAAGATATTTTTGGTATTATTTGTTACCCTCGCATACACGGTTTTTGTGTAGTGTATTTTAATTTTACACTTCATGCACCAGTCTTTAATCATTTTTAGCGCCGAGTTTAGTGTGACTTGTTCAGCATGATTTGATATCTTTGAATATATTAAGCAATCGTCGGCAGATAGGCGAACCGTGAGGTCAGGGCAGAGTTCATCTGCAATGTCATTTATGTAACTTAAGAATAAAACAGGTCCCAGCACTGACCCCTGAGGGATGCCCGATGTTGCATTTATAATTCCTGATTTTGCACCATTAACTTCAACAAACTGTGTTCTATTTGTAAGTTAGGATGGAATCCATTTGACAATGTTTAGGTGTAAATCGTTTCCTGGTTCTATGGTTATTCGCGCGTTTGCAGACAGTGTGGCGATTGTAGCCTCAGGGACTGCGTGGAAGTTGGAAAGGGACACGAACAGATATTTTGATAAGGCATAAAATTAAAGCGCCGTAGTCGCATTGCTAATATATCACGCAAAAGACACGTTCTGCAGACATGATAGAAGTATGTACGGCCTCAATCATGTTCAAAGCATGTTTTCTTCGTGCATAAGTGCATGACATGTCTGCATATATGTTTTTGTATGAGCATAGGGCGAGAGCCGCCATACAAGCAAGAAACACGTCTCGGCCACTGTCTGCACACTTTTCTATAATTGGGACCGCAGCCCAAGGTTGCCGAAGAAAGGCGTCAGAAACCAACACGCTTTACAGGCGCGGGTAATCAGATGCGCGGCCCGCGGGCTGCATGTTGCGAGCAACTCGCTCGGGTGCTACCTGCTGCATGCAGGCCTCCTCACTTGCCCATCTCTATGTGTCGAATGCGAGAAACGACTCGATTCGTCGGCAGTCAATGATCGTTTGTGTCAAAAAAACAACAACGTCTGAAACGCCGTGGTCGTCACCGATAACCCCTTCATTATTGTTCGGTATACGTTGTGTTTTAATCCTGTTTCGTACTTCATGTTTTCAGATTGTGGTTGGTGTCTCTCTTGTTCTAGCACATAGAGCGTGTATTCGAATTCCAAAGTAACTTTGAGAGACATGTTGTGGCACGTACTTACCTGTGTACGCTCCGAGGCATGGAAGGGGACAGATTTGGAGTCGGGGCTCTTGTAAAAAATTTAAGAAAAACTTGTCCCCTGCCCGCTCCCGCTTTCGCACCGCAGGCTTAACCCAATTCCAATAAACGCAACCCGTGCGATGGACCTATATACTCCTTAAAGTTTTCCGCGCGTGTTCCCGCACTGTTTCAGAAAGCGACTAATCGCAGCCTGTTAAATATTAGCATATATTTCTGTAACATTCCTTATATACTCCCCTTGACGTGCGTACATATGCTCTACCCTTTGATGGCCTTAAGCCACCCGGATAATCGCACTGCAGTCTGTGGCAGGTTGGGCTGAGAGCGCTCTTTAGGCCCCAAAAGAATTTCGCGGACTGGCCGCGGGGTGTCGTTGTTGATTCACCACGGAATATAATACTTATTGACATCTGCTATTATACATCTGCTATAATACTTCGACATCTATTGACGTCGAATGGCGAATCCGCGCAAAGAAGATGGAATAAGTACCGTTTTCTACTTGAACATAGCCGCTTAGCTAACGCTAGCAACTGATTGATACCTTACTTTATTTTAATTCTTAGCATCGCTGTGTTGTGTTCAAGATGGAATCACGGGACTACGCCACCGGATTACGCTGTGCACGCGCCGAGTGCAACTTCACACGAAGGCCGAAACGACCGGCGGCATCGCGGGAACGGTGCCTGAGTACTTCTTTAATTACCCAGGGAAACCTTTATTACGGCTTGATAGACCCTTGAGAATTCGCCCCCACCCCTTCCAAAAGAAAGAAATAGCTCCGGCGGTTCTTGATTAAAATCACCGACCCACCGGTTTGTACCAGACGCCGACCACGTCATCGCCCTGGTACGCGAGTGTGGCGCTGACCAGTTGGCCAGCTTCCCCGACTGAACGGCGTCTGCGCGGCCGGAGCCAACGCCTCGCGCAACCAAAAGGAAAACAGACCCCGACACGAACAACATATTAGCGAGCCGCGGCAAAGGGGCACAGAATGAATCGCCGGGGAGAAGCAAGAACAACATAATCAAAGTGGCCATAAAAGCGAAGCCTCATTATCGGCAATTACGGCGAGCAGTTTAAGGCGACAATTACACCCAACTTATCTCCAATCGACGCCAGAGATCCAGACGAGAAGCGCCCCATTTAACGAAATTGGCTTCGCTGGAAGCCCTTAACGTGCCTATAAGCGACATTGTGTAGGAAAAATAACATAAAACGGGTTTAATGTTTGCAGATATGAAGCAATCTTTTAGCCCTGTTCCCCTACGGTACCGCAGAATCTGAGACTACCAATTCCCGTGCTCCAGGGTTTCGCCATTCTTTTCCTTATTTTTCTTTTTTTGTCGGACGGCAGGTCGCCTGACCTCGCGATGCACCATCTGTCTTCTGACGCCGTTCGCATGTTTAGGATATCGAAACCTTGTCCCTCCGCAAACGTCGATCGCTGAGACAAATCCGCTGATTGATATCGCAACCCAAGTCGCCATTCCGTCGCGAGAACCTGCTGGTGGACGACCCGCTCAGAGCAGTTGATGAAACAAGTGACGACTTCCGCCTTCTTCTTGTAATCATCGAAATGAGATATAGAAAGGCTAGGGTGGAAGCGTTCGGCTTATCTCCCTTAAGCTCCTTGGCAAATAAGCTAAGCTTCGTCGCAGGAGGACACAACGAGGAAGACGAGTTTCTCGTTTCTCCTTTCGCACAGTATGAAATGGAAAAATTGTGTCGTGCGTATGTTTGTGCAGCCTGATCTTATAGTCTACCACAACAGTCGACTTGTCTCGATCAGCTGTAGATGAGAAATTTAGCCCGTGCAGTACAACCGGTAGCCTGGGGTCTATAACGTGTACCACACAGTGGTGACTGATACAAGACCGCGCGCCTGATGCTGATTCATGCTGATCCAGATCGATGCTGATACAGATCGAAACGAAAGAGGGTGCGGATTGAACCCTGGACCCCTGGGTTCTGCAACGCGAGCGTTTGCTCCGCGTGCTCCGAACTGGTGTTCGCCAGCTCAGTCGGCCACCAATCCCCTGTAGTATGAAATACAGCCCCGTACGTGTAGCGGCCAGAGGAGGAAGTGTTGCGGTGAGCGCGCTGGCTCGGGAGTGGGACTTGGGGAGGAGGAATGCGGCAGGCGGTGCTGCAGCACACAAACACGCGCATTAGCTGCTTGAGCGACATGGCAGGCTTTCAAGCGAGAGGCTCGTGCCTGTTTTCGTGGTGTGCACGCGCGTTCTCTGCCAAACACTTCGAACAGGCGGTTTCCGTAAAAAGGTGGATTGTGCCCTTGTTATGATGGTGTCTTAGTCAGCTCACATAGGCTATCAGAGTCTCGGCTGCAACTGCCTTCAACCCGGGCGACGTGTAAGCGAGAAAGAGCGCCTCGTTGCAATTCCCCTTTTGAATCCCTCAGCGCTTCCCATAGGAGTTGCTTGGCGGTCGTCAAACTTCTTCCCTCAGTCGCTGTAGTACGAGCAGGTATGAAAAACTACTCACTGAATAGACCGATCCCACCAGCCGGTTTCATTACACCGCCACTGCTGCGATGCATCGAGGGAACCTCAGCCTTTCAGCACGTGTGACTGCCGCGCTGTGTGCACGCGAGAAAGGCATGCGACGGCACGAGCTGTCTCGCGCACTGCGGCCTGACTCCCGTGGACTAAAGTTATGGCGGCTTCACGCATGCTTGAAGCGGTTAGTCAGAGCCGTATATACACAGAGTTTGGCCTTTCATTGGGAAGTATAGGACGCAAATGAGGAGACGCCATTGACCGAAAGCGTGCTGGGCGTGTTCCAGGCCGTCTTCACAAATTCGAATGCGGCCAACCAGAGAAATAATATCCTGGTGGCGGTCGCGAGACACACACTTAATAAGTGCGCCGGGGTAACTCTTGGTGATTGAAAATATGACGCACCTGATGTTTAAAATCACGGTCATCCAAAATTATGGTGGAAGAGTGCGACTAGCGGAACGACCGATCTAATCCGTATACGCCAGGCACCGAGGGCCGGGGATCTGTCGTCCGGGCGGTCACACTCTGTCCGAGCCAAACAGAGTTCGAGTGGCACATTCGTTTCTTACACCTTTCTCCATGATCATCTGCGAAACATCACGTGCATCCTATTTTAAATCACGAAAGGTTACTACATCTCTTACGCGCTTATTAAAACGATTAAAACTGTTTCCCGCTACCACCGCTAGGGCATTCTTTTCTGCTTCTGGTTGGCCAAGAGTGCATGCCAAGCCCTCTTTCTGCGTCTGGTGCACGCCCTGGCTCTGAACGCGCCACCCATTAACTAAACTTTCTCTATACACGGCTCTGCGATTAGTGAGATCGATCGATTGTTATTATGGAAATTGGTGTATGCCTGGAGGCAGCAATCTATGAAATCTTAAACCACACTAAGGGCCGTATGCACCAACGCCGCTTATAGCGCAAAGCAGAGCTTAGCCGGGAACCTAAGCTAAGTTTCGGTTTCATGCGGTTGCACCAAAATCGCTTATCGCTAAAGCTAGCATTAAACTACGCTTATGGTAAGCGCTCAACATTGGGCGCTTTGCTTTTGGATGTTTCTTAATCCTGGATTTAAAACATGGCGGCTGGTTTGTGGCGGTCGACGCGGTGGACGAAATTGGTTGTACAAAGGGGTTTACGCTACAACAGCGTGAGATTCTCGATAGAATGACCTTTGATTGTGACAGGGATGCAAAATATTGTCGCGTGAAGTGTTTATTGACCCCTGCTTTCAAGTTGGCTCTCTACTTTCAGTGCGTGTTAGCCCTAACCGAGATACGTACACTGTGGGGCTCACGTCTGTCTTCCCGTTGGTTATTCTGTCAACGAGTGTATTGATATGTACTTACTCGACTGATTTTCACATAACTGTAACGTATTGTTGTTTACCACCTTGTTTATTTCTACTTGCAACACATATCCTTCAATCCGATCAGCGCGTTGAGTAGTGGCAGTACATGATCTCGGCGATCAGCTGATTGTCGACACTTCTGCCGTTTGCACCAGAGTGCGGCGCTTTTAAATTATAAAATAGCGAAAAGTCAATTTCTTTAGTTTTCTGAGTTTAGAGACAATCCTCGGTGAATTTTTCTTGTCTCGCGAGTAGAATCTTGGCTTCAGAAAACTGTATCGTTCCATAATCGTAACTTTTCTGGTGATCGCGTTTTTTAGGAATATTTTGCTTCGTAGCTTTCATTCGTTGTGACGACAACTTCTATTTGTGGCGACGACAACTCGACGATTTCCGGGCATTTTAGCAGCAGCCATGGCGAGTTCGTCACTGTTTTGAACTTCATCGGTCTCAGGCATGACTTGATTTTAGTAGTCATCTTACCTGCCTACTTATTTTCGATGATGTTTTGTCTTCAGCGATGTAGCGAGTAGAGCGTCCTTCTCGCGTTCGGTGAGATTTGGGGCTCCCGACGGCTACTTTATTTCAAAATGTGAGCGCGAAAACTACTGTCACTGTCAAAATAATCTGTTATCGACCGATATTAAACACACAATCACAGATGGGAAGAGCATTCGTGTTTATTTAAAACGTTGACTCCTGTTTTTGACAGTTAAGCGAAAAAATGATTGAATTTGGAGACCTTTAATTTCTTACTCACTGAAGAAATACAGCGAAAAGCAGACGCCAACTACTGCAGGTTTTTTGTTTCTATTACGAGATTCCTCACCGCCAATCGTATTCGTCTCTCAGAGGGTTCCCTAGGTCGCTCTGTTTGTCCCTACATTCCCTAGGCAAATCCAGGGTTTAGCTGGGGGCGCGTCTGTAAAGCCGGGTTAACGTTGGTGCAACCGGAATTTAAACCCGCGCTTATCCGAGCTCGGTTTAGGGCGCTCCGCCTGGGGTTAAGGTAAGCGACGTTGGTGCAACCGGCCCTAAGAGCTTAAAATCTCTGACCTTGTGGCGGCGACTTTCTGACATCAATCACTGAAAATGCCTTTTCAATTAAAATAAATCTGCTAATTTCATACAAAATGACTACAAACTGTTTCTGACGCAATCACCCCACCGAATAAACATCAAGCTTCCATTGCGATATCGCGTTTGTCGCCTTGATGTCTTTTTTAACACAGACATTTAGCTTCAGCCTATCATGATTATCCTTGAATTTACCTCCTGAAACCGATTCATATCTATACATTATTTCGCACAAGTCCCTGAATGCACACTGAACCGCGATATGTTTGGATGGCCAAGAGGTTTTGGTTTCTTTAAAGAGGACAGCCAATGAGGAAGGCGGTCGGTATCACACGGAACGACTACTTGACGACGTTGAGACGTTGGCCCTGACGCTAAGACGTCATGGCCATGGGAGTACAATACCTGTCACCCTTTTCACTGGCTTAATTGATAAAAAAAATAATTGATGTTCCGGTACAGCGCACACCTACAGAGCTTCTGAGAATGATGTTTCGTAGCCAATGAACTCTAAGAACAAAGGATATAAAAAAGGTAGCAGAAGTGCGTTTTCCTCCCCGATACTGACGCGCCCCCAGGCGGGCACAAGAAGAAGGGAGGAACACGACGTTTTCCTCCTCCAGGCAGTTGGGAGGAAACTTCCGCCCTCTCGTCCCATCTTCTTTCGGTTTCCTTGCTCGGGCACGTCGTGCCAGTAACAGCTAGGGTCAACTGTAATTCACTTGCCAATCCAAACACGTAGGCCACCTCGGTCGCCTTGAAGTTTTTACCACTAATTTTGTCAAACGAACAAACAAAGCCGTTATCAGCAGCGAAGTTTCGGAGCAATGCCAACAGTGCTACGTATACTGGGCTAGGATGACCGTCAGGTTGCGTTCGTCGCACGCGTGGTTTCGGTCGTTTCGACGGCAACGTCGTGACCGAGGCCGGCAGATTCTGCTACCGTGTGGCTGCGCGTCTTCTGTGCTACGTTCCGGTTTGTTTCCCGTTACCAAGCGCCAAGCAACGATCAACGCGGTTTTGTGTTTTAACGTGTCACCAACATCGCCATGGCAGTGTTCCGAATTGTGACCGAAAACTCGAATTGTCACCAGCGCCGCCATGTGTTCAGCGTACCAGTGGGGTATAAAGAAGATGATATGACTTATCGCTGCAGATGACATTCTGCTTTACAGTACAATTGGTCTGCCTGCGGATATATTTATGTCGAAATATTAGCCAGAACCGTAGCTCCTATTGTATACTCTGGCTAACGTATACCTGCGGTCTCCAATGCCCTCTTAGCTCCTCCCCGAAATGGATTGTTCTCTCGTGTAGGGCTGAGCAGGCTTTAAATATCACAAAAAAGAAGCGTGTCTGTGATGTGCGTATATTTATTCAGCGTTTGGAATGTTAGCGCTACGCTAACTTAAAAAAAAGACCTAAATGGTGCCAGATAGGTTTGCTTCGTGTTATATATAGCCGAATTGTTTATTTATGGCCGAGAAAAAAAAGAAAAAGAAAGCGCTGGTGACGTGGTAATATATTAAAAGAAAGGATGGTGTCTAGTCGGTAAAATTGTATGCCTCTATATCTTGTCATATTGTGATCGGGCTCTACATATAAAGTGCGCTCTGATTTCGGGTGCGTGCTCTCGTCAATGCCAAATTCATGAGTTCTTAACGTAAACTTATAGCCAGCCGTAAAAATAGTGAACGGGTCACCGGCCAGAAACTGATGACTTCGAAACACCAAGTGCCTTGCGTCCATCGATGTCACTCGGTGGTTTCGCCAGAGCCGATTGGCACAAGAACCGGTCAATATATTTTTTTTTTTCCCGCTGACTATATATGACCGTGTAAAAAATAACTGTTTATTTCCACAAACTATCCACATCGTTTGCTTGTTTTCGAACTCACCACGGCGTATACCTAGCCTTTCACAACACCTACAGTATATAGCGATTTTCACCGTATTGCGACGCGGGTCTCCAAGCAAGCGCGCCCTTGACCGAATGGTTGTCGTGCTTGGCTCCGAAGTTCGATGCTTGGCCGCAGATGCACCGTCTTGTTCTACTCTAAATGTCGCGTTCAGGTAAATTCGATAACCGTGTTGCTTGATCGAAGTCCGAATGTTCTACGCGCCGAACCTTCTGCGCCGATTGATCCCGAAGTCCGCGCCTGTACAAATGGCTTCGTCGCGTGGCGAGCAGCAGTCAGTGTTGCTCCAGCGCTCGATACTCTTGTTACGTACGCCGCCATCCACACCTGCGACCATAGCCTTTCCTATTTTGTTTTGGGCACAAGTTCGGCCCATTAAACGTTTCGTTTCCTTAAATCATTCGTCGCCTCATCAATCAAGCATCGCCAGCATTGCTTAAAGCTGAGTGAATACCGTCTACAGAGGTAAGCTCAAGACGATCGCAGCCGCACACGAACAGCGCACAAACAAACAAAAACAACTGAGAAACCTGGCGTCACTTGCGCCATTTTACGACTGCTTTGCGGGGAAGCGAACGCATGGATACTATAGAAACATCAGTGGAGCGAACGGTTTTATCGCCAGTCGGAAATAATTACTGCGTGAACGCTTACTTTTTATAGGAAATTTATTCCTAGGGTCGTTTAGAATAACCTTTGATTAATGGCATTACTGAAAATAAATAAAAGTACTCGTAACAATATTTATCGCGGAGGTGATTAGGGAGGAAAATCGTTCCTTAAATATGACGAGTATAAAAGGTCAAAAGAGCGGCCAACGGAGTCAGTAAGTGGTGTAGTGGTAGTGTGCGTTCATGTAGGTGTCTGTGTACACTCTTTGAATATGATCACTGTGGATGGTCTGTTCCGCTCATGGAGGCAGGAGCATACCGTCTTTAGCCATCCAAACGAGAACATCTCAAGTGAAACCAGAAGTATAGCTAGTGGTCTGTGGGAACGCCAACACCCCCAAGGGTGCCGCAGTCCGTCCAATAGCGTGTTTATAATGCAATTAAATGCGAAGGTGCAAGCGAGCTGGACAATAATGATGCAAATAATCCCTGGAGAAGGGGAACAAGAGGAACAAAGGACAAACATAAATCTCCAAACACAGCTACGTGACTGGTGCGCGACCGAAAAAATCCGCTTGGTCCGGGTATCGTACCCGGGACCTCTCCATTACAGGTGGAGCGCTCTACCAACTGAGCTAACCAGGGGTTAGACGTTGGAAGAGCAAACGGGTTTTAGATCAGCTGTCACCAGTCTAACACCAACAAAGGAGAGGTCCCGGGTTCGATACCCAGACCAGGCGGATTTTCTCGGTCGCGCACCAGTCACGTAGCTGTGTTTGGAGATTTATGTTTGTCCTTTGTCCCTCTTGTTCCCCTTCTCCAGGGATTATTTGCATCATTATTGTCCAGCTCGCTTGCACCTTCGCATTTAATTGCATTAAATCATAACCTTAAATTGCAAGCTTCACCTTTGTTGGTGTTAGACTGGTGGCAGCTGATAAAACCCGTTTGCTCTTCCAACGTCTAACCCCTGGTTAGCTCAGTTGGTAGAGCGCTCCACCTGAAATGGAGAGGTCCCGGGTTCGATACCCGGACCAGGCGGATTTTTTCGGTCGCGCACCAGTCACGTAGTTGTGTTTGGAGATTTAAGTTTGTCCTTTGTCCCTCTTGTTCCCCTTCTCCAGGGATTATTTGCATCATCAATAGCGTGTTCTGGTTTTGGTCACCGTTCGAGGCGTATCCATCGAAACCGGAAGTCCCCGGTTTCACCTCTGGTGCCGGCATGTTGCGTCCAGAAGCTTCCTACCTCAATGGTGCCGTCGATCTCCGTGCATCCGTTGCAATGTGAAACGTATGTATGACGAAAGTTCCAGAAACGCAATCGTCGCGCAAGTAAACAAAATATTTTTGTCGCCTTTGAACTGGGTGGTAGCTAGCGCCACCTAGTTTAGCTAAGTGCAATTAGTCTGCCTGAGATAGCCAGTGATGTAACCGTTTTACATTTCCCGATATTTGCAGGGTGCCATGGGATCAGTTAGGTAGGCTGGTTGATTTACGTCTTTTGAGAGCGGCTTTGAGTCCCACGATTTGCTTACCAGTCCTCTGCGAAGCATGGCGCGACGAATGGCAAAAATAACCCTCGAAGTGGGCAGGTTTTTGTGGGTTCTATATGACAGGGAAGCGGTGTCAAGGTGAAGATAGCGTAACTGAGTTCAAAACGTAAATTTCCCCATCTACGCGAGAAGTCGGCTCCGGCAATAAATACGGCTTACGAAACGCTCGTGTTATACTCTTATTTACTGCTCATCGTGCCCCGAAAGCAGCAACTTGTTTAAACGGGAGCGAAGCGGCTGACCGATTTTCTAGCGAGTGCTACTAACAAGGCACCTGGAGGCCACCAGTGGTGCGAGCTATTTACCTCTCTGAAAATTATGCTAACTCCTTTCCTTTCCGTTGAATCGTAGCAGCGTTCCTTGTAAAGACCGATCTATGCATAGGGTCCTGGAGTCCTCATTAAGCTTTATATTGAGCTTGATTTACTCGATTCGAAGCCACCCTATTCGCAACTTTAACGATTGTGGTACCGCGGTGCGAAAATCCCGCTCCCTGGCTCCTGGAGGATAATCTTCACAATGAAGAAGCACGCTTACAGTTTTCTGACGTGGAAGTACAAAGTAAGGCCCTTATATCGCTCGTAGTTTACAAACCTAGAACTACTTACGCGTTGAAGACTTTACCCCGTCCTGCTGTTTTACGACGGTCATCCAGAGGACAGACATTTCGTTAGGCACCAGAGCGCCCCCTATAGGTTGTGGAAGTTGCGCATTGCGATGCAAACGAGGGAGGAACTTTGCTCCTCTGCTTACAGGGACAAACGTTGCCCCGCTCTGCAAGGTACATAAGGGACAAGAGCGTCCCTCCCTTCACGGAGGAATATATCCACCCTTTTTTCTAAGAGTGTGGACCATGGCATTCACAACGTTCAGCGATGGTCGTCGCACGTTAGGACAATTCCGTTCCCCAGTTTGCGGATTATAGACATTACTGTAAATATGCCCAATTACGCCTCTCTAAAAACAAATATATACGGGTTAGGTTTGTTCGTATATCAGACAAGCCTATAGGATTGGTTACGCATCTCAAGCATAAGCACGCACTGCTCCACGTTGATCACAAATATGTCCACCATCGAGCCAACTTTCCACCATACGCCAACGCGCTGTTTATCAACAAGCCGGGGGTCGCCCATACCAGGTGTGGGAACGGCGCATGGGCAGGAGCCACGGTTCGCGTGATGTGGAGCGTCTACACATACGACGTGGCTACAGTAGCCCCACCACAGCAGCGCGACGTCAGAGGAGTGCGTTGGTTTGTATGTCGCGAGAGTTACCAACTCATAAAGTAAACTTTCAGCCAAAACAAGCCGCAAGCGAAAAAGTACCAACGGTTCGTTTGTTGCGAGGTCCCTCGAATTAAAAACAAACATTTTATAGCTACACACTCTTGGCGGATCAATGTTACACAACTTACATCATTACATGAATTAGAGAGTAATAGAGCGTTTAAAATGCGAGTGTCGCGTGAGCTTAGACCTATGATTATGATACAATTAAATGCAAAGGTGCAAGCGAGCTGGACAAGAATGACGAAAATAATTCCTGGAGAAGGGGAACAAGAGGGGCAAAAGGCAAACACTAATTTCTAAACAGAGCTAGGTGACGTGCGCGGCCGAAAAAATCCGCGTGGTCCGGGTATCGAACACTCTTGTTCCCCTTCCATCTTGTTTCTTTTCTCCAGGGATTATTTTCGTGATTCTTGTCCAACTCGCTTGCACCTTTGCATAGAATTGTGTTATAATCATAACCTTAAAATGCAAGCTTTCACCCTTGTTTGTGTTGGACTGGTGGCAGCTGATAAAACCTCTTTGCTCTATTGACGTCTAACCCCTGGTTCGCTCAGTTGTTAGAGCGCTCCACTAGAAATGGAGAGGTCCCTGGTTCGACACCCGGACCAGGCAGATTTTTTTCGGTCGCGCACCAGTCGCCTAGCTGTGTTTGGAGATTTGTGTTTGTCCTTTGACCCTCTTGTTCCCCTTCTACGAGGATTGTTTTCGTCAACTTAGACATATAGGCGTAGCATATCAGTCTCATTAAGGGCAAAACCCGTTCCGCATAGTCGTGTGTGCCGAACGACGGTAAAACAAAAAATAACGACGGAACAACATTTAATTTCGCTGCTAAAATATATAGCAAAAGATACCCGTAGAATTAATGTTGCCATGAAACGATTTTTCTACTTTCGCTAAATACCACTCCGAATCACTCCCTCACGTTAAAAAAGTCGAATAAACTTGAGTCAGTTTTTCTCTCTAAGCAATGGGCGATCGGCAAAAGAATACTAGAAATTTGAGCGTGATTTATCCCCTCCCCTTGGAGCCAGAACAAGCGGCCACGTGGCCTGGTGCGCTATCCCATGCCGCCAACGTTAACCATAGCCATGCGCTGGGGTCGGCAAAGTAGAAAACGCGTGCTGAGCTCCAGGGTTTGTTAGAGTTGGGCTATTCTCATCACCGCAGTTGTTGGACACGAGCCACCACCCAAATGTCCACCGAGGCATTGATTGTTACGAGCCGAAGTCGAGAGCTCACGCAGTTCTCCTGTGAAATCCATGCATGAGCCACGCTTGGCTGTCATGAGGCGGGTGGTTGCGATACCACACCTACGTTATCAAACCCTGCGAAGGCAAGACTAAAATAAATAGTCTCATTTTATTCTCACAATTTCACCGCGACCAAGAAGCTTCTCAATCAGTGGCGGTACGTGCGTACACTTGGGCCAGAGGACTAGTACACCTCTGTAAAGTCATGAACAATTGAACCCGATGTCGTTTCACGACACCTTTTAACATAAGTGAACATAGAATACATCTCGAGTTATATGTTTAACCATATATACGTCTAAATTACTTAGGTGTTTTCAGTGAGGTATCTGGTAACGCACAGGTCGCAGGTTACGACATTTTTAAATAAGGAAAACGAGTAAGTAGAATAGTTGCGCCGTTTCATCAACTTAGGCTATATTCAATTGTTTTTGGCCCGTATGGGGTGTCAACTTGGCGCAACCGCGCAATCCCAGATGAAGTTTAGTATCAACTCTATAACACACGTCCAAGGTAACTAGCAAATTTGTCTCCGGAATTTTAGTCCTACACTTAATTAAAGGAACACACATCTTCTTTAATCTAGTTTTTAAATTTGCTCTAGTTTCAAGTTCTGCGCTCGCCTTCTATCTGAAATGGGTGCAGCAATATGCGGCCCACTGTCACAACGACTTAAGTTCCAGCTACACGATGGAAGTGTCCATTGGTTACAGCTGATGATACAAAAGGACACTACCATGAATACGAACATATACTGTACACATGCTCTGTATCTAGACGGAAGATTGCAGCGCTCTGCATAGTTAACATGAACAAGTGATCGCCAGTTTCTTTTCTCGGATTGAACTTAGAAAAATTGAAAGGTTGCCGTCAAATCTATAGATGTGGGGGAGGTACGCTTTCGATGCACAGTTCTGAAGGAGTTAAAGTTGCCGCTGGTCAATACCCCCTCTGTGTAAATTAAAAACTAAAATCCGCTGTCGTGTTTATGTTTATATAGCTGTTGGCTTTCTCCCTGTACTTTTTTTTATTGTTTTCTTTTCTGAAGTTTTCGAATTTTCAGTTATTTCAAATCAAAATAATAGCAGGGCATTACCGCCGACTTCACCGCAAGCAATGTGATGTTATGAGCACAAGGTTTATATTGCCATGTGTGCGTGAGGAGTGTTGGTGGAGATGGTGATGGGTGTGTGTGTGTGTGTGGGGGGGGGGGGGGGCTTTAAGCTGCGCGTATCTCTCAGTGCCCGTTTAGAACGCACCCCTTGTTACTCGGAGCAAACCGTGTTTCTTGACACGCTGCCAGCGTTAAAGGGCCATCTTAGAATCAGCACCTTCGCTTCATAGGCAGCCTACTAACCATAAACGCCGCTCATTCCGGCAGAGTTGCTCGGTAATTGGCGTCTAAACAGGATGGGAAAAAAGAAAAAACGCCACCAGGAAGACTAGGAAGACGAGCGGCAATGAAACAAGCAGCACGACCGAGAGGAGCCCTCGAAGGGCCCGCTTCATCACACCTCTACCGTTTAAACTAACCACCGCACTCAGAGTCACGGCCTGACGGCAATTCGCGGCCCCGCGATGGAGCCCGTGGCGACTTCTCTCCGCGCTTATAAGTGCGCTATTAAAACCGCACACTCCCAGGTCTTCGTGCATGCGGTGTTCGAGGCCGCGAGTCGTCTCGATGCTCCGCCGAAGACCATCGGTCGGCTTCAGGCGGACGCTGAACGTACTTAACGGCCTCCGTCGAACACAACGAGCCGCTTCGGCACCGTGGTAGTGGTGGTGGTGGGAGCCACAACAACACACAAAAAGATACGGGAAACCCAAATAATGAGGCCCATAACAAAACGCGATCGCTAACACGGCTCCGCCGTGATTAGATTCAGATTACCCCGCGCGGAGTGGTTCGACCAGTTTCGGCGATACGGCGATAAATAACAGCCTCGCCAGAAAGAATAGAAGAATAGAGTGGGCGAGAGAGAGGGGGGCTGGAGGGGAAAGGGTGTGACGCCCCTGCTAACGAAAAACAAACAGCGAGATGCACGACGGACGACGAAGGTGCACAAAGCGAAACAGCACGCCCCCCGCCGGGCGCCATTTCCCCGGCTAATTAACAGTTCATCGCTGCCCGTTTAAAAGAGCGCCGGTCACGCCGTCTCGGGTTTTGGTTTCTTCTTGTGCTTCGTCTTGCGTCGAACGCGAGGTCGCGTTTGCCGGAGCCCCCGCGTCTTTGTCATCGAGACAGCGCTGAGTCGCAGGAGATCGAGACTCGCACATGGACTATAGATGTGCTGTTCTCTAACAAACTAACTTGAGCGCTTAGCAACACCATGCACCTAAAATAATGGAAGCCCGCGCGCTAGCATTTCCACATTATCCAAGTGAGGACGAGCGCGGACACATAATTGGACACGAGGGCTGCGTCAGCGGTCGGATCGGTCTCGTGTCCAATCACTGCACCGCAGGACGCTGGGCGTTGAGCTCGGGACCAATTGCTCAGTTGGCGCCATCCTATAGGTATACGGTGATGACGTTCAATGGAAGAAGCGGAGGTAATTCACAGGTCTCGCCTGGACTCTAGGTTGTGTTGGCTTTAGAGACAAGCTAACTACGGCTTCATGGCTTAACGATACTTGAACTGTCTTGGGGCTTAAAATCCTTGTCGCCAGTTATCTAAATCTTTATCGAAAATCGCGGGAAACGGTTCTACGTCTTGCAGAAATCTCAAAAACAGTCCGCGATAAATTAAGAAGACGCCACCCAAGCTTCCTGTTTACGTATCTGAAGCCCAGGAGGTCAAATTTGCGAATCGTAACGCTCGCCTTTGGCGCCAGCTGTGCAAAAATATGGCGACGCCCACAAAAAGATAATCGGGGAACGTGGTGCCGATACTTTAAGCGTTGCATATTGAGCAGCTCTAGTTTGGTGTTAGGAGGTGGCAATAATATGTAGCACACCAAAGTTCCCGGATCCTTAAATAGGGGCAGACATTACGGCCATCTATGGCTCTCTTTGAAACTCGCAATTTTCCACCTACAAGTGATGCCGAGACACGATAACGGCGCAACAACACCGCTGCTCCAGGGTAGTAAATAGGAGGTGTCTGGTCATTCGCTAGTTGTCGCGTCTGAATGGCGAACAAAAACGGATACATCTTGTTATGTACATACCACCGAAGGTTTACGCAGGATCGCAACGTCCCACTTGGGCAGTTGGGCACTCGGATTTTGGAGCTAAACAAAAGGACCTAGTGATTGCGGCCGTGGATGGTCTGAAAACTGCAAGAATTTCGCATAAGATGGCTGTACCAGCCGAACCAAACTTCGCTGCCCGTTCGGGATTGCGACAATGTTATGTGCCACTCATTTTGTTGTTGCGTAATTTACTGGTGCACACCAAGCTACCAAACGCAGCGTGATGCCTCGTTTGAGACACCTGTCCAAGGCAGTAGATTAAAGCTTGCAGTCAGATTATCCGCGCCCTCAGCAGCTCAAAAACATGAAGTGGGCCGCCACATTCGCAAGCGTGAAAATGGCGGTACTAAGAGCATGCTTCTTACTTGTGTGCAGACACGCCTTTGAGGTGTCTGACGTGCTACCCCAGAGGAGACTTGAGTTGGGTGTCCCAGGTTTCCCGTGATATCTTATAGTTGGGAGAACGTTAAGCGCACCAAGTGCGCACTTCACACGGACCAAACTTTTGCGGTGCAATACTCGCGTCTGTTTCAGAGATATTACACCTGGTCACTCTTGCACATCGGTTTGTGATATCTGAGAGACAAGTGTCAAGAACACGCAGGGCCATGTTAAGCTTTACACAGTTATTTACAGTGAGTATAGTCCCAATAGATACACTTTGAGACTACAAGCGCACGCTCGAAGGCATATATAGGGGCAGTTCACGCGGATTGTCTGTGATGTGATGAACTCTGAAAAAACAGGGCGAGGGGGGGGGGGGGGGGGGGGGGAGATGAAACCTTGAAATTGTTCTAAAATGTGCTTTGGTAACATGTGGGCCTGCATCTATTTTCAGTTTACAGCCCGAAACAAACATACCGAGACATTCACGATAGTAAAACCTTCGTATTAGATATATCATATATGTCAACAGCCCCCTTTGGCATGCTTCGATCACGCATATATTTCGAGTTCTACAGTACATCAAATAAAATAGAAGTAAGAGCAACCATTCCGGTTGCTCTTTGGATACATTGGCTAAAAAAAAAAAAAGCAAGTAGCATAATAACTGTTTTTTTTTTTTTAAGACGTTTGTAAGGGTGTTGGCAGTTCCGAATATGTGAGCACTGTATAAAGTGTGGACGGCTATTTGAAGCACTTAATACGCTAATAAACAAAGAAAAGGTCTGCCAATTATATGCGTCTATTACCGAAAATTATAGAACTCTAATCGTACAATTGATGTTTCTATCTATTGCGAACCAGATAGCTCTCTTTTCTCGAGGGTGTCAGGACGTCTAATTTCTTGGTTCGTGTACGAAGCCTTAACCACAAACGGCTTCCTCTTACACAGAAAGACACAGGGAATTGTAATCGTAGCAATCGAACTGCCAAAAAAAAAATAGAGGCGAAACTCACCCTCCAGTAATTACGCGCACTTCGTCCCGCTCACCGCCCCGAGGCAACAGCCAATCTGACACGTCACACGTACTTACATCATTCGAAAGAGAACGCGCGCGCATCGAACCTCTCTACTAAAGCACGCGCAGCGCGCTCCCGCGCTCCCGCGCTCTCCACCGTTCCAATGGTTCGAGCACGCGCGCCCCGCAGCCTGGCAGCAGCAGCAGCAGCAGCAGCAGCATTCCTCGAGGGCGAAGCGATCGGGCGCAGCAGCAACGAGCGGCACGACGCCATGCCCGGCCAGAGAATGCGTTGCCCTCCCGGCGCAGCGCAGTCGGAATCCCAATCGAGTGACCGTCGTTTGTTTTAGGGTTTGCGAAGGGAGCGCGGGAGCTCATTACAGCCATCAGGGGCCGGGCGAGGCGCGAAGCCCATAAAAACGCAGCCACCTCCGCGAAATAGATGGACACGCCGGGGTAGCCGCCGCCGTGAGGAAACTCGCTCCTCTCCTCGGGCAGCAGCGGGAGAAGAAAGAGTGGATCCCGCGTTAGGCCTAAATGAATGGAGGCGCAAAGGAGCGCTTTGCAGCAGATAAGCGGCGGGCAAAGCGCGAGAAGGGAGGGAGAGCACGCACGGCATACGCAGCGACGAGGGGAAGGAAAACAAGCTCGACGGGGGTGTTTAAACAAGCAATTTTCTCTCGAACCGACCGCACCTAGATAGGGGAGGGCCGCGAAGAGGGGAAGGCGCGCGCGCGCAGCACCCGACGAGGCTTAGCTGGGCGCGCGGGGCATACGAGCAAACAACGCGAGCACGCTGCAGAAACAAGCGAAAGAAAAGAGGAACGAGGAAGATTTATCGGCGAAAGGACTTCTCTCCGCGGGGAAGAGCAAGAGGAAGGAGTCGGGATCCGCGGCGTCACCCCGGGGGGGAGTGACGCGGCGCATCCTTGCGCATGAGGCCGCCAGTTAGGCCGGTAAAAAAAATAAAAATCTGGCTGCGGCATGGAGCGCGGAGTCACGCCGAACTTCTCGCACCGATATACCGTGGCGCGGCGGCTTTGGCCTTGGCTCCGGACCCTCCTCGTGACACTCCGTGGTGTGAGTGAGGCCGCCTGCCATGCACCCGAGTTGGAACCAGCAGGAGGGAAGTGGGGAAGGGAGCGGGGAGGCAGGTTGTGCGGCGGGAGGCTCCTCCCGATGGTGCCTACTGCGCAAGTGCACCCGCTGCCGTCCGTTTTAGAAGTTTTACAGTTTTCAGCCGGGCCGGTTTCAACAGGGAGCTGATTTCATCTGCAGTCAAGTAAAAATGGTGTTCTTGTTTTTTACTGTTCGATTTTTGTGTGAGTTTAGCGGCATGAAGTGTACGGGTCGGATAGCTTGTCTAGGACCTAACTCTGCTTTTAGACATGCGTCGTGACTCGACATCCTTTTTTATCGCGTGGTCGGTCGTTTTGAGTCTCAACTTTCCCCCGACTTCATCCGTCTTTCTTTATTATTTTTTTTTTCAAGCTTAGAAGCGGTGAAACGGAAGTTCGCATAGGAATGAATAGCAAAAAGCAAAAAAACCTGTTGTGATGGATTTTAGTATATACAGGATCTTTCTCGGAAGTTGGGCAAATGTTTCCTGACAAAAATATGCATCGCACAAAAAAAATAATAATAAACAGACAAAAAACTATATATATAGGCATTATTCTAAACCACTAAATCAGCCCACTTGTCAAGGATATAGGACACCCGTATAACGTTTTACGGCGTTTGCGAAAAACAACAGCAAAAAGACTCTTAATTTGGACGCGCCAGGGCCTATACCATGGCCAGGGCCAAAAGAGCTCAACCCACTGCCTCGCTTCTCTCCTAGAATAGAAGGATGTGTGGTGCTCGCTCAGGAAATGAAACGATGTGCTAGGGCTCTAATCTTGACACCTGGCGAAAAATGTCGGCGAGCAATTGGGCGGCCGTGATTGGCCGGCGCCGTGATTAACCTGGGTGCCGGCCAATCACGGCGGGCGAATTCCTCGTCAACTTCTTCGCCAAGTGTCCAGATCGGAGCCCCTATTCGAGTGATGTTTTGAGAATATTCTACAATTCTTGGATTCGCCTCCGCCATTCCGTCATGCGAAGAGTGAGTGGTGGCACATTTAGTTGCGCATTTTGGCCGTAGATGCAATAGGACTGTAGACGCGGAGACGCGTTTTCGTAGGAAACCAAAACTTTAAAACGTGCCTAAATGGATGTATTTTTGTTTTCTTATACGGAACGTCGTAAAATGTTGCACGCGCCATTATGCCTTTGTAACGTGACCTCACTTCGCTTGGTATATTTGATCTATCTGTTTGCTTCGCGTAATCCCTTTATATGACAATGTTCTCCGGCTTGTACCCCACTCTTCTCCCCCGTTTGTGTGATGCCCGTAAGGGTCTTCAAGGTTTAATAAATGATGCTGATGATGATGATTTTCGACAATGCACAGATACTTTTTCACTGAACCTGTACCTTTAGATGTTATTTTTATATATTTATTTGCCCCAATGTAATGATGAAACCAATTATCGCGCACTTTCTCCATTTTCCTGATTTGGCCCTTTGGCTGAGACCACTTCATTTTTTTTTTATATGTGATGCATGCAGAAACAATTTGGCCGGTGTTTCATGAAACACCCTGTATATATGCTACACCTCGCACAATAATTTAGACCTGCTGAAGCTATACACCCACTTCAACCGGTTTAACCAACGGTGACACGCGAGAATGCAAAATTACTCAATACGATGGTATGGCTACCGCGCTATAATAAATATGGGCGATTGTATATGGTGGGAAAAACCCTCCTGACGCCTGCATTTGAACGCTTGTATATCGTTAATCACGAAGTAATTGGCTACTTTTTTACGGCTTTCTACGCCACTACGACATAGTTGTCACTAGCAGTGATATCTTGTGCCAGGTGATGCCTACCCACCTTTTCTGGATTTTGTTTTTCATTCTGCTCGACCGATGTTTTTCTCCGTATATTATCTTTGGCTTTTGTTTTCTTGTTTTTCTTTTCCATTTAATCACCACATCTCTTTCTGTCTCTTTCTCTCCTCTATCTCTAGTTGGACACGCCCGCTAGGGAAATTTTTTTTTTTGTCATTATAACACCGCCCCACCTCCTTTTTTCTCTCCCTCGCTGTCCTTCACTTGCAATAGACAGCCAAAATGTGTTCGAAATTCGAATCGATAAACATTCTTAGTAATTTTAGTTTGTCTTGAGGGCGATTTTGTTATTTTCTTATTTTTTTCAAAATTGTTAAAAACGCAAGAACAAACACTACAACAACAAGATACTCATTATTAGTGTAAGAAGAATAGATAACAAATTTTTCCGGGCTTACGCAGTTTCGCACATGATTCAGGGGATCCTAAGTTCGTAACATGCCAAATAGCACAGATCACAGAGTATAGGCCAGGGCTAGGAGAGAGTATAGGTGTTGGAGTTTATACGTTCCAGCGAGAACTGGGAAAATATCAAGAGGTAAAGGTCGCAATCGAGAAAACTTGTGGCTATGTCAGACGGTGGGATCATTCACAGAAACGCATTGTGATGAAGTAACCCCTTCGACCCCAAAACCATTAGTGCCGCTGGAGAATGGAGATGAGGACAATGCCCGTATGCATCCTATAATAACAGTATCAGCAACATACTCGCTACAAACACGGGGGTGGCGAACCAGCTTTGAGGGGAAACTGGTTTGCTAAAACAAGAAACATTATAGGAATTAGGGACAAGACGAAACAAACAAAAGGGGGAGAGTTTAATCTAGAACAGGGTAAAGAAGAAAGGGAAACAAACAAAAACTGAACGCTCGGCACCAGCCATAAACCTGGGCAACTCAGAAAAAAAAAAATATCCTGATGACGTTTTTGCGGTGTTTCGCTACAGACTAAGTGGAAATGTCATTTTGACGCAGTCTGTAGACAAGTACCGCAGAAACGCAGTTACGATTTTGTAGTGCAGAAAAGCTCCACAGAAACGAAGGCCACATTCCACTGATTAAATAGAAAGGAAGCTCGTTTTCTTATGCAGCCGCGGTCGTAGCAGGACGAGCGAGCTCCCCTAGCTTCTCTGTCCCTAACCCAACGCTCTCTCTTCTGACGTCTCATTGGCACGGTGAACATGGTGAGCCTCGGTGGACCATCGCTTCTGTTCGAAGATGTCCTCTTCACATGGCTCCTTCTTCTTGCGAGGCATTGTAAAGACGCCCGGAGGACTGACAACACTCATCCAGTCTTTCAGTGTGGGTGGAAGTCGCCATGCGGGATGGGAATTCCTGTGTTGTTTTGGAAGAAACCAAACCGGCGTTTCTCACTTCTTATTAGAGCGATAAATTTAATGAACACCCTTCAACGGAACGTTGATAGTAGCCTGGCTTTGTGGAGCAAGGAATAGTGGTCAATTGCTCAGTAGGACCGATATGTTTCTTCGCCCGTTCACTCGCAAAGTTTATAGCTCTTGGGTCTCCAGTACCCCTTGGACAGCTGACGGGCAAGCTCTCGGCATCGGTGAGGCGTCTTCTCTGCTTCATTGCAAGACACCGCTGCCGCACTGGAAGCACCACGTGGGCTGCAGGGATGATGCGTAGAACGGAATTCTGCGCTTTGAGAGCCGCTAAATCTGGTGGTAGATGCTTTATTTTTTAAGGACGCTTTTTGGTGATGGCGGGCATACTGTTAACGAGTCTTTATAGCCATTTCGTTTCACTCTCATTGGAATGTGTTGTTTAGGGGCGTAAAGAAGCGCTTGGTCGCCATTGGGGAGGGCGGTCTCTCACGTACAAATGATTCGATTAATGTTCCTATTAATAGAAGAATGTTTTAATTGCAATGAAGTTTCTTAACCAGTTAATCGGTAGGTTTAACGTATATGTGAAAATAGAAAGAAGCCTGCTTTCTTAGTTGGAGTTTATATTCTAATTTTAGGAGGCCGCAATGTTTCTCTACACGGTAAAGCACTTTAACATTTCACTTGAATATCACCCAGAGCGAATAAAAAGTTCATACATAAATAAAATATTTTATTTATATACTTGTTTACTTTTGTTTTTATGCATCGCCAAGTTTGAAATGAGGCTTGCATTCCGCCACTGATAAAGTACAAACGATTGTAAAAAAAAAATGCTTTAACGTTTTTTTTAGACATTATGCCTGGAGGTCAACACAACCGATTAATCGATGAATCAATCAATTATATGGTAGCGAATAATCGAATGAAAATTTTAAGTCGACGCTCAAGCGAAAGAATAATGCGAGATTGGGGTGTTGGGCAGTATATGCCATTTGCGTGAAAAGTAGGCATATCAGTGATCTGCAGTGAATTTTAGATTCCCGTATTATTTATGACTAAGCAGATTGATAGAAGTGGTGGGGCAAAAATTAAGAACTCAAACTTTGCTCATTATCATGGTCTGATACTTTGTATTCAAAAGTCAGAGAAATACAAAGTGAAGAAAGAGAAAGAATGCCTCTTGGATTTTCTAAAGCTGCTTGTCCAGACCGACTGCATCCACTAGCTGTGCCAGGACCTAGCCTTGAGGCATTTGAATGACGACGAGCCTAGTTAGGTTTACGGAAATGGCTACGAGCGTTTCCAACAATGTCTTATGCGACAAAAGGAATCTTCAGAGTCTTGTAGATACGTTCGAGATTATGAAGCGAGGAACGATGTTGGCACACTAGGAGTTCTATTTTGCCTATAGGGTTCAGATATCTGATAACGGAGTACTGAAGCGTTGCTTCGGCAAATTTCGACGCCAGCATGAATAAAACGCCACTCAATAATGTTGTGTATCTAGGCTCCAATAAGGCTCATAGCCATTATGACGTATACACTTTAGTGCGCTAGATTACAACTATTTACATGGTGGTGAATCTGGTATTGCCATAGTTCGGCTGGGGCTCACGCGTTAGTGGCCGAAAATCACTCTTTATCGTGGGCGTTGTCGTCAACGTCGTCGTTGTCGTCGACGTCGTCGTTGTCGTCGACGTCGTCGTTGTCGTCAACGTCGTCGTCGTTGGTCCGTGCTTGGACACAACAATTAAATAGTCGGGGAGTAAACGTGCACCGATCAAACTGAAACCAACAGAATTATTGTCACCAAATTTCGTTGCGGGAACAGAAAACTTAAGACAAGATAACACAGGATTCTGCAATTAAAACGAACACACCGGGTAAAACTACATCTCTGTTGCACACCGGCCACCGTCTGTGTGCTCGGTCTTCCCAAGTCTCGCGGAATTCGTTAGAACTTAGCGCAACATGCAACGACAAAAAAACGTCAGTGCCAACTACCCAGCCAGGCCAGCAAAGTGTAGACACTACGAGGTACCCCAACTCGAGACTCCAGCCAAACGAGACAACAAACTCCCCGACCACAAAATCAAAGCGTCCCGCGACCAACAAATTCCCCAAATACGCACTCCGGCCGCCTCGCCGCGCGCAGAGCACAAAACGGCGCTCCGAAATCGTAAATCAAAACAGCTTCGTGGTCACCAGCCGAACCAACAAACAAACGTGCAAACAGACACGCAAACGGCGCTGCGGCCTCTCCAGTACTTTACGACCAGCGAGTCGCCAACAAAGCAGTAACAAACCAATCAAGCGTCGGCCCTAGCCCGAGCAGCGCAGTGCGCCACAGCAAGAGCGCGTCTTGCTGCCCGGTCCCTGTTCTTCTTTTTGGGCTTCCCATCTCTCCTCTCCCGCGGGGACACGGGACGGGCTCGACCTCGACGCGTGTGTTCAGCAGGCCGGGCTCGCAAGTCTTCTCCGATTTTACGAGCACCGCTGATCGCTCGTGGAGTCTGCCGCCGCCCCTGCCTCACGGGAGAGCATCGGTCTCTTCTCTGAGCGCCCGCTATCGGCCGCAGCCATCTCAGCCCCCACTTAAACGACTTGTACCAAAGACTAAATGTGTGCTGCACCTCGGAGACCGGCCGCAGCCGCCATCGCTCGGCTGTCGGGCTCCCCCTCGCAGCCCCGACACATTCCGGCCGAACCAACAAAATTAGAGATGGGATCAAACGCTGCCGTGAGGGCGGGCTTACGTGTGGTCAGTCAGCCGAGCCGGTACAGAGGCCTTCTATATCTCGTGGTGATCACTGGACGAATCCGCGTTTGTGCGTAATCGAATTCGGACCGGACGGGGTAGGAAGATTCCTGCTTGGCACTGTAATCCGTGCAAAGTGGTGCATGTCTGCGCGAATAGTACCATAAAAAAAGGATTAATCTAACTTCTTTGGCACTTTTACAAGATTCGCGATTGCCGCCCCTACAATTTATTGAAGCGCATTCTCTATGTGGTAGTCAGATTATCCGTCTTTGACTCATACGCACATGAAAAAAGAAATGTTCTGGGCATGCCATAATCATTGTATTATGAAAAATATTTGACTCCAACCAAAAATTAAACTCGGACCCAACGTTTCAAAACCATGTTCGGTTTCTTCTTCAGGGGCGATTGATCTCGTGCGTGGGAGCAGCCTCGTCTTTTTTTGGTGGCACGAATATCTTCTAATCGCGCTTCCGCCTTGCCATCCAGTCTTTTCCTAATCACGTGTCGTAGTCCACTCACATAAACAGATGGTAAGGTACCCACGGATCTGTTGATATTTCCTGGTGTATTTTGGATGTGCCATGATTCAAGGTGATGTCTTTTTCGGAGATTGGTTTCAACATCAAGAACGGACGCGTTCGCGAAGTTTATCGGATGGTCAAAGGTGTCACAGTGCTCCGCAAGAGCACTGCGTTCTCGGTCGAATTTGCGAACATCGTTCTTGTGCTGGCGTAACCTTTCCGTAAAGTTCTTTGTTTCGCCGATATAAGATGCAGGACATTTTAAGCAAGGGATCCGGTACACAATTCCCGGTGCTTCTTCCTTCGGGGGGCGATCTTTTGGTTTTGGCATGAATCGTCCGAGAGTGGATACCGAGAGTGGATACCGAGAGTGGATACTGGATGGCAAGGCGGAAGCGCGATTAGAAGATATTCGTGCCACCAAAAAAAGACGAGGCTGCTCCCACGCACGAGATCAATCGCCCCTGAAGAAGAAACCGAACATGGTTTTGAAACGTTGGGTCCGAGTTTAATTTTTGGTTGGAGTCAAATATTTTTCATTATCACTTCCCAACCAGACAGACGTCTGTCGAAGATGTTTACCTTCAATCATTGTACTATATTTGAAAAATCGTGTCCATATGCCCCCCTCCCCCCCTCCAAAAAAAAAAAAAAATTCAATGCAAAACTTGTTTTTGTTTTATCCCTGTCTCAGCTATTGCCTTCGTTTTAAGGTTTCAGCATTTGTTTACGATTCAGTATTTCTCTCGACTGCTGGTTGCTGGCTGGGAAACAAAAGCTCCATCAAAAGTAAAGTTAAAAGAGTAGTGCTTCGTAACAAGATTTTCTTTCTTTTTATACGAGCGCCCGCTCCCGAAAGGTTTGGTAAAGTCACACGCTTCAGCCTGCGTGTCGCTCACAATGCTGCACATACCTTTTTAGATTTATTCCTTGTGCTATAGTCAGCCGAATGTTGTGCGCTTTGGAATTACGTCTGGTGTATGATATTTTACAACTGAACCCCTTATCCCAAGTAGTGCTGTTCTTTGGGCCATAATTCTTTTTCTCATGGATTTTAGTATCTTAAAAACCCGAAGAAGCCAAGGTATAAAGTTGACCATCTTTTGCCAAATTTTGGGTATCTTGACCCTAAATCGCCAGAGCAGTCACGAAGTTAGACTTCACTGCTTGATAGTTGGTTCTCAAGTGGAATGTCTGGGCCTAAATCACCAAACAAGTGCTTTCAATTTTTATGTGGCAACTTTGGGCGAAAATTGCCAAACAATTAGTGCTCGAATTATACTTGAATGCTGGTTGTTCGGTTGATTTCTTGGAATCTTAAGCTCGAGTTTAGCGCTTTGGCAATCATGTGGACGACCAAAGAAAAGCCATAGAAAAGTCAAAGAAACCTACATTAGCACTCTCTAACCCATTGGAGAAAAACCTTACTAGGCCCAAGAATAGGCCCCTAGGATTGCCAAACTTTGACCAAGTTAGGCGTTTCTGTAGCGTGCTGCCTTGTATAATTCTTATTTAAAGGAGATCAACCGAATCCCTGAATGAAGCAACAAAAGAGCAGGAACACAAAAGCTGACAAAATATGCAAAATGTATACAGCCTTCCTACACGACCAGAAACATAGTCCAATAGTTGGCGAAGCAATCAGCTGTATTATTGCCTTTATATTTTTCACTCAGTTTCAACTCCCGCTTTTTTATTGGATCAAAAGATGTTCGTAATTCGCGAAAGGTATGAACATTACCCCTTTAGACGTTTCGAGAAAAAAAAATGTAGAGCCCTTCCACTTCGTGTGAAGATGAAGGACCAGCGAAGCTGTTATCTTTACGACAACTTTACAACTTTACCACAACTTTACGACAACTATACGACATCTACACGATTTACATATGATTGCAATGAAGACAAGTACACGACTTCGTTGTTTAATTGTCTGTATTTAATTCTTAGTGACTAAAGTGATCATTGGATTATGGTCACTTTTGGGTAAGTTCTAAACCCAATTTTTCGAAACACACCTCGTGGGCTGTTTTTTTTTTTTTTTTTTCTGATCCAGCCCAAGTTTTTTTATTAGCATCGCGGAAGCGAAAGAAAAGAAGGTTAGATCGACGCGTTGTCCCCTGAGCCTCCTCACAGCGCACTCTTAGCTGAGATAAGTCGGTGACCGTAGTTGATAAGAAGGGATCAGGACCTCAATATGTAATAATGCCAAGGAAGGCTGACTCACGTGGGTTGCCCCCCCCCCCCCCCCTTTTCCCCTCATTTTATTTCTACTTGCCACGGCCAATTGGAGCGAAGGAGGGCCGTTTAAACGGGAGTTCTTTATTAACATCCATGGACACATTTTTTCCCAGATCCTAGCACATAACAGCTTCGCCTTAAAAAGAGGAATCTGCTAACGTGCCCGATAAAAGCTTTCCTTGAATCGATCAATATCGCATAAGAAGGAGGTGTTTCAGGATAGTACAAAGCAACTCAAAAATAAAAAAAAAGCCGTCTCAAACGAACAACGCTAAGCTCGATTGCTTTTTAACAACCTCAGAAGCCCCAGGCAATGGCCGCAGGTCTGCGCTCAACGCGCAACAATTGCAAGAGTGGGACGCTCTAAAGAAGGGAAGGAGGGGGAAGACCATTGCACAATTACAGCTCAGTCCCTTAAGGACAGCCAATGAAGCGAATCGGTGACCTCGCGCTCTGAATTCCACGCGACTGCTGCCACTACAACACGACAAAACAAACGAACAAAAAACAAGAACACAAACACACACTTGAGAAGGCACTTCCATGCAATCAAGGAGCGAACCACACCCGAAAACTAACTAGTGTCACTCGCTAATAACAGAGCCCGTGAGAGTCTCGCCCCCCATCGAGACCGCGCGCGCCTCCGCTTACGACCGCTGCACATTTGCGCTCGGAGCAGCAGTGCGTAGTTGGCACACGGTTCGCCAACGCCACTTCACTAATGCCACTCACTGGTTCCGCCGCCGCCGGTCGCTCCTGAGCGATGGTTTCATTGGCCCTCCCATGGCAGCGCGGGAGCGGGCTTCTGTCGGTGCTGCCACCGTTTAGCAGAAACGGTCCCAAATTACACGCTTCTCTGGTGCTCCAAACTAAAAGCCACTGCTCGAGGGGAGCTTAGCAAGAGGAGACCGCGATGCGTTTCGTCGTTTACGGCTCCAATTTGTCCAATTACGGTTGGGCAGAAAAGCTTGTATAGAAGCACGCGGAGGCATGCCAGGGTTCCAAAACAACGGCAGCGCCACAACGTGGATATGGCCATCGGCGCTGTTGTGGCTTCTGAAGGCCTCGTGCACAGGTGCCCCAGAGAAACGGGGGAGGAACCCAGGTCAGGAAAATAAATTCTCTTAAATGGTTTTCGCCTTTGGTTCAGGGTCCTCCTCGGTGCTGGCGGGGCTATCGAGATTGGCGTGGACCTGGTCGTTCCTAATGTAGGGGTTGCAAATGGCTAATTTGCGCCTTCATGCGAACTTTGCTCCGCACTCCTCCTCGCCTTAGGCCGATTCGCGAGATTGCTGTCCTGGCGGAGTTTGGTTCTCTCCTGCGCGTTTCTGCGTCTTGCTTTCCTCGCTTGTGCAGCAAGAAACAAAGCAGGCGAAAATGAGGAGGGCGGGGGGGGGGGGGGGGGGGGGAGGGGGGGAGGCCGCGAAGGGTCAAAATGCTTGGTTAATACAGCTATATGATGCAGCAACAGAAACGTTTAGGATGATCAATTCTGATCGAATTACAGGGTGCAGAATACGAGAAATGACTACATCGCACAAACCGTTTCTTTAAATTACTTCGGGTCTTGTCTAAAGTATAATTCTATTGACAGTCATAATAACTTTTATAAAAAATGGGAATGTTATCCACAGACAGTTTCATGGAGGGTGGACAAAGATGGGATGTTACAGCACGAATCTTGTAACACAGCTGTGTTTGGAAGTTTGTGCTTTGTCGTATTCTGTAAGTTTTGCCGATTTTGGGTAGGTTGTCTTTAGTGCTGTCTAAAGATAGAGAAGTTTCTGTTGTGCACGTCAAAAAAGCGTGCACTCAACTAAAAAAACGTGAACGTTTCGGCGCGTAACTACGTTTTCAGTGAGGACATCAACCACGCTAAGAATACGGCTTTCCTCCTGGCCCCCTCGCTGTCGTCTCCTCTCATTTCCTGATTTTAGAATGTTGTGGGTTGAAACAATCGTAGATCTTGACGATAGCCAATATAGTGTGTGAGTGGCTACGTCCTGCCCTACATTATGAGCACGCTCCGCAGCTGTCCAACGACGCCAGCGTCTCCCCCGTTAAAACAAACAAAATAAAGTTCTCGAAGAGGACCGCAATCGGTAGAAAATCTTCAGCTTTCTTCTAACAAATACTGTGCACAACCGAAAGCGTGTCCTGCATTAAAAGACAAACAAAACGGATATGTAGAATCCTTCCTAAAGGGAGGAACACTCTTGGAACCTATGCTCATTCAGAAAGGAATAAATCCGTCCCCGAAAGTAATGAAGCAGAGTTCTCCGTCGTCTACGTCTCATTATGGCACCCCCGAATCGAGGGAATCGACCACAATATGGCTTTAGAAGGACGCTTCGTCTGTGCAGTCCGGGGCAAGAGGGCAGCCAATAAAAGCGTAACAAGATCTTGCCGCGAACTGTATTTATCGCCAAAATTACATTTCTGAAAACGCAAAGAAATTTCCGTTTCGAAAGCAGTCACTCCATGTTCTTATCGTCAACACTGCGATGTTAAACGAAGACAACCAATACCCTGTCAGTTCGCGCAGTTCACGTCTTACATTTGCCATTCCCCGAGGCACAATTCCTTCGTCAGCACCGTACGTCACCGAAGAGTGGAGGAGGATTCGCGAAACAAAAGGACGTTCTCAAGATAACTAATTATAAGCTTCCTAACTTGGTTCATTGCACGGTAACCAGAAAATATTGTCAAGCGCTAACGCAGACCAAATTGCTTGCTTCCAGATGGCAACCACAAGCAGAATAATTCCAACTACATAGGATAGGTGGCGCTAAGTAGCGCGCAATTTATGAGCTAGAAAAACATTTTGTGTTCACTTCAGCATTTTTATCATGCACACATATGTATAATTCACGTCTAGAACATGCGATAGCTTCAGCTGATTAACATATCCTAAACAACAAGAGCGTGCACACACACAGCACGTACAAACATCAACATAAACGCACAGATACCTCACTCACGAACTTCTTAGTCTGCGCTACCGCCTTTTGAACTGATTGTTTTGAAGGTACGGATTTCCTTGATGTGCATGTAGGTGATATTCTTAGCATGTAGATTCTTTTTGTGTAATTTCATCCCTCATAAAGTAATTTGCACGACTCAGGTGATGAATACCTTACTTAAGCGTAAACGCTCATACCGTAATTATTAGCGAAAGCCGATAAAACAAGCCGCTACACTGCGGTTCCTAGCCGCCATGTCTTTTGCTTCCCGGCATAACACGCCGTAGATTGGCGCGAAGGACGTCAGGTTTTCTATCGTATAGTATATCTCTTGGACTCTTCCCGTGCAGCTGCAATGGTCCTCTTGAACTAGCCTCTGTAAAGGGGGTATCCACTCAGCTGGAAATGACGCTTCACTGGCATAAAAATTTTCTTTTGACCAACCTGAATGCCCTGAAAGGCGTGACTTGCGGCAGGTGTTGTGCATGAAAAAAATGTCGTAGTGAGCGCGAAAACTTATAGCGCTCATCGACACACGTAGGCAGGATTTTGGTTCCGGGGGGGGGGGGGGGGGGGGCGCCCATGACGAAATGCTGTATGAGGGGGAGGGGGGAGAGGAGGACCCGTCAAAATGAAAGATTTCGGGGGGGGGGGGGGGCATGCCCCCCCCCCCCCCTCTCCTGGCTACGTGCCTGGCGCTCATCCAAGCGCGGCACTTAGAAGACTAGTTTCTTTAGGAACCAAATTTGAACATCAAAATAAAGGATCGCTTCTTTTGTCGATTTTAAAACATTCCCCCTTAAAAGCAACTCCGCTCAATTCCGAAAACTTTAGGCTTACATGTGATTACATTTCACAAAGCACTACTAAACAGCTCTACGTCTTCGGATTCGCGAAATGTGGAATAATATTTGTGTAATCCTAATTTAAACATCAGCTGATACCGAAACCGAAACTTCGGTTGCGTCAGGCAACATTGGTCTCGAGTCGTCAGAGTAATGGCCACGTCACGTCGAACCACGAGGTCTTGTGACGTTCGTGGGGCCGAGGTACAGGACACGCGACGCGGGTTGGCCCGGGGGAGAGGGGGAAGGGAAAAAGACGAAAGAGTAGAGGGGGTGCGGGAAACAGACCGATACGCGCGCAGGGCAGCACAAACTAGCTCATCCGCGTTACGGTGATCACGTGGACGCCGTTCAGCCAACAGCGGGAGGAGAAACTCATGACGTCATCGTTCAATTTCGCTCTGAGAAGTAAAAACAAACAAAACGTGAGAATGAGGTAGTCATGCCTCTGACGTAGTGGTTCAACGTTGGCCGCTCCAGCTCCGTCGCATTCACTGCGCTGACGATTGCGCCTCACGTCGCACGCTAGAGTTGGCAGATTTCGGCGACTTGGCTCATTTGAAAGTTCGCTGGCCAGTTTATTAAATATATAGACGGAATTAGATCGTAATATTTGACATGGGGTCTTTCTATATGATACAAAAGAGGGCTGCATAGTTTTCTAAATATCAAAAATGAAGCGGAGTAGCCCTTTAAGGCCTGTTCACACATACAGCGGAGCGCTACAAGCATAGCGCTTTCCTCGCGCTAAGCACGTGCCGACGGGAGCGTTCACCAGCTTTGTATCGCACCGTCAAAACTGTTGCTCATGGCAGACGATAAGTAGCTGACGGCACGTGAGGAGCGCTACATCAGCGCTTCGCTGCATGTGAGAACCGACCTTAAAAGGGGCACTTACACCCCAAAGCTAGTACGTTTTTATTAGAGAGTTTTAGAATAGGGGCCCCCAAAGCTTGGGGGCCCCAAAGAAATAGGGGCTCACCACTGCGCATGCGCAGAACCCAAAATCTGTTTGGGGCTTTGGGTTGGCGCTTGGGGTCGGGTTGCGTCGGCAAACATGGCGGCGCCCTTTCTGCTCGCTTCGGAGCAAATTCGTCATGGTCGCTGCAGTATTAGCCCATTTAAATGCCAGTGAATAGTGCTACCGGCTTTCGCTTTGCTTGATCTGGCTCAAATCACAAAGAATGAGCGGTGGGCTCGCCCCATTTTAAAGATCGTCCCCGATTTTGCCCGTTTCTAAGCCTAAACATACGCGGTAACCGTTGACATGGCAACGTATTGCTACTCGGTGGCACGGTACCTGCATCTTGAAAACAAGTATTTCAAGGCTTCAAAGTCGCTCCAGCTCAGATCTAAATAGTGCAACTGCCCGCAGAGTATGCGCGCTCGCGTTCGTCTCAGTCTCGGCGTAGTTGAAGGCCAAAATCTTTGGCTGCATATGGTCAAAGCGCACACCCAAAAATATCGAGAACGAGCCATACCTAAAAGAGCGCGCAAGCAAAGGAGGAAGAAAATAGAACACAGGAAAGAGCGCTGACTCCCAACTTATATATTGTGAAAGAAAGAGAAAGAGGAAGCTTCAGATATGAAGCCCACGCGCACAAACAAGGTATAAAGAAGAAAGAATAAAAACATAAATTACTAAGTTGCAGCAGAAAAGGAGAAAACTGACATTATAAGGTCACGAAGAAAAAAAAGCTGAGAAAAAAAAGAAAGAAAAACAACAACGTGGGCTTCATATCTGAAGCTTCCTCTTTCTCTTTCTTTCACAATACATAAGTTGGGAGTCAGTGCCCCTTCCTGCGTTTTGTTATCTACCTCCTGTACTTGTGCGCTGTTTTAGGTATGTCTTCTATGTACAAGCTAGCTCAACTCTCTATGTTACTACGAGAAGAAGCGCCAAATTAGAGCGCTACGGATTGGATTGTTTCGGCTACACCCGAAATGGGATGGCCGAACGAGCCGAGGCCGATCCAAGGCCAAAAGAAAATGGAGGAAGAGAAGGCTCCCGCGCGCGTTCGCTTCTCGATCGACGATGACATTTATGTGCTACGCGAAGTGTATGCCACTAACTCATTCCAGGATTCCAGGAGATGGACTTGAATGGCCGAAAGGGTCCCCGAAGCAATCGGAAGAAATTTCCCCACGCGGGCCATCCGCGACCGGGTCGACCTGCTGCTGGCACAGTTTAACACGAAGCACAGATTTCCCGGTTACTTTTCGTAACTTAACGTGAAAAAAAGAAAAGAAAAAGAAAGAAACGGGTCTGTGTGAACGAGCCTTTAGCCGCGGAGTAGCAATACGTCACCATGTCAACAGTTACGATGTATGTTTAGGCTTAGGAACGGCCAGAATCAGGTACGATCTTTAAAATGGGGCGAGTCCACCGCTCATTCTTTGTGACTTGAGCGAGATTAAGCAAAGCGAAAGCCGGTTGCACTATTCATTAGCAATGAAATTGGCTAATACTGCAGCGACCATGACGAATTTGCACCGAAGCGAGCGAAAAGGGCGCCGCCATGTTTGCCGATATACAACCCGGCCCCAAGCAATTGGGGGCCCCACGTTATTTCTCGAATTTCACGTTGGGGGCGCGAGCCAACCCAAAACCCCAAACGGAGTTTGGGTTCTACGCATGCGCAGTGCTGAGCCTCTATTTCTTTGGGGCCCCAAAGCTTTGGGACCCCTGATTATAGAACTTTCTATAACTGGCGTGCTGCTTCAGCTACAGGATGAGCTAACAGCAAGCTACACCTACCAGCGTCGTGCCTGTGACCGGGGAATGGCCCGTCCAGTTCTCAGATAATTCCATTGGCTCACATGATAGCCTGGTATTTGAGGGCGTGCACTCTCTCGTTGACCAAAGAAGTAAATCTTCTGATTCAGAGACGGTCGGCTGATGGGCCTTGCCGTTCCAACTGGTGTTACCCTCCCTATGATTTGAACCGCAAGCCACAATAAAGTGTCGTTTCGGCGGAAATGTTTTGCGTTTTAATAATTTTTCACTGTTAAGAAGTTCGTTCGTTGTCCACAATGGCGCTGCATGCGAAAAAGGCGAGCGTGCCGCGTTGCGTCGTCACAAACCCTATTCTATAAGCACGCTGCGTGAGGTGTCGTTGCGTTGGGTACCCCAAAGCTTTGGGTTACCCAAAGCGTTGGGGCCCCCTATTCTAAAACTCTCTATTGTCTAAAACGATGCAAGTTGTAGTCATAGACACGCAAAAAAAAAAAAAACGCATTGCAAAAAAAAAAAAAAAATTTTCCCGCGCGCGGGCGCGCGCGCGCTGTTTTATTTTTGGCGTTTTTCTCCCCCTGCTCACCTCCTCGCTTCTTTTGATTGGTGACGTCAAAAATAGAGAAATTCAGAAGCTTTGTAGGTGGCATTTCTATAACATTTAATAACGGCAATCGTAAAACATGTTTTTAACGCAATTGCGAACGCACTACGGCCCCTCTTTTTGAAATACCAAAAATCAGAGTCCGGTGTGATGTCGCTTCCTGAATTTGTATCCACCCTCGGAAAACTTGGCGGCGCTCGAGCAGAGGATGATCGGTGAGTCAAGGAAGAAACCGGTCTTTTCCCGGTCCGCCGACGCCCTTCTCTCCCTCCTCGCTTCGGGTGGCGGTGGCAACGGCGCTTTCAGGGGCGGACGCAGATATTTCTTGAGAGGGGGGGGGGGGGGGGGGGGGTGAGGTGTTGGTCAGCATATCACATGCTTAAGACCCCCCCCCCCCCTTCCCGTTTCCAGGCCCTAAATTTTTACACGTGCAGTATTCAAGGGGGGGGGGGGGCATGACATCCGGACCCCCCCTCTGAATCCGCCTCTGGACGCTTTGTTTTGCAGCGTGGAGCAGAGGTCCGAAAGAAAGTCGACTCGCAGGAGACCGCAAAATTTTACTTCCCCCACTGGCGCGGATCGCGCGGGTGCTTCAATTCCACATTTGGAATTTTTTTTTTTCTTTTTTTACTTCACAAATACTGAATTTCCATGTTTCGAGTTTTGAGGGTAATGTCCCGGCATCATTTTCAATCGTTTCGGATAATAAAAAAAAGAATGATTTTGATATGTCAGTGCCTCTTCAAAGGGGCCTGCAATCATATTTAAGCGTCTACCTTTTTTACGATTTCCACGCCCCTCGGTGTTCGGGCAAGCCACTGAGAGAGTAACTAAATATCGTGCCTCATATTTTAATCGGACGACGCGGAAACCTTCTCCACCTACGGGGGCGACCCGCGGTGCCAAAAGCGTGCGATATGTGATGTCTAAGGTCCTGGGCTTACTACTGGTCAGAGCCGCTAAAAACTTTTTTTTTGTCGAAATACAAAATATAAGTGGCGCGAACCGTTTCAATTATTTATAAAAGTAGTTTTTGTTCACTATTTTGCATAAGAAAAGAAGCAAATGCAGTTTATAAAGTACGGAAACAAGAAATGACTTTTCGACATACCCGCCTCCAAGTGGTAGAAAAGGCGGCACATTCTAGAAAGGTGTAGAGGGATCGACGAGCGGCGAGCGTAGAAAGGTCCCGAATGTACTCGGCGGCGCTGCGGTCGTACGGACTGGAGGATCCGACCGGTTCCGAGCGTTCCCAAGGCCTTCGGCGAGCAGCTTTGGCTTGCGGTTTGGCCTTTTGGCGGTATGGCAGCGCAAAGTGGTCTGAACTGATTTTTACCCCGTGTTTGCTATCGTTTGGGGCCAATGAAGTGTCATGCCGAATTAGTGTTTAATCGCGCAGCAAATGCAATGCGAGCCGCCCTGGCTGCCCGCTTCATACAGCCTATCCAAAGCATGCTTTAGTGGCTCAAGCCGTCGACACGGAGTGCGGCAGTCGTGACCGCTCGCTGAGCTCACTACCCCTCGCCTAGTTCACGGCCACTCAAGCAACCAAGGACGTTATGAAGGAGGTTATTTTTTGCTTGTTTTTGTAATTTTAGTTTACCTATAACTTCTAAAATAAATCGAAATTTGAAAAAAGAAAAGTTTTAATTAAGTTACTACATTCAGTGCGCCCAGGTTCGGTGCAAATTAAAAACCAGTAAAAAAGTCCTTGAAGGGCCCCTTTAATACTAAAACTAAAAATTATAAACTTTAAATATACGTACTTTCCGTCATACTTCAAGCCTATTCAGTGATCCCAGCTAGCGTATAATAGCTCTCGGAGAGGGGACAACAGGATATCACAAACAGCAGTTACTTTGGCCACTGTACAATGGAAGGAAGAGTTCAGACCTGCGTTCCAACATGACTCCGCAGGTGGATCGATTGAACCGTAATCGCTCAAGCGGTCTTAAACTCTTTAATGTAAAGCGGAATGCCAACCAGCGACAGATGACATCATCTCCTCTTGCTGCTACACCACTAATACGGGAAACACACGTCATGTCGGCGAAAATTTCAATCTCTGTTCGCAACGTGCAACACAGATGGCGACGTCGGTGACACGCGAAAATACAAAACCCTGTTGATCGTCACTTGGCACTAAGCATCAGAAGAAATCGAAGGTAACCTAGAAGACACGCAAGCACCCAACAGAAAAAAGAAGAAAAAAAAAAATCTGCCAGTATATTGGATGCAGTTTTCGTGGTGTCTGTAGATTCGACATGTCGTTCCACAATCCTGAGGCGGCCATCTTAGACTAATGTACTTTGCGATTTTGTAACTGCTCCGGAACTTTACTGTTTTCGGAATTACAGGCGGCCTTCAATCGCTGCCACTGATGTTCAATAATTTCAACCGCGTTTATTAAACAACGTGCGCGATGTGTCTGGAAACAATACCAAAAGAAGGTAAACCGAGTGGGCGGGACTATTCTTCCATATGACTAGGGAGGGAGAAAAATGTCTCATTCATGCCTTCTTCTCGTGTCCTCTTGGGAGGTGCGTCAGTAGAAGGGAGGAAAACAGGCCCTTACTACCTTTTTCCTCCTTTTTTTTTTCTTTGTTTAGTGTGTGTAGACTGTCTTTGCGAAGGCAACTATTCTGATACATGTTTCAAGTTCAACGAATTCGCCCGGTCTCGGTGGTGATCGGCTAACAAAAGACGACGGTAGCCAAAACAGAGGCGAACTTTACTATACGCCTAAAGAGACACCTGATATTCCAGAACAGGCTAAAGCAATTCAAGATAGATTTGTGGGTTCTGCTCTGGAAGGGAATCCGGTAAATGCATAGGCGCATCTGCCACTTCCGATTGGTCAGGTCGCGGCAGAATCATTATCCTGACCAATCGAAACTTTGCATTCACAACGTCTTTTCTTTAACTTCAAGACCCTTATGGATCACATTTTTTTTTTTTGCACTCTATATTGTGTTGTTTAGCAGTACCTTATACTTAAGATACAAATACACTCTGGTGGAGGCACATCATTTCATAGCATCATACAGACATAAGGGTGGAATATACGTTCTCTTTACTTACAGTGCGAGAATGTACGCTTACGTGCTTTGAAGATGAAGAGGTTGGTTTCAAACGTCGATGAGAAAAAGAGTGCCAAAGAAGAGAGTGGGTGTGGAAGAGTTAAACTCAATCAAAAGAGAAAGATACGAAGCTTACTTCAAAACGATTGTGTCTAAAAAAACTCTCCAGAAGAAATTAAATAATTACAAACGTAGCTCACTTTATTTGTATGCATGACCGCTTTCCAGAACAAAAAATAAAAAAATAAAACAGGATTGCACGCAGCTGTTGTGGCTGCCCTTATACATATTCACGCCTGCCATAAAAATAAAACGGGTGCACAAATGTATGCATTTGACAGGAAATATTCCTCTCGCCTACGCGAAACTCTTAAAGTGATTATACCCAGAGAGGTCCTTAATCTCGAAACAACACAAACCACAAAACGTCACGACAACTGAAGAAATAAATTTTGGTATTAGGCCTCATCCTCTCTGTCTATCTCCGGCGCAATCTTAAGCGGCGTCATTCAGTCTGGACGCGACGGAGGAGGTGGTGGGTGTCATCGTTACGGCGATCGCGCCGAGCCTATCAGGTCATGCGACATCATATTGGGACTGAAGGGGATGGACGCAGAGAAGGAAACAAAATAGAGCTGCATGAATCGAGACTATGCTTCGTTTCAACTTCGGTCCGAGCGCGGCCGATGTTATGAGCCGAAGGGCCAATTAAACAGCGAAAGAGGCACAACGTCATGGCGTGCTTTCTGCAGTTGATAGGACCAGCCGGTATTCGCCGTTTTTCTGTGCGTGCTCCTCTGCCGGCTAGTTGTATAAAGCGCAGAGAGCACGCCATGACGCTGCGCTTTTCGCGCTGTATGATTGGCCCTTCAGCTCATAACATAGGGCACGCTCGGACCTAAGTTGAAACGAAGTATAGGAATTTCTTCTTGCAAACAAACTAGAGTGTCACAAGTTTGAGGAAAAACTATGCCACCATTTTGAATTGTCACCGTACAAAAAATGCTTTCATTTGTGAATACATTGAATTCTAAAAAAAAAAAAAAAAAAATATGTGAAACATAAAACCCTGTATGATTTGATGCCAGTTTGTACATCGAGTGTATTATATCAGTTCTTTAAAATAACATTTTAGAATGATTAAACATTCAAAAATATAGTTCTAAGTGTAAAAATATAAAGCAAAGTGACCAGCCACAATTCGATATAAATATAACCAAAATTCTACCCACTAGCCTTCTGAACAATCTATCTTGCAGTTTCCGTAATTGCCAAAACGTAGAAAGTTTTTTTTTTTATATATATATTAGGCGAAAACTGTAAAACGATTTTAATTTAAAAACGAAGTTCTCGGATCAGTCGCCTACTGCCTTTGATTTGGCTTCGTTTAATAAGGAACCAAAAACAATTCTGTTCTCTTGGATTTTAATGAAGTATATAGCGTTCACTGAAAATGCTTTAAGAAATTCCCGATGTTTTGAAAAGAAACCTATTTTTGGATCTTTTCTTTTCGGTCGGCCAAAGTTGAAAGGGATCGGATGTTTTTTTGTTTTTTTTTTTTTCTTTCACGTTAGGTGACTTAAAAGTTTTCTAACAAGATGTTTCGGAATTGGAGAGCTGACAAACTAATAACAATAGTAATAATAATAATAATCTTCAAAGTAAACATATTTTCCAGAAATCTGCCTGGTTGGGCGAGAACTAAGGTCCGAGAAATGTAGCTCCAACGAAACGAAAAATGTAGCTCGAACCTCGCAAATTCAACGAGGCTACGGTGACACCGTGGTGTCTTTTGACGTAGTGTCCCTCTTGACAAGTGTCCCAGTTCCCCTTGCATTTGCTGCAGCCCGCGAAGCCCTCGAAAAAGACAGCAACTTGACCACAAGAACCAACCTCAGTGTGGATGAGCTGTGCCGTCTGCTCGAGTTATGTCTCGGCAGCACTAAAGTCACTCGATCCTGGAAAACAAGCGCCATTGCCTTCCCTACCTGCTAACCGGACACAAACATATACTAACATACAGACGAGCAAAACCTCGCAAGGCGATTGGCTGTCTACGTTGCCATGAAAATCGCCATCTCGGTCTATTCAAATCTCCGAAGCTTCCAGAGGGTCGTTCTAAACCAGTCGCGCCAAGGTCACCATGGAGCATCATCGTACTGGAAGCGTTCCTCGCCAATATAACCGTCTTTGGCACTTTGTATGCAATCAACTTATCAATCATGCCCATTTCTACGGATGTCTTTCAATTATATCGCTCTTCTTGCGAATTTTAAAACAGTAAACTTATTTTTGTGTGCCTCTAAGCACCGACACTGCATGTGTTGCACAACATGCGGTGTCGGTGATTCAAGTATAGTCAAAATAGACAGGAGAAATCGGTAAATCCAGATACTTTATTTCTAAAAGACAAAAAAAAAAACAAAAAAAAACTACTAGGAACATTTTCAAAGTGCTTCAAAATACATTGGACGAAACGGCGTCCGATAAAATGGAGTTTTATTAAATGCCCGGTCAGAGCCTCGGTCATGTATCGGATTGGTTTTCCTGTAAACTTGTGGGACGCATCATGTCATTTATAGCTGCGGCATCTACATTTGCGATCTCTAAAGTCGAGTTCACACTATTCATACATCGTACAAACGACAGTCTCCAAACCCGTGGTTCGAATGTCGTGTGCCAAATCTTCTCCTTGAACTCATTGCCACGCGGCATTCGAAGCGCGGATCTCGCGGTGACTCGCGTTCGAATATGCATGCAGACGGTCTTTTGTATGATGTATAAGCAGTGTGACCCCGGTGTAAGGTTCGTAGGAAACAAAGGCCCAACAAAACGATTGAAGCGGCGATCGGTGATTTTTTCCTTCGCTAGTGCCATAAAAACGAATGCCAATGGCGAAGAATAAGCACCGGACGTCGCTTCGACTTTTTCGTGGGGTCTTTGTTTATCAAAAACCCTACCTAAGGCAAATATAGATGCCGCAGAGAAAATCCAAGACATTAGTATTTTGAGACATGTTTGAGGTCGGTTCAACGAGGCTGCACTCGCGTTTATGCATTGAAAGTTAGTGTGGCTTTTGCCGATGGTAGCCATGTTGGCCGCAGCATGCCCTGGCATGACTACTGCTATAACGTGTCGTTATCGCGGTGCAAAAAACAATCTGTAAAAAATCTCTATCATCTCGTTCCGCAACGTGACCGAAACATTGAATGAGCGTAAAAGAATCGATGCACATTAAGAAAATTTGAAAAAAAAAATAAGAATTGTTTCAAGTTCGACGGTACTGTAGTATATATTAAACGGGCAACCAAGTAATGTTTTACAGCGGAGCTGTTAGGGCCTAGTTTTTCCAGTTTCCTGGTCATGGACAAATAAATCTCGACACAACCCTCTGGACAGCTGCCACCATCTAAGAGCGACGGCGGCAACCAGGCAACCAGCTTGCCGGTTGTCTGGTTGCCACCGTTGCTTATAGATGGCGGCACATAGTACAGCTCTGCTGCTCTTCCTTCTTTACCAGACTAGAAAGGCTGAATGTTTTGGTTTTTTTTATAATATAAAAAGACAGTATGCCTCCACTGAAAGCTAAAAATAAAAACGACGATTTTTCAATGACCTAAACGGGAGTTAGGCCTTTATCATACGATTAAGGAAAACATTCCCCTGTGCTACTTGGCCATTTGATTTAGACGCAAGGAAATCGGTGATAGGAAAATCACCCTGAGCTTACCTTCATCGCCCCATGGCTTGTCAATCGAATGACTAAATGACTCACAATGGCTTTTTAATGGCATAAAAAAGTTCATACCATTGAAAAACCATCGTTTTTATTTGTAACAGTTGATTGAGGCAACTTTTCTCTTTATGATAAAAAAAAAGACTTTCCATCGCTGAAGTGTTCTTTTCAGATAAAATTACATTATTATCACTTAACAAAATTTTTTCAGATTTTCCTAAGTGCCCTACATCCCTACATTAGAACGCTGCTATACGATCATACCAACTAAATGTACAAATGACCCACATGGACGTGCGTTTAGTGACATGACAAATGTCGGTCCATTGAAAAAGCCTCATTTTTAGGTCTAACTTTTAAGTGAGACACCTATATTTTATTATAATAAAAAGCATTGTGCCATTTAACTCTTTCTTTAAGATAAACTACATTATTTCACACAAATGTTTCTGATTTTCTAAAGTGTCCTAAATTCATTTGGCCCACGAGGTGTTAGAAAGCTGCTAACGCCTATACCTATGTTCAAGCTTAAAACGTCAAGCTTAAAGTGTCAAGCTTAAAACGTATTTTGCGCTCACCAAGTTGTTCCAGAGCCGACAAGAAAGTCATTGTCTCTACCCGACATATTTTTCATCATTTTACTTTCCACAAATGCGGTCCTTTTTTTAAGTCTCAGTATTTACAATCACGTTCAAAAGAGACACCACGATTTCCTGCAGAATGCGATACAGTATGCAATAATGGGGCACTGAGATCATGCAATACATAGAGTTTAATAACGCTGCCTGAATAACCCATTTCCTTTTTTATTGCCTACCTTTTGAAGTGATATTTCTACTGCTCAGTCGCAGCAGGCCACAGTCAATTGTTTTTTGTTTTTTACGTTAACCCCATGTAACAAAACCAAAGTATATATTACTCCACATTCTCGCTACGGATATCACGTAAAGGGTTATAACTGTTTAAAAAACCGTGTTGATAATTTCTTTCCAGATCATTACCAGCTGCAGTACTCATAAGCCTACTATGCCTGGTCAAAAATAGAACCGAGAACTTCATTTCTCACCTGGTGAGTGATAGCATAGCTATAAGTTGGAGAACTATAATTGGCTTTTGAAGTATAGAAAAGCTGAAACAACACATAAATTTGTGTCTCCGTAAAAAAAAAAAAGACTGCCACAAAAGCAATACAAGTTGCCTTTATGACACTCATTTGGCTATTCCTCAAGATGTTTTGTTGATTTATAAAGGGTATCAGTAACTCCTACAAATCGCAAAGCTGTTAGCGTGAACAAGAGAGTGCTAGTTTTTTCTGTATTTTTTACGTTTGTAAGGCAGTTGTCAAAGCTAATAGTGCATTCTGCAAAACACAAAATTGTTAGCTTGTCTTTATTCTGGTAAACTTGGTGAGCACAAAATGTGCCTTGCGTTCATTGTGCCTTTGTTATGCAAATGTTATCAGTTGTCTTGCGTGGTTAAGAAGTGCTAAGGTCTTTTCGGATGAATTGCAATAACGATGCACTATACACTACCTGATTTTTTTCTTTAGAAAGACAAAGATAATTTTAAATTTTGATTAATTTGAGTGCTATATGTGGTGCGTGTTGACCGGTGTTCAGCACACACCTCTTGCAAGTATACACCTTTTTCCACAAGGGCGCACCCATCTTCAATGTTGTCACTTCTGGTATGCGTTAAAACATCGTTCTGGTCTCTTCACGCCGCTCGAAGGTGTTCTCGAAAAATGTGTGATTGTCAGACATTCTTGTTTTGCCTGGCCTATATTTTCTCGTATATTCCAGGTGGAAATGTTTGATTATTTTTTCGTCCCGCATACCAGATACGTAACCCACGTGACTGAGAACGAGAGGAAACAGAAAACGCCTATAGGGTGTATTCACTGGCGGCCATAGCTGTGCGCGCAATTGCTGAGCGCGTGCTAATGGCGAACTTCCACAGTTATTTTGGAACGTGCACTCCACACCGTCAAGGTTGCCGGTCTTAGCAGCCTATTACTTTGAGCTCATTCTGAGCATGCGCTCTAAACAGCACCCACAAATATGGCGTCCAATGAATAGGCCCTACAGATTGGCGCCTTTGTCTTATTTATTCTCATTGTTTTACGTATCATGCCATAGTCATTTTTATACTCATACAGGAGGCTATGGCCATGCACTCGTCAAGGTTAGGCACGCGCTCCTCGCACGTGCTAATCTGCGTGTGCCGGAAGCGCGCGCCGATCGGCCCTCTTCAGCCACACACGCCTGATATTACTTTGGACAGCGTTTAGCGGTTTCGCCTGCAATGAGGAGGAGGAAATGACATTACATTAAAAAAAAGAAAAAAGAAACTTGTCTTAGGTGGGGCCTCCAGTGCTTTCCGCCGCCGTTTTTCGTTTGCTTAATCAGCTCTCGCTGACTTTGAACAGACGAGCTGAGCAACGCAGCTTCCCAGGTCACGTTGGTACTGGTGGGTTTAGGAGGGAGAGGGGGGTTAGATAGGCATGCCCACGTTACATGGTTAAGTGTCGGATACTCCCCACAATGCGGGCACTTATCGGAGTATCTATCGGGATAGAATCTCTCGATCGCTCACTCACTCAAACGGTTTTTTGAACAACGCCCAACCCTAAAACTGACCCTATGTTAAAGGGGTCAATGCCACTCGTGACAAGCAGTATATTTAAGAAACTCCTTGTTGTGGACATGCATATAAAACTGTAACATTATTTAGATCCGTACGCTTTGGTGTTTCAACATTGTTCTGACAACTTGCTTGTGATTCATAATGCCATTTCAACCTGTTTAGCTGCAATTTGAAAACAAAGTTAGAATACCTTTTTTTTTAAATGTATAGCTGAGACTCAGAGCGATCAGGTCTTACCGGTGGTTGTTTACGGCTGTACATTTGACTGTGGACGAAATTTCTTATGTCCTCACTTCAAGCCTACTTACAGCAGCTTCGATAATTTCTATTTCAGCGTCTAGAGTTTAGACTAAAATTGCATCTTATGGCATTTTCAGCACAAGAAAACACTTCCAACTGTTAACAGTTTCTTCTATCCTAATCCTATTTAAGTAAAGAGGTGCGTAGTTCCTTGTTACGTAAAAAATGCTATACTTTTCAGGACACAGAGAAAATATCTGTGCACCCGGACATCACGCGCACTGGGGACCATCCTGCATCTTCCAACTACGCAAGAATGAACTCTGAGAGCTTCATACCTCCAGCTCTCGTCATCTCAGGGGCCGTTGAGTTGGCGTTTTGTGGCTATTCGGCATTCAACACAGAGTACGCCCCGCTAATCAAGAAAACTATTTTGCTCATGGAAATTTTGTTCAGGTTCAGCCATTCTACCCTCAGTAACGGCAGAGAAAGCTGCAATGGCGTTTCGCGTTTAGCTTGACTTTGTTTTCCTTTTTTTAGAGCGCAGCTCTTAGGGGCCCGTTCCCGGCTTGAGCGGCGTCGCCGTCGCCGTCGCCGTCGCCGTCGCCGTCGCCGTCGGCGTAACCAAGGTCATCCCAAGGTCACGTGACCCCCAAGGTCACGTGACCCCTCCCAAGGTCATCTCAAGGTCACGTGACCCCACGTGACTCCCAAGGTCACGTGACCCCTCGAGGTCACGTGACCCCTCCCAAGGTCATCTCAAGGTCACGTGACCCCAAGACCCCACGTGACCCTTTGAAGGTCACGTGACCCCCAAGTCACGTGACCCCTCTGAGGTCACGTGACCCCCGAGGTCACGTGGTCTCCTCCCCAAGGTCACGTGACCCCCAAGGTCACGTGACCCCTCCCAAGGTCATCTCAAGGTCACGTGACCCCAAGGTGACCCCACGTGACCCCCAGGTCACGTGACCCCTCTGAGGTCACGTGACCCCCCGAGGTCACGTGACCCCCCTCCCCGAAGTCACGTGACACCCCCCCCCCCCCCGAGGTCACGTGACCGCCCCCCCGGAGCATATTAAAGAATGAGGGGAGGAGGAGGGGTCTACCCTCCCCTCAGTACCCTTCACTCCTCCTCCTCAAGAGCTGCGCTCCAATTCGGCGTTACAGGGATTTGTAAACGGCTTTCACTTTTTTTTCAATTAGAAGGCGAAGGCAATGTGCTTTTCGTACTAGTTAGCTAGTGGTGACGTGAACTTTCCCTTTTCTTTTTTTTTCTACTATGAAGTAACAGCAGTGTATTAATTACTTTGATATTGTTGTGTTAAATCTGCTATATTATTGTTTTTCTTCCAGATGGCGGTATGCAAACTAGCTCGCTATGATTGTGTGAACACCCTGTTAGGCTCGTCAAACATACAAAATAGCGCGAAAAAGACAAGGACAAGAAATATGCAGGACAGGCGCTATAAAATAGCGCCTGTCCTGTATACTTCTGGTCCTTGTCTTTTTTGCGCTATTTTGTATGTTTCACTAAGCTGAACCAACTAGCCCAACAACGTACCCTTCTAAACTGTTAGGTTTTTTTCTTTCACATATAAGGCGAAGGCCATGCGCAAACTAGTTTGATATATTGGTGTTAACGCTGTTATATCCTGTTTTTTTTTTTCGTTGATACAAGACTGTGGACTAGATAGGTGGAGTTCGAGTTAAATATAATATTTTTGCAGAAAAGGATAGGCAATGTGTAAACTAGTTTACTTGTGTCCATGTTACTCTGTCAGTTTTTTGTGTGTTCTATACTTTTTGCGTGCTGCGGGTTTGCGTGTCAGTGCATCTTGAACAGTTGATAAATAAAAGTATGTTTATAAGAACCTTCTGATGCACTAAAATAGTTTGTTGTTGGGCGAGTTGGTGAACGTTTGGATACATCGTTTTGAGCAAAAAAGACGGACACAAGAGAGAGAAACAAACACGAGCGCAACTTACAATTGTATTGAGGAAACCTTTAGAAAACATACGGATATATCGTCAACTTCAATGCATCCACGCATGCGTCGTGTCATAACACGCTCGTCATAGAAACTTATCAAGGAAGCGTTTTTCAGCATTATACAAACTTATCGAGGTATCGCTCACACATAGGTCGCCTTTCTTTTTGATAAAGAAGGCTTCCAACAGCTCACGTGCTTTTTGTCCCTTATTTCCACTCAAAATTGCAGTGTCAGAAAAACGTGGCTCACACTTACAGTTTCTGCAGTGTGCAGACAAATGTGCCCGTCATTTGTCTTTAAATTTTGAGCATGCTCCCTGAGACGTTCGTTGGCACACCTTCCCGTTTGCCCCACGTATGTCTTCCCACACGTGAGCGGGATTTCATAGACCACTTCTGTTTTGTAGCCAACAAACGGCCTGGCATGCTTTGCGCTGTATCCTCGCTTCTGTCTGCTTTCTCCAGTAATGCGGGGGCAGAGTTAGCCGAGTTTTGTCGGAGCTGTAAACACAATCGGCACCCCATGTCTGTTCGCAACCTTCTTGAGGTTATGCGAGAGTTTGTGCACGTATGGTACCGCTTCAGGCCTCACATTCCTCAGTGCTGACTGCATCCTTTTTCCAGCAGTGTGTCCCTTCACTCTTTGCATGATGGTTTCCGCCACACTCCTCAAGACCGAATCAGGGAAGCCCGCTGACAATAGTCGAGCCAATTGGTTCTAGTGCAGTTCAGTGTTTTGTATTCTACCACAATAAATACTGCGATAGCTGGGGGGTGATTATTTAATTCCCGTGCAATTAATATGCAATTCTTGTGAAAATAAAAAAGAAATTCACACGCAAGTCTAAAGTGAACGCAAGAAAAAAAAAAGATTCAGTGATTTCCCTGCACGGGTCACGGGAAAGTCAAAACAGAATACATTGACTCTTTTTCGAGAGTCACATGATTCTAGTGACAAAAGAATTCAATAATTCCTATAAGGAAGTCGTATGACTCCATTATATATAAGAATATGGTGAATACCATGAAGGTATCCCGCGATTCTAGCAAAACCGGAGTCCTCTAATTCTACCTGAGAGAATCCACTGACTCTTGTTGGGGGGCTCACATGATTCTAGCAAAAAAGAATCTAATGATTCCTATGAGGGGAGTCATCTGACTGAATCAAATATTAGAATTTGGTTACTCCAATTGGGGGGGAGGGGGGGGTTGGGTGATTCTAGCAGAAACGGAGTCCCCTGATTCCACCCCAGAGAATCCACTAACTCTCGTGAGACTTGACTCCAGGCGGTAAAAGAGTCACCGAACGCCACTAGCTGATAGACTCATTAGACTCCAGTGAAGACAGAGTCCAATGACTCCACTGAGCGCTGGAATCATTTGAAGCTTTAAAAGGTATCACCACAGGGACAATCCTGGACTCCCCTAAAGGGAGTCAGGATTACTTTTCTTTTTTAAAGAGTATGGTGGTACGAAGATGTACGCTTGTTTCGCCGGTGTGTGAGTACCAAAATCTCGGTATAAAAGAAACGTCTCCATAAAACTACCCGTCACCAGCGAATTTCGATCGGCTCACCAAAAACGGAGGGGTCAAGGAGAAATTGCTCATTTCACGGACTAAAATGGCAACCATACGTGGAGCTTGGCGCTACTTTCTCAGGGTCCAGTGACTTTAAGCAGCACAAACTTCACACCTTTAAAGGAGAACTTTTCAAACAGGTCAACGGCACTGCAATGGGTGCGGCTATCTTGGTCATATTCGCGAGCCTCACGATGCAAACAATTGAACAGAGGGGGGTGAGGCCTTAATTTCTTTCTCCAACAGCCCCAAAGTAATTATGTGGATGATTGCGTGTGCATTTCTAAAAAAATTGACGTTACTAATTTTTTAACACACCTCAACTCCATCGAGCCGGCCATTCAGTTTACCGTGGAATGCGAAGCCGATGGCACATTGCCGTTCCTCAATGGGCAGGTGAACTGACGAGGGCAAGATCTGAAGTTTACGGTATAAAGAAAAGCAACACACACCGGGCGCTACCTCGATTTCGACTCTAACCACCCAACTAGAGTCACTAAATGAGCTGCACTTAGAGTATCGGCACTCCGTTTCCCAACATTGTTGTGGGCGCCGCCATCTTGGCTCGTGTGCAGAGCAGACCAAACTGCCGATCGTCATGATTCAAAAGTGTGACTTCCTCAGCATTAGATTCGGTGTTAGGAAGCTCATGTAATATTGCCTTGCTCTGTCGCGAACTGTTTAAATATTTGTGGAGGGCAGAAATACGTTTCCTGTGATTTCAGATAAAGCTTCAGATAACTGGCAACCATAATTTTCAGACACAATATGGCCAAGTGTCGTTACTCTGAAGCGTATACCTTACTTAGTGGCACTACACCCAACGAGTCATAAGGCGTCAGTGGTTTCGACCCTCCTGCGTAGGGAAACAACTATCTGTTCGTCGGGGACCGATAAAAACAAGGATGAGACTATGATTCCAGACCTTAAGAAAAATGGCTTGTCTAGTGGCTTCATTGAGTGCATCGCCCGACGCCAAGGTCTCGCCAGACAAAACCAGATAACGAAGACAGCCCCATCGAGTCGCATACTTCAGCGTCCTTATACGTAAAAGGGGACCAGCGAAGCGCTGGTACGAGAAGTGCTAAAGGAAGGAATTCTGGTGGTCCACAAGTCCGCGTCCAAAATGGGAAGGCTGATGCCATGACCGAAAACCAAAAAGGGAGAGCACAGGACGTGGTTTACACCGTTCCATAGTGCCCCACAAACAAAATCGGCGAGACGAAGCACTTTTTCAAGTGAATCCGCCAACACCAGAGCGACGTGCGGAAGTTTGGCAGTGAGCGCAGCGACATCGCCGAACATTGCGATACCCTAGGGCCTAGAGTCCAAGACCATCGCAGTGACTTCGCGAACGCAAACGTGGTTGACATAGGGCCAAATATCCGAAGAAGACTTTTCTCGGAATCGTGCCGAAATCAATAACATATCGCCAGGTAACATAAACAGGTTCCTAGCGTATGTTTATTTATTTATTTATTTTTCTTTGAGTAGCTATAAGGCTCGAGACATGACGACTGGAAGTAACAAGTGCTGTCAGATGACCGAGATACCGCTACTGCAGAACAGAACTATGTGCAAAATGTGCAAATGTAATCGTAATGGTATAGAATCACACCTAGAATCGGCAATAACAGATCACTAGGATGCGTATACTGCTCAACCTAAATCGTGATGAAGCGGGGGACATCTTTCTGAGAACAGATATGGCCTAACAAAAAGACAGGGTGTGTTCAGCGATCTGGTGATTGTTATATTATTTTGCGTAATAGCCAAAACTCTGCTGAGGAAAAAAGTGAAAGAGTGACTCAGTGGGGAACGTGTCAATCGGAAGCAAGTAAATAGAAGGGGTTATTGGTGACATGGGCAACCAGAAGCGTCGCTTTGGTCTTAGCCAAACGCTCACTATGATGTCTTTATTTTGAATAATTCAGGTTTCATCGACCGATGTTAGACTGTCAAGTTCCATGGTGTTATATCAAGAACGCGATGACTCCAAGCTTATATTATGCTTCTTACAAACACAATCGAACTTAGGTCGCAACAGATAATACTTAGCCAAGATTCCAACTCGTGACGTCACAGCGAGGCAAATCCTGGTCATGACGTCACGAACGGAAGCCATAAGGGGGCGCCACCGAAACGTTTTGGCGCTAATAAACTGTCGAAGAAAGGAACAACTTTCGCTTGATTGTTACTTTATTTATTTATCGTTTTTATGGACTAAGAAATAAGTTAAGTGCATTACAGTGTCAACCGTGCCTCTATGTTTAGCAGTTTTTATGGTTGAGTTTGCAAAATTGAAAATAAAAATGGGTTTTTTATTGGAAAGCAAAGCCTGGCTATGACGTGTGTGTATGACATATTATTGAGTTTCTTGAGTAGGAGTCCCTCTTTTCGGGCACACATTTTTGGTGTAGTGTAACACATGTACTGTGAAACATTTACTGGATCAAATAATCTTGGTTTCTGCCCAAAGATCTGGGCACCCTTGAATTACAAGCATGTACCTCGACAAAACGGTCCTTTTTTTTCTTTTTTTATAATGTGAAAGTATATGCATGACGCTTTAGATGTTGTTACTTTTCCTTATATGGCCACACATTTCCTTGTGTTATCAAACATTTGTCTTAGAAAGCAAACATGTGTGTGTTTGCTTTCTGCAAAAGCGAATAAAAGCCTTGTAGAACAATTCAGCGGCACATAACTCATTGAATGCTACTTCTATCGTTAGAGCTCCTTCTAACAATGAAAACGTCCTAAGTGTAGCTCAAGTGCTCTCGAAAGCTGGCGAAAGCTGTATGTGCAGGTTGTCCCTCCTTCCTCTCCCCCCCCCCCCCCCCCTCAAAAAAAAAAAAAAGTTTTTTTTTTTTTATTGCAAAAATAAAGTACGCATCGCTAAATGCTCATGCTGCAGCCAAATGTAGCGCTAGAGGTCGGAACCACACGCCAAAATATGGCCTCCTGTATGCTCATAATGCCTGTCCAATCGCCAGTTGCCGGCCATCCCCAGAAGGTGCGCCGCTTTCCCATACTAGACTGAAAACGTGAACGACGTAAATGACATGATTTAACCTCTCTGGTGCGTTCTTGCATCGTGCTGTTTTGAGCATTGGGTGTAATAGCTGTGGGTCGCACTAAGGTGATTGGCTCGTTCTTCCTTGCTACCACGCTTTTTGCCGCGTCTTAGGCAGACTCAAGAAAGAAGGTACCGAGGCTTTCATTCTCCAAAACCACAAGCAACAGCCGCGATCATGAAAAGTGACTGAAGATCTTTTTGAGAAAAGGCCATCCCAAATACTATACGTCCGGATACTCAGAAGTATGCACTAGGACCCTTTTTGCGGCAGACATTAAGGGAGCATGTCTAGACAGCCCTTTTTAATGTCCGGCTCGGCATCCTGCTGAGGCTTCTCTTAAAGCCTTGGTTCGAGCCTCCGTGTCGTCAAAGCTGAATCAGCCCATGCACCCTTTCACGTCCTCTTTCGCTGCTGCTTAACTGGTTGACCAGCCTGGCTCTCTCTCGCACACCTCGAGGTAGTGACGGGTGCTGACGACAGTCACAGATATGTCATTTTGAAACGTGAGTCCTGGCACTGCTAACACCTTCACAACTGCTCAGGGGAGTTCATAACGGTTGTAGCCCCAGAGGATCCTGGCCGTTGCCATTCCTTTTCCCCTTCTGCTCTCCGCCTGGTCCTTGGCCTCAGCAATAAAAGCTTTCAGTGTTCGCTGTTTCAACACTCCGAAAGTTTACCAGCTCGTTGTATGGTGAGTAATTTGTCTTGGCCATACTTACTGTCCACAACATTTACTCACTTTTGGAAATGATATATGTTGCTGTTTACCCGTTATTAAATATGCGTTCCGAGAGTATTGGGATCACGTATATTGCTGTAGTAGCAGTGCTCAGAGGACAAGCTTCGTCTTCGTTGTATAGGCAGGTTGCGCCCCTTCCGGTGGTTATGTGAAGCAAGCGCAACGGCCCCAAAGCATGGGGAAGACAGAAATTGGGCAGGCATTGTCAGTACAAAAAAGGCTATGACCAAAGTTCGAGCACTAACCGTTATCTTATTCAATATTTATGTTATTTTTTAAAACTTTCAATAGAAAAATGGGGCCCATTTTGCCCGCTTTCGGTGACTGGCACCATAGAGCGCAGTGTATTCGAGAGCTCGGTCGGCCGCCGTTTTCCCATTGAAAATATATAAAAAAAATCTCATATAACTTTTTGAATAAGATTACAGTTAGTGCTGAAACTTTGGATTATGGTAGATAATCAGCGCTCGGCGATGCATAGTTCCTTTTGACGGCGAAGAAAAACCTTGCAATTTGTTTGGGTGAACAGCCTTTTTTTGCCATTAAAAAAATGAAAGAGCTTCACAAATCTCTCTTATGCGAAGCTATAGACCAGCTCTTGAGGAGGGGGAGGGGAGGGTACGGAAGGAGGGGTATGCAGCTCCTCTTCCTCCGTACCCTCCCCCGCCTCTCCTCCCCTCCTCTCCTCTTCATCTTCCTCCCCTCCTCTCACTCTCGCCCTCCTCCTCCTTCTTTCCTCCTGCTCTCCTCTCCCGCTGAATTTCTTCATAGGTGACGTGACACGAAGTAATGTGACGTCACTTTTCTTGCTCAATTTAGCGAGAAAATTGAATTGGTGATGAGGTCACGTGACGTTCATTTTCACGCTAAAATTAGCCGGCAATCGGACGTCCCGTGACCTTGACACCTATTCAGTTTCTCAACTAAATATAGTGTGGAAAATGACGTCACATGAATCGTGTCACGGCACCCATGAACAAATTCAGTTTCTCCGCTAGATTTAGAGGGAAAATTGACGTCACGTGACATCAACACCAACTCAATTTCCCGCTAAATTTAGCGGGGTGGATACGCCGACGGCGACGCCACGAAACGCGGAAACGGCCGCCTAAGAGCTGCGCTCTAAAAAGTTGATGCAACAGAAAAATGTGACCATTCGGGCACACCAATTATAAAGGTGTAGCGATTTATACACACACATATTAAAGGTGTAATGCAAAAACTTCCCATTTCTCGCAAAAAGAGTGTAATCCTCCAAAAACACCTATAAAAAGCTGTGAGTTTTAGACATTGGATAAACGGTCGGTTACAGCTATATAGGTAAATAAAAAAAAAAAAATTCTTTAACCACAAAACCGTAAGAAGGTATTTTTTTTTTTTTACTTTTAAACTTTTAATTTTTTTTTTCAAACTTTAAGCTTAAAAAATTGTAGGAAAACCAGACATATCATTGTCGAAGATGTTTACCTTCAAACCCATATAGATTTGTTGAAGTTCGCTGCGTAGGCTAGGTAGCGCAAGCTACCGCCCGTTATAAAGGGCACAAACCCTAGCATCCATCCATCCATACATACATGTGCATTGCCCCGTGCACATGGTGTCTTTCAAATCTAATTTTATTCTGAACTTTGTCGTTCACAGGTATCCCTTTATTGCTCTCAGTAATTGGTTGCTTCCGCGCGTTCTGCGGGAAAGCTGAACTCGTATAATTCTTTTCAGAGTGCACGTGCAGAATAATGGCGTGCAGTTCTTTAGCATACTTCGGCTGAGCTAGATAGAGCCGCTCACAGCTTAAGAAACACCGGGCGTACCTTATCGGTTCAGCGACAATAAGAATACGTAACTTGTAATACCGTCTGCATGCTATCTCTCTTCGCTAGTTCACATTCTAGCGTCGGTGGCAACCGGTATACCTTACGGACGTCGCTCAGCCGTTTCAGCTTACTTTGTCCACGACTGCACCATCTTCGAAAGTCCTAGCTTGTATGCACTATTCTCGCCGACCAAAGTATCTCTCTCGAATCGTGATCTGGGCTCCATTGTTTGGTCAGCACGATCCCCGGAGGCGACGAGGTCCTCGAAAGACGGACGAGGCAATCAACGCCGCGTGCACCCCTTTGGCCCCATCCCACTCGCGAGCCAAGCGCAGCCTCACGTCCGAAACGGCTCCGGGCGCGCGATGCAGCGCGGCGGCACGAAGACCGATCACGTCTTTATATCGGCAAGAAAGCGACCCTAATGAGAAATGTTCACAACGTCACACTCTTCACGCGTTTTACAGCGCTCCCCGTTCCGGCTGCCTAATTACCGCTCGTAAAATGGCGGGCGCGCTTTTTTATTTTCGGGCTTGAGCCGGCCTCTACAGGCTCGCACGCCCCGAACTAAAAGACAAAAAGTCATGCCCGCTGGGTCGTCTACCGGTTTCGAGAAGTCGGCCTTTTTATATTAAGGCGCCGTGCCGTGAGCTGCTGCCGCTGCAGAGCACGGAGAGCAGCCCTCTTTTCGCGATAACGGTGCGGCGGCAGGGGCGCGCTCAGCATACATCTGCGAGCGAGCTGCAGTCTCAAAAGGCCGAATCTGTGCGGCGTGTAAGCATCGGGCGTCAGCGTTTACGACTTTGAAACACGTTGATTTACAGGCGTCGAGGTTGTGGGGTGAACCGCGCTCGCGCTTATTGAGCCGTGTGCAGAAGAGGAGCTCGCAGTGTTCGCCCGGCACGGCCATCGGGAAATCGTGCTGTCCTCCTGCTCGCCTTCCTTCACCTTGCGCGTCGGGATGGGGCTGAGCTGTGCGCCTATGATTCGGGAAGCCCACGTCCGAATAGAAGGCGTACCATTACAGGCTTACGTTCAAAGTCGTCGCTCACCGTGTTATCTTCGTCGCGAACAGTGAGGTATTGTTACAATATAATAGCAGTGAGGAGTGACGCGCTTACAGGTTGCATTTTAATGGATATTACGTCGAGAATTACATTGGTTATAAGTTTTACTGCCACAAAGACGGATTGCGTGACAATCTAAAATAAATAGGCTGTGCCGCAGGCCATTACCAGGTCGTTTGAAATACCAATATATGTATTATCTCCTGTAGTCCTTCCGACTCTTTAGGTACATTTTATTTCAATTCGCTGGATTGAAATAAGGGATAAGGATAGGCCTTCATGGGACAAAGCAAACACGAAGAAGAAACCACCGCGTCTCCCTCCTCAGGAAAAGTTCCTGTAAGCGTTATCGACACCTAAATGCGCTGCTAGCTACAATGATTCCAAAAAAAGGGGGGAGGGTAGCAGACACCAGTCGGAGGAACTAAACAAACGTAAATCTGAAGACTTAAATTGAAAGTCGACGCTTGAAGCTTTATTCAACATACAAAAAAAGTGTTTTTTTTTTTTTTTTTTGCGAAATGTTGTTTGCCTTTTAAGTTACTGCGTTTATTTTTGATCCATGCATTTCCTGCTTGAAGGCAGAAGATGTAAAGAGAAAACGGTGTCTCCCTTTCTTCGTTTGCATGTCCCTTCAACTTTTAGGCGTTTTCAGTTTTCATATTCCGGTCTCAAGTTAAATATAACACCAGAAAAAACAGAGTGCCTTATTGGATGCTTTCACTAAACGCTTACGACGGGCATCATATGTGGTCCGATGCCTCTCCTGAAATTGTCCTACAGACAAGAAAAAGGCTGTCGTGCTTATGTTGTTGATTCCACGAGCATGTGGAATTTTCATCATCTTGTAATGCAGAGAGGTAAAACTACATGAAATCGATAAACCATCCGAATTACCATCGCACAAAAGGCATTATACCTTTTAAGACTTGATGTAAAAAAGTCTTCTGGCCCTGACGGTATTCCCAACGCCTTTCTGAAGCGTTATATGGACATGATTTCGCAGTATTTGTATGTTTTGTTCAATGCATCCTTGGATCAGGGATGCCTGCCTCCTGATTGGCTGTGTGGGAAGGTTGTGCCGGTGCACAAGGACGGGAGCAAACTGCTGGCTGCGAACTACAGGCCGATATCATTAATCAGCAGTTGCTGCAAACTGCTCGAACACATAATTTCCAGCCACATAACTTCGTTTTTAGAATCCAATAACATATTAGCCAGCTTTCAGCATGGGTTCAGAAAAAAGCTATCAACGACGACTCAACTCGTATCAGTTGTACATGACTTCGCCAATGCTATCAACAAAAGGAAACAAATTGATGCGATATTTTTGGATCTATCAAAAGCTTTTGATAGGGTACCGCACTATCTACTACTAAAAAAACTGCAGCGTGTAGGAATTTCTCCCCGCCTTGTGAACTGGATTTCTGCGTATCTGACGAACAGAACGCAGTCTGTAGAAATTAACGGTTGTCAATCGCAAAATCTTGATGTCCTGTCAGGTGTTCCCCAAGTGTCTGTCTTGGGACCCCTTTTGTTCTTGATATATGTCAATGACATAGCTGACGACCTTGACTCGGGTGTGACTGTGAAAATGTTTGCAGACGACTGTGTGATTTATACTACTGTCATTAATGCCTCGGACCAATTATTGCTTAACGAAAACTTGTGTAAAATTGCTGACTGGTGTGAGAGCTGGCAGATGGTTATAAACTACTTGAAAACATGCGCTCTTACAATAACACACAAGAAATCTCCTCTCGAATATACGTATCATGTCCGCGATAAACTCATTGAATCAGTGAATGACGTAAAATACCTAGGTCTAACTATTAACACGAAACTTAGCTGGGACACCCACATAGACAATACTTGCGCCAAGGCCTACAAAAAACTGTGTTTTTTAAGAAGGAAATTGGGAGCGTGCAATTGGACTGTAAAACTTTCAGCCTATAAAGCCCTAGTTCGCCCAGTTATAGAATATGCGTCAATCGTGTGGGACCCATATTTAAAGAAAGATATAGAAAAAGTGGAGAGGATTCAGCGACTAAGTGCACGATTTATTTTTTCTGATTTTAGGCGCCTCTCCTCGGTTTCTGAAATGTTGAATAGATGGGGGCTAGAATCTCTCGAAGCCAGGCGGAAATTTGCAAGATTAAGTTTTTTTTTATAAAATTTATCATAACGAAACTGGCTTAAGTAAAGACTTGTATATTCAGCCACCTCCTCAGCGCTCAGCAAGGCTAAACCACTCAAAAAATGTTAGACAATATGCTCCTAGAAATAATCTATTTAAGTACTCATTTTTTGTACGAACCATTGAAGACTGGAACTCACTGCCGTCAGACTGCGTGAACGCTTCAACATCCAATAGTTTTGATTCCTTTCTTATAAACATGTTGTAACCCTCTCCTGCTAGGATGGTGGAAAACCATCCGCAGTATTTCCTAAATAAAAAATATTAGCGTACCTAAAAAGACTAAGCTCTGTCAAGCGAAGTTTTAATTATTAATTCTAAAACAAATTTGAAAAACATCTCCGACAGTTGCCATCCCCATTTCCAAGTGTGGCGGGGCTATTTCTTCCCTACAACCGCCTCCAACTTCACTGGTTTGCGAGGTATGCTTTATAAGTAATTGGACTGAACTCAAACAGCTGCAAACATGCAGTTCCTTCAGAATGCAAATTCTCTTTATTTTCAACACTTACCATCTCCACTACCATTTTCTTCCCACTATATGCGTTCCTTTCTTAAGGTTTACCTATGATGTTACTACGATGCCTATTTTTTCCGCCTCTAAAGAAGCTCCAGCTGCTTTCCCAGTGTAAAGAAACTCATTTTTTACAGGTTTAATGCCCCTGCGTCTCTTTCTTCAGTCGCAGAATACATTAAATGGTCCAAGTTTTGGGCGTTTCTGCTCCAAAACAATAAAGCACCTCTTGAGGACCACTTGGAGCATTGTGACTCAGTTTGTGACGATGGTTCGAAAAATGATCTGAGTCTCTGTTAAAGGACCACTGACACTCAGCAATATGTTTATTTATTGGCAAAATAAAATGTACAAAGCAGCATGACACAAAACGGTGTGTAAACAACCACATACGCGCTACTACCGAAGGTTTGCCGGGGCCGAGAACTCCGCAGCGAACATGGTACACACATAGCTTTCAAATCATTGTTTTGCAAACAAATGTGTATGAATTGAAGGTAAGCCCCCTGTTATAGACAAACATTTTACATTCGTTCATTTAGAAGGCAAATACGAGCGCCGAAAAGAGGTTGCTTGGATCGTTTCTTGATTATGATCAAACTGAAGAGACATCTTAACGGATTTTTATCTTGGTGTAGGTAACAATCCTAAATAAAAAGTTTCCGTTATCTTTTAAATTATATATCTTGCCTTCTTTTAGATTAGGTATCTTATTTATAAGCCAACAGTCATAATTGTATAAAATCACCAGGCTGGTGAACTGGCCAGGCGTCACACTTATACTGTTACCTTCCAACAAAAAAACAAAATCCGACAGATGCCGCTTCACTAATCACCCCTCCCCCTCCCCTCTACCTTCCCCGTCCCCGATAATCAGCAATAGAACAAACAAATATACATAGCGTACAGCACTAGAAATTTGTTGAACTGCAGGTCATCGGTTAAATAAGTATTTTGCATACGAACTTTTGTATTTTTAGACACGACCTTGAAACTAGATATTATTAGAGATTTAATTTTGGTAGGATGTCGTCCACACTCGGATTAAAAAAAGATTGTCGTGCGCATCGTCGTCGTCCTGAGTAGGTTCCGGCACGCGTCTCAGCCGCACCGCTACACTATTCCATACGTTTTTTGACGGTTGTTTTCTCCTAGGAAGGTTCATTCTGCTTAGCAACCTCGCCATGTTTCATTAAAAACGGAGAGTTTTAACTCGACAGCGTTAAGGAGCTCGTGTCGCAGAATCGCCGGCGTCGGCGTTGGTGACATTGTGACGGGAAGGTTCTGATTGGTCGATAGGGTAATGACGTCACAGCCACACGAACTCGCGGGGGAATTTCAAACATTCCAAAACGCTCACGTGAAACATGACGTCACGTCTAGAACGATAGTGAACAAAAGACATGGCATGAATTAGAGGTCGCCGCATGGCTCAAATAATTTCACTTTATAAAGTAATTCATTTCATTTCAAGACCATTTCAAGAATTTTAGGAGGAATTCGAACCCACACCCCTTCGGTTGCGAGCCAGACACGCTACTGGCTATTCGCGTCTCCAGCTCGACGCTCGCCCTCCCGCGGCAGAAACGGGAAGCGCTCTAGTGAGGGTCCCCCGATTCTCCTTCTCAGCGGGCGCGGCGGAACTGCTCGCGATCATGGCTCGCGAAACGTCGTTTCCGATGCAAACAACACTCTTCACTGTCCCAACGTAGTGCTGCAGCCGGTATGGGATTGTACCTTACTGGAGGGTTTTAGTATTGCGCATAGAAGCAAACGCAATCGGTGTGCGTTTGCGTTAGAGTTGTGCGCCCTACGTTTTGCGTGCGCCTCATCGCCATGCGCTATTCAAGAGCGCAATTTTGGGCTGCGCGCACGGGCAGTGTGGACCACGCAAAGCTAAAGCAAACACACAGCGCTTGCGTTTGCTCGTATACACAATAATTAAACTCAGTACTGTTTCACCGGCTTTTAACGCCAACTAAATGTGCTGCAGTGAGCAGACGTGCAAGCAGGTAGGCGTTCCTTTTACCGGAGAGGCTGAGATTGGCAAAACGACGCAGCATAAAAATGAAAGTAACTAAATGTTATGAAAAAATAAATAATTACAAATATATATATTTTTTTTCAATTTGGGGACATTTGGTTTGGAAGGATATTGGCGGCGACTCTGGGACGTTTTGCCGATTGTCAAAAGTCGCGACTTTTATAGCAAAATATACTTTACCCACAATTAATGTAATTTTACATGAATTTCTTGCATTAGCTAAAATGTTTTTATTGATTTTAGATTATCTTTTTTTTATTACTTGATAATTAAAAATTCTGCAATGGCACCAGTAATGATAATTAGCACGGTTTTAATTGTCATATTTGTTCGTGCGTTTGAAATTAGATCATAAGCAACAAATTATATTAGAGCTTAAAAATTACGTATTACAATAGCTGAATTTTAATATTATTATTAATACCAATCGCGGCAATGTATGCGCCCAATCAACGCCAAAATAACGAAAATACGCCATAATAGTCTTTCCAGAAACGTATAATTTTGTTGTTGTTTTTGGCATATGAAAACCTCTGACATCGTTATGAAGATAGACAAACAGTCATACACTGAATGTAATATGAAGTCCTATGCGCCACGCGTTGCTATAAAACACACACACACACACACACACTTCAGCTCTCCGACTCGGATTCCGTCTTTGGGTTGTTGCGGTGAGAACAGTGTTTATTAATTTATACGTTTTGTGGACATATTGCAAAAATTTAATTATTTTCTTATTCTTGTGCTGGGAATAATGTTAAACCAATTAATCATCTAAATACCCAAAAACCCATTAAAAGGCCCGCAGTTCATTATTCCCCATGACAATTATCTGAGCGAGAAAAGGCAGCAAGTACGCACAAATATCGGCACTGATTTTTTCAACAACTACAACAACTACAAATATCAGTCTAGATTGAACATTTATGTCACAAAATAGTCTCCGCGAAGAACTTCTCTAACTAAGAATTACGATGTGAGACACATCTTGAGCTATAAAAGAATAAGAAATTGAGACCTATATTGAGAAATTAAATTCAAAATTGAGGTTAGTTTCGGTTTCGCCCCAGAATTAAAATGCGCATCCTGGCGTAAATATTACGCTAACCACCGTTTTAGTTTTCAGAATAAAGAGGTGACCTGCACTCATAACACTCTAGCTTCCTCGTCTTACCAGAAATAAATTGTGGCGCTCAGTGAAACCAGCACACTAGATAGGCTCAAAAGCGGCAGGAATCTCCGACCCTCACTATAACCGCCATTTTGAAAAATGAGTGGCGCCACCTATAGTTAGTTGGAGTCGCGAATACTCCGTTTCACGATAGCTTAGCGAACTGTGGAGGCTAGGGCCCCGCGACCCAATAAGAGCGTCGGAGCGAGGCACGTGGCCCGACGTCACGGGAGCATTTGTGTCACTACACCAAATGTGAGGTGCGAGGCCCGAAGGAACCGGCTGTCGTCTGCTAGCCAAGAGTTGTCTGCTCCGAAACCAACCAAGTTTGGATGAACGTCCACCGCAGCAACATATCCGTCCGGTAGAATAACGAGCATTTCGAAAACAGTTTATGAAACAACCATACGCTAAATTTAGCCGCGAATCTGTGCCGGGTGCTATTGCCAGGCCTCAGGGCGATGTTTTGAGCGGAAATGGCCGATTATACGGCTGCGATCGCCGGCAATCGCCAACAACTACGCGCTACAAAAAAAGAAAAAAAAAAATCAAAAGCGGAAATGAATGTGAATTCACTTTTTGGGTTTAAATATAATTGAAACTTATAAATCGGTGATTATCAATTGTTTACTCTTCGTATCTTCTCGTCAGATATTGAAACGCGCAAGTTCAATTGCCGCAAAAAAAAAAAAAAAAAAGCCTACATTACTTTTTATCGCGGACGACCGGCGGACGGTGCTTTTGCTGTGGCGGTAACAAGGCCCCCGTGGCCTCGACCATGGAGTGTTAATTATGACGTGCCTTGCTCCGGCACTCTTATTGGGTCGCGGGGGCCGCAGCCTTCACAGTTCGCCAAATTACCGTTAAACAGAGTAAAGGCCAGGTCCCCCTTTTTTATTATTTGATTTTGACAGCGACACAAAGCAATAACAGATGTTTAAAGCCGGGATAAAACACGCGAGCCAACCTGGCTAACGCCACAAAGTAAAAAATCGTTAAGGTGAGCCAGCTAGAAGTGGCAACCATTCAGGCTGAGTTTGATGGGCCATGCACAATTCACGAATACCACACATGCGCTCTACGAAATATTCATGCACAGGACGCACATCTATATCTGCATGATGCACTGCCAAGTGGCACCGCCATAAACTGTGAAGGCCCAACAGCATGATCGTGTGGGTAGACTGTCGTCATCTTCAACAGGTAAGAAACGAATTCCTTAAGGCTTAAGTGGGGAGTCCTTTTCGAGGGTCCTTTGCAGAACGTCTCAAAAGATTACTGTATCCCAGCAGTCTAAGAAAACGCGTTCGAGAGAAAGCGGGATGCTTTAGAGCGCAGCTCTTAGGTGCCCATTTCCTTGTTGAACGGTGTGACCTCAACACCAATTCAATTCTCCGCTAAATTTAGCGGGAAAACTCAAGTCACGTGACTTGGTATTATGTCACCCATGAATAAATTCAGTTTCTCCGCTAGATTTAGCGGGAAAATCGACGACACGTGATCTCAGCAGCAATTCAATGGCCCGCTACATTTAGCGGGAAAATTGACGTCACGTGATCTCAACACCAATTCAATTCAATTCCCCACTCAATTTAGCGGGGAAAATGACGTCACATGAATTGGTATCACGTCAACTATGAATAAATTCAGTTTCTCCGCTAGATTCAGCGGGAAAATCGACGTCACGTGACCTCAACAGCAATTCAATTCCCCGCTAAATCTAGCGGGTAAATTGACGCCTAGTGACCTGAACACCAATTTATTCCCCCCTCTAAAATTAGCGGAAAAATGACGTCCCATGACTTGGTGTAACGTCACCTATGAACAAATTCACTTTCTCCACTAAATTTAGCGGGAAAATTGACATCAGCTGCGGAGGAGGAGGAGGGAAAGGTACGGAGGAGGAGAGATGGAGGAGGAGGAGAGAAGGAGGAGGAGTAGGGGAGGAGAAGGAGCAGGAAACAGAGAGGAGGAGGAGAGCAGGAGGGGAGGAGGACGAGCAAAAGAGGGGAGGACGAATGACGTACAACTAGGCGAGGTGGCGCAAGGTGCCGCCCGATATAAAGGGTACAGCCGTTAGCACCCATCCATGCATACGAGGAGCAGAGGACGAGGGGAAGAGGACGGAAGGAGGAAGGAAAAAGCAGAGGGTATGAGGAAGGAGGAGGGGTGTACCCTCCCCTCCGTGCCCTTCTCTCCTCCTCCTCAAGAGCTGCGCTCTAATTTCCCGTTACAGAGATTTGAAAACGTCTTCAAATATATTTTTTTTACATAGTATACAGTTGTCGGTCCAAGCGATGGGTACTTTCTTCTCAGCTAGCCAAGCTTTGACGGGCAACGTTTGGTTATGCAACTTAGAGAAAAAAAAAATTTATAGTGTATGCGGGGATAATTATTCTCTTGACTCGTTTCAACGCATACTGTCCTGGGCCTTGACTGTACGACATACTGTACAGTGGTGTTGGAAAAGGTTTATCTATCACATCTTTCGTCAGCCGTTTGCGCCAAACGCCACACAAATAGTCTAAAGAAAACCGCTTTGTTAAAAACTGATAGGCGCCAATGACTCCTTTTAAATACCCGTGTGCGCTACCGCTCATAGCTACGCTGGGTGACTGTACGAAACAATTAACTCAGGTGGAATGCTGCGCAGCCTTGTTTGAATGACACTGCGTAAAATTAAATCTTTCTGGTCTCAAAAAAAAAAATAAAAAATCTGCTGACCAGTTGTCTCACGAACAGATGCAAAAGGCCCAAACCCCCAACGCTGATTTGTCGAAAGAGATTTCTTCGGGTCGTCTTTTCTCATACCAAGCTCCAAATAAAAACCACAAATACACGATGGATGCGTTGAATGTTGATACGTGAACAATGTAACGTGCACCCGCAACACCTACCAAGCTTTTGCAGCAAAAGACGTCTTACGCACAGATGCTCGAGAAACAATTGGTAATTTGTTGCCTCCCCACTCGTCCGCCTTCGTGCGCAAAGCCTCAGTTTCATTGCGCCAGTAGTCAGCAGTATCGCGATAGGGATCTGAAGGTACACCAAGATAACGAGACGGCAAATTGGGCCATACAACGCGTTCCAACACATTCGGTTTAGAAGGTCAATCGCCATGCCGAATGCCCAAATACTTTTCAAAGTTAAAGGGATGCTGATCCAAACATTTCAGTGTCAATAATAAGTGGCGCACGATCTTTCAACGGGCCAGGAGCCGCCGGTGTGCTCGAGCACACGCAACGAAATTGACGTCATAGTGCCCCGCTCACGCCTATTGGCGACGTGCGCGATCGAAAGCATTGCTGTGGTCAGCCTGCCACGATTGGCCGAATGCTGGCTATGACACCAGCAAAGGGTTTCTCATCGACGGAATTAAGAGGAATGTATGAACCTCAATTTTGACGGTGTTGGCAATGTTGGTTTCAGAGCGCTATGATTTCAGGCTTCCAACATGCTCATTACAAACACCATCGATTTTTGTTGTTCGCAAGGTCATGACGTCACGAAAGGGAAACATTCGAGGGCGCCACCGTAACATCTCGTCGCTAATAGATGACAGTAAAATGTGTGGGTTCCAGGGGTAAAGGACAATAAATACAATCTTTTCATCTCCACTCTGTGGTCTAGTTTAAAAGGTAAGCGATTAATTGGTCTAACAAGCGCGTAGCTTTCATTCGTGGCTATTAAAAGCCTGTCTTTATTCTCCTTTGGCCCGAAGCCCATGCATTTCCCTGTCATTTCGCAAAACATTTCTGTCAACTTAGGGATTTTTTCACGCTTTCGTGGTCAACGCAAGAAATCGCCACATCCTTCACGTATGACAAATTTTGTACTTCAGTAGTTTGTAAGTTAAAACCTCTGACGTAACTACTACGACAAATTCTTAAACAAAACGGTTCAGAAAAAATGCAAAAAGCAGAGACGAAGGTGAAAAGCCTTGTCTCACAGAAGAAAAGAAGACAAATACGCACACTCACATGTTTTTTTGCATATCAAGATGTTTGGCACAATTTGGTATGTCACACGTATTCCAACACACAAACCTGAACCAAGATTGAGGTGGTTTAGAAAAAGAAAAATATATTATCCTGTGACACACGGTCGAAAGCCTTTCCAAGTCCACCTGTAGCCATAGCGACTCTCCGTTCCCTACTATCGCAACATTATACGGAATGCTCCTTGTCACATGAACGATTGTAACGATACTTAGTTTTTTTGATACCAGAAGCCTGGTGCGGGCCGACAATAACGCTTATCACACTTTGCATTGGCTCTGCTAATATTTCCATTAAATATTTATTATCCACATTTGTCAAAGGTATTGGGCGATGCGCCTCTACATTACAAAGCTTGATGTGATCATCACTTTTTGGTAAAAAAATAGTATGAGGGCAAAAAACAATGAAGGAGGCATAACTTTTACGCGAAATATGCGTCGGAAAACACGTAGTGCAAAAAGGGGGAAGCACATGTCCTTGAACACTTTATAAAATTGAGCCCCCAAACCACCAGGACCGGGTAACTTTCCGGGTTTTAAATGGTCGACGGCTCGTTCTACTTCCCACAACGATACGGGCTTTTCTTGCTTTTCATTTAAGTCATCTGCCAGTCTTGGCATAAACGGCAAATAAAAGCTTCGAAAACCTTTTCTTTTGGGCGCGCGGTAACTAAAAAGCTTATAGTACTCCACAAACGCGCGTTCGATGAAATCCCTATCGCCATACAGAACCCCATAATACAAAATCTCGTTTATCTCATCTTTACTCGCGTATCTACTTTCCGCCCTGATTTCTCTTTTAGTGGGTATCTCCACGAATGATAACCGCTTCCATCGCGCTCGCACCATAGCCCCCTTAAATTGTTCGGTGTCCCGAGATTCTAAGCGCTTCTTAATACTAATGATCTCATCCGCAAAAAAAAAAAAAAAAGAAAAGAAAACAAATCCGGCTAGTTGTATTCTTTCTGTATTAGCGTCTGAAGCAGGCCTTTTAATTCGCTTGTTTTTTTCCCCCCTTCATGCTCCAATAATATCCATCTTCCTATGGCTATCATTTTAATTTCGTGTTTAAACAGTTCCCATTTAACACCGACCTCTTTCCCTTCGGCATTAGCGAATTCAAGTTTGTGACGCACCGCAGTTAAAAAAAAAAAAAAAAAAAAACATCATTTAGAAGCTTCGTATTTAATTCCCATAGTTCCCAAAGCGAGCCTTTTAGAAACTCCTTTAGAAGAACAAATTAAAACATAAACAAGTGAATGATCACTGAATGGCACGTGGTCGACTCACTCCTTCATTCTGCTAGCCTCTTGGTGTCGACGCATATTGGCAAGGGCAGAGACCAAATGACTGGGGAAATTTTAGAAGTTTACGCAATTAAGAAAGAAGGTACGAAATGCGTCAACCAGACGTTGCTGAATCTACGCAGCAATGAGGTTGCATTTTTAGACACGTGTTCATTGACCACTCCGTGCTGTTTTCGGTGTTTAAATTTTTTTTTATTAATATTAAAGTTCAGTGGAGAGTCGGCGCTTGTTCTGTGTGCACTTCTGCTTTGTCCCTGCTTTTTGCGCACTATTTGACCCCTTGGGAGTATAAACCAACTATCCCACATCGCCACACTAAGCTTGATTAGAACAGATTGTCAAGCACATCGTCGTCGTCCTGAGCGGGTCCTGGCACGTGCCTCAACAGCACCGCTAGAATTTAGAGAAAGGGAGTGAAAGAGAGAAGGGTAGAAAAAGAAAGAGACTAAATTGTATACATGGGACAGTTACAAACGCTGAAATTACTCCCTAATGCAAATTTTAGAAGGAAACAAATAGTGTAGTTATTCTTCAACGTTGCGCTATAATCAAAATAAACAAAACAGCACAAACAAAAACGCAAGGAGAAGTACGCAGAAGACACACAAATACACAACGCTGAATACCGACTGTCACTTTATTCCCTACAAAATATGTTCACAGAAAGGAAAACATAGGAAAGAAGACAAGCCATCCCTTCATTAGAATGTTCCATACATCGTGAAAAGAATGCGCTATATTTATATACGGGGATTAAGACATGAAAATGCACCTTCAGAAAGAGTAACTGATTCAGCACTCACAAAAACGTCAGGTCCGTACGTGATAACAAATAAAAATAAAGCGCTTCAAGTGTTTTTCTAGCGGTTTAATTGGGATGTTTGACCGATAGTTACTTTTTATTCAGCCGGGGAGAACAGCGACATCCATTACTGTGCACAGTAAGTGCCCCGATTGAGTACACCGTAAAGGCAGAGAGTGCACCCACGAGTCCCATCATTCGCATGTGCCTGTCTGCCCTACGCGAATATAAGCACAGAACAGTGGAATCTGGTAAACAATACCGATTGCGCATGCAACAAATCCCCAACGGTGTTTTACCTCGCAAAACACACATGTTCGTCCTGCGCTTGCAATTGAAGCTCATACACGCTATTGTTTTAAAGGTGACACAATTTTATTATGTAGGTTTCACTACCGTTTTTTTCCCGTTCAGTTGTTCCATCCTCCATATGGGCCAGCTTTCCAGCAGGGAGGCCCGGCACGGGACAGTCGAGTCGGGAGGCGCCGTGGACGACATATACAGCGTAAGAAAACAAGGCGAAAGCCGCTATGCGCAGAGTGCCCGGGACGGCGCGCCTCATCGCCCTCTCGAGCGCGCCGGAGCAGGGCGGCAGCCGTTCGGTATTAGGATCGCGAAGAGACGGCGACCGTTTGCGGAGCACTCGAGCCCGGTGCCGGCATTATTCCCGGGAAGATCGGGATCATCTCCGCGACAGCAGGGAGCGGGAGAACGACCGCCCTCGTCGCTGAGCAAACGCGCCCGTGCCCTTTGTTTGCCGAGGAGTCCCCGCGCGGATGAAAGTAGAGTGCAGAGCCGGTGCGCCCCTCTTTCTTTCTTCTCCCTGCTCCCTTCCAAAAGCACTTGTAGTCGCTGACAGCTTAAGAAACGCGGGCCGTGGCGTATTACGTCATTATCCATGAAGAACGCGAAATTACTGATCACAAAATAAGATGTGCTGAAGTTTCTTCAGGCCGCCAGCGCGGTTCACATATTGGCCACGAGTTCGGCCACGGCGTTCGACTGGAACTTACGTTCTATCGGACAAAATCTGAGTCCACCAGCCAAACACGGACACTGCACTCAGTTTCAATGCGTGACAGGCGCTGGCGTTCAGCCGGCGACGTAGAAATTTCAGCACTGCGGCCTCGTTATCCAAAGGTGTTGTTTCGAGATGACAACAAAGAGAGCGTGGAGAGAGCAAGAAACGGAGGCTTCAACCTCCGCTACCTGCCGCACATTGGTACGGATAATCAACAAGCAGCTCCCACTGTATCTTGAGTCCCCGGCTCTTAATCTAAGCTCCGCCCAGCATGTCTTTTGGTCGAACAGATCATGCGAGACCACCCCTGCCTCTCTAGTGCACACAGCGAGTGCCCATTTCGACTCTTCTACACTTTGCGAAACCGTTCCTTTGGGTCTCCCTAAGGCATTCGATCGCATTGCGCCACCACCTCATTTTAAAGATTCGCCCCGCTGGTGTGGCCGGTTTCCTCTTGCGCTGGCTGACCATCTGTCACCGGAAGTCTTCAGTCTGTCCGCTTTGCAGGGACGTTAAAGGGTTCCTGCCCCAGTGTCTGGTGTACGTCAGGGTACTGTATTAGGACCAACCCTTTTCATATTATTTACAGATGACATCATCCCCCACCTCTTCTTCACACTTTTTCTTTACGCTGATAATGTGGCCTTCCTACACACTATCAAAGGAGCTGCCTCATAGACCTCCCTTAAATGAGACCTTGACCACTCTTAGCGGTGGTCTTTGGAGAACCTCCTGCACTTCAATCAATCTAAATGCTACTCCATGACTGTCTCCTTGCATCGACCCAGGTCTCGACCGTCCCACTGTCTCTTCCTCAGTGTGACCCCCTTCAACGCTTCTCCAAGATGAACATTATGGGGGTTTGTCTGTACAGTCAGCTCCATCTTGGAGAGCACATAAGGCTAACCACTGCCTGAGTTTGTCGGCTCCTAGTATTTGTTGTTTGCGTCACCCTGGGAATGAGTCCCGCGGCTTTTCGCCAGTTATACACTGCCCTCGTTCTCCCAATTATTGAATACTGCTCTAAAGTCACAGCCCCGTCAGTTCTCACTACAAACAAGCCTGGACGTCGGGACGCCTAGATATTCATCCGTCGTATTGTCGGGACGCCTACATATTCATCCGTCGTATTGATCCTGCCGCAGAACTGTCCTAGAGGAGGGTTACCCAAGCCGCACTATACCAGCTACGGAGTTGCGCAGTCTGCATTAAAGGAGGCAGCTGGCCACCATCCGGCTGTTCTGCCGGCTTATGCAACCCTCCTTTGACATTTCTGGTCGTCCTCGTCTAAACTGACTGACTGGTGCTCTCCAACCTATACTCGCTCGCACACTCCGCCACCGCGAGTCGTGCTTACTACTAGCAGCCTCAGAGTGGCCAAGCATACCTTCCTCACTGGCAAAAACAATCCCATCTTGCCGAGAGGATCATGGGACCTCCGAAGTGATGCGGCAAGGTATCTGTGGTTGTTTCCGTGCCTAACTAAACAAAATGTCGTCGTACCCCTCCTCCCCCCCCCCCCAGGGGTCCCCTCTTTTTTTCTTTTAATCTTATTATTTTTAGGCCATGGAAGGTCGCTTATGCATGCACACCTGTCTGTATTGCCCCCCCCCCCCCCTTTTTCTACGGGGTCAGACGCCCTCCATGGTTCCTATATTATATTTTTCAAATGTCTTAAAATATAAGAGAAAGTGATGCGCTTTAATTAAACTACACCATTTGCACATCATTGCAGTGGCGTCATGAGTACTGGGTCTCCGCCTTGAAGATGCCGCCATCTTTAGGTCTCCGTGCTTTTCATGTGGCGCAGTTATTTTTGACTCGTGCAACAAAATGGAACGTTTTGTTACTCCTCACAAGTGACATGACATCTATTTACAGGAAAAGAGTACCTGGGTGATATATGTACATCAGCCGGGCGAATAGAACCTGTTCGTAAACCAGCGTGAATGTAGGCAAATAATCGCTCCAATCCAAACACATCACTCTTTAAGTAAAATCGCACCATAGATTATTTGTAGCAAACAAGCCGAGAAAAAAATATGGCACTGTTATACGCGTGAGGGGAGGTAATTACACTTTGAAGATAATTTGTGGACCATATGGTAACAAACGTTCCTACTGATTATGCAATAAAATTGTGCGTCTAGTTATAAAGGTTTGTGTGAGTATGTTTCGTAATTGCGTTGAAACGGGCCTACGAGGTGTTCTAGTTTGTTTGGGATTAACACGGATGACTGAATTGGCTTGTGAGCCACCGTTGTCCGAGAGGCTCGACCGATACAACATTTTTTTTGCACAGTGGTCTTTCCCGCATGGGCCTGCGTCTAGTGGGGAAGACACGCTCGATCGTCGCGACTGAGAAAAGGGATAAATTGCGCTAACGTCGCGGCGGGCGCAAGTCCACGGAACAACACACATTTTCCATGTGGTCAGGACACACGTCTACACACGCACACAGGTGCTGTACTATGGGTGCAGCAGGAGCTGTCGTAATAAATTAGATGTTTCTTTTAAACGAACAGAAGAGATATATAGTGGCAACAAACAAACCTCAGTAAACGTTGTAGTAAAAAAAAATATATACATAGATATATATACGCGAGAGTATGCCCTATGCGCGACAGGCTAGACAAAAACATATTATATAAGACAAGCAACAAAAACCCACTTTTTTTTTATGGTGAAGTTAAACGTGCTTATAAACAAAAGCACGTTTCCAACAAGATGAAAACATCAAACTTACGCGACACCACTACGTTTCGACTATCGCTCCCCAAGGTGTTTCAAGGCTCTAAATGTTGCGCAGCAAACAATAATACCACATAAAATGTCTATTTTTTTTTATAGCTGTACAGTATTTCTACGCCCTTAAAGCTCCTAAAAGATAATGGATAAAATACCAATGAACAAACGATATCCGTGAGCGGCATTTCCTAGCGCCAGCGCGTATAAAAACCTGGTTGATTGAGGCCTCAATTTAACAAAACGACCGCAGTTTGGCGAGCTCCATAAAACAACACCTAGAGGCATGCAAGCGCAATCTAAGGCCATTTCGGCTCACCTATTATTGGCGGTGCCGACGCCGGCCGTATTTACAGCCATGTTTCAATCCAGGTGGCGCTTGCTCACTCAGAATCTACGTTTTTCTGCTTTTGTTTGTTTTCACTGCTCGAGGTTAGTAAAGCTCGGAAGAAAAAAACGAGTAAAATTGGAAGACTCACGCAACTTACAAAAATAAAACAAAAAGAAAAAAAAAAGACAACAAAAAATTTCTTGTAGACAAGATAATCAAAGGAGACTTCATTTCGGTGCTCCCCTCCCCCCCCCTCCCCCCCCCCCCCCACACACACACAAAAAAAAACACGATTAAAATATTATACTTTTTTTATTTATTTATTTGTTTCCGTGTGCTTTCTAATGCTTTTTGATACTTTAATTATAGTGGGTCCACCACAAGACAAAAAAAAAAGAGAAAAGAAAGGAATGTAGAATCAGTAGAGAACGAATGGTTATACTGGTCTCTGAAAAAAAAAAAAAGAAAAAGAAAATCGATAAAGCACAACGTAAAAAAAGATGTCTGTGAAAAATTTAAAACAAAAAAGAGAGAGAAAACAAAAGAGAACAGAACGCGCCCGAGTCACTTATTCCGCCGCTTCTAACAAACTTCCGACTACCCTTCTGACGTAATAAACGCGCCCAGAATGGTTGCCCCCGCGCGATGCGTCGATCCTGGAAAGCGCAAAAACCGGAACCGAAACAATATAAAGAAGTAAAAAAGAAAATTCGAAACGGTTGGCACTCGCCGACTGAAATCCAAACCGAGGAACGACGAGCCGAAACGAATTCGTTGCTCGTCGCATTGCCATTGCCGCCGCCACCGACTCTCCTCCGGGAGGGTCCCGATAAGCTAATGTAAGTAAAGCAGAGGGCGCTCTCCTCGCAATTTTTATCGCCGCTTCCCCGTAGATTGGATGGGGTGGTTTCAATACCTCCCGCGGGACAAGACCGCGGCGAGCTCACAAAATGGCGGCGATCCCCTCGCACTCCATTGCCTCCACTCTTCTAAGTCCCTCTCGGTTACCACGGCAACGCGCACGCTAGGGGCGTGGCCTCGCTTTCGACTGGTTCATCGACTCAAGAGAGGGAAAGGACGTAAACGCCGCCATGTTTCGAGCGTGCCCTTTTTAGTTTAGGTTTTCGTTTCGATGTATCGCGCGGCACAAGATATTGCTTTCTGTGAGTAGTTTGCGGGCGTTCGCGATGCTATGTGATTGCTTTCTCTCGATGACTTTTTTTGTTCTTTTTAAGAGGAACGGCGGAAGGAAATGAAGAGGAGACAGGGTTGGAAAGTATTTTATTTTTGGCTGTGTTTGCAGTACTTTCTCGGTTATGGACTCGGTGTATTTGCTCATTGCTGCTGTTGTTATTACTTGACGGCGAGCGCGACGCGAGCGCTTCTCCACTCAGCCCGTATTTCAGAGCTCTCCCGGAAGCCGTATCAGCGGCGTGTCGCCTGATGATGTTGTTGATTGAGCTACTTTAGCCATCCTATTTTTTATGGTGCCGCGGTGTTCCCGCGGCGCGTGCGTCATGTGCTGCGCTTTGGTTTTCGTCGCTCGCATTTCGTAGAGATTCGCTTCACGGCTCACCACCCAATCTGCCCGTAAAAGCGGCGCTGAGGTCTGGTCTCTCACCAGATGAAAAAGATAGCCGCCTATGGCACTATGGTATTTTCTTTTTCGCACTGTAGGATTAGGTGTAAGTATTTCGCTCAGAATACCGGCGGATAGTAACCCGATACTTTTAAAATTGTCGGTTAGTTTACTTTTTTGCAGAACACGGAGACATAAGATCAGGGGCAAGAGAAAGGTCGATGAAACTCAGAATGCGGTGTCCGCAACGAAAATGCGTAAATAAAACGGTATGTTCGTTGTCCCTATTGGACATCGAAGCTTTTTGGTTTTTTTTCCTTCGTCTAATCGTATTATGACTTTCGGCAATCTCTGCATTCTTCTATTGATCGCTGTGATTGTTTGTTTTCATTTTCTGCAAAAAACGTAGACTCAAAAACGTTATTTTGAGTATATAAAGCACCTACCAAACGAAAGGGTAGAGAAAAGAAGCAATTTTTCTTTTATTTCTTGAAACGACGGAACATTAGTTTGTGTAAGCAGACCTTTGTATCGCTCACTGCTTTGCTCAGAATCATGTTCAACAAGCTCCGTCAACGAGTCCCCCTGGTAACAGTGAGTGAGGTTGTAGTCCACTTAAAGAGCGGATCATGAATGCCCACGCGCACGATTATTTTATGCCTGGGTGATGCAGAGATGTTCACAGTGCAGAGCTTCGTTGTGCACGATCGATCATGTGTTTGCAGTGTCGAGCACGCTTGACTCGCCACTGATCGCAGAGTTTCGTCGCATCGATTGCAAGATACTAAACTCTTTCATCCGAAAACGTGCTCTTGCATACGTCTTGCAAGCCCCCTTTATTTTCTATTTTATTTTACTGATAATACAATGCACATATAAGTGATAATCATAAACTTCCGGATTCAATTCTGGTAATATCTTGACTGCAGTGTAGGGTCTCCGGATATAAAATTGCAAGCAGCTGAGCTAAAAAAAAAAGATTTCTGATTGCAACGCGAAAAACAAACTCAAATTGTAAACCCAGTGTATAACGAGTAACGTATCATAGTAGTCGTGCGTGCGTTCAAAAAAGAAAAAAAACACAAGAAAACGGAATCAAGCCCCAGTGCTCAAATTCAGTCTATTCTAGCGTCGCCATACATTTCGAGGGAGATGGGGTACCCCGGCATCGAGCCGTCGAACCCGACAGCTCCCTTGGGCGCCGTCATTAATTGGCCGCCTATTATTGCCTCCCCGCTTCGTGCTCCCTTAATCCAACCAGAAACACGTTCCCGACGGGCCGTTTAGCGCACCGGATCCGCGTCCAATGGCGTTTGCGCCCCTGTTCTACCGCTCTAATCCACCCCCACTGCGCGCCCCTGCTGCTGCGCGGGGAGCGCGGATCGAAACTTACACGAGGGACGCCATCCCCAGCAACATCGACATCCACTAAGCAAAAAACGCAAAAAACACAAAGCGTACTGACTACCGCGCCATCTGGGAGCAGATATCGGCGTTCATTCGCTCGCTTACTCCAGCGAGTGGAATAGAGATCCCCCAGCACAACCAGTTGTATATCTCACCGCGAGGATGACCTTTAGTGTTCTCCCCCCCCCCTCAACCTTCCTCTTGTTATCTTTTTTTTTTTGCTTCCCTTTCCCTTTTACGGCTGTTGTAATTAGGTTTGCGCTTATTTACGGCTATACGCGTTCGTTTTATAGGCCAGCTCTCTTTATTGATTCACGTGCCGGGGGAGAGGGAAAGGCGGGGTGACTCAAGAGTTGCCGAATGGGAGAAGAACTATACGAGGGGGAGAGAGGGGAGGGGGCTACGGAAAATTGAACGCAGGGCTAGTAAAAAGGGAAGTACTTAGCGCTGGCTGCCGCCATTTTGCGTCGACGTCACCGCCGGGAATTGCTCAATTTTGCTCGGCTGTCGGAGTGCACGCTCGTTTCCCATTTGCACAATTGCAGGCGGAGCGAGTGCCCCCCTTGTCTGCAACCGTACGCTGGGGACATGGACAAGTGCGAGAGAAAGAGGTTACATGCCACCAAATTGGCGAAGAAAATAGACGAGTAGTATATTAACGCCACTACTGAGATGGCGTAGATAGTGTGCTAAGAAGGTTTCGCAAGGCTACATGCGCGATTAGCTCATCTACGGGCCGTTGTAGCTCGCCGAGGTGGCCATTAAAGCGGAATATGTCCAAGCCATTTACACATTCATTTTGTTTAAGATTTTGGCAGTGACAACGAGGGAAAGTAAAGCGGAGGAGCCTTAAACGTGTGAAAAATTCTCAGACAAGATTAATTTTACCGATAGGAGCGCAGACACTCATAAAAGAAACTAAAAAAAAAAAAAAAAGATATAGGTGACTGGCGGAGATTGGCGAACGAAAATCACGAATGCATGTTGGTAGGTCAGAAAGGTTTCGAGCACAGGCTTAAGAGAAGCAACAAAACCATCTCTTTGTCACGCATCATTTTACATAACATAGCATTAATATCCTATCTTCAAGCTCTAGGGCAGTGCCAGCCGTTGTGGCCTGTGTCTTCAAGTACTTCCAAATGTTTAATTCGAAAGAAAAACAACAGACCAATCTCAGCAGCCAGTTTCGGTACGTCACCGCTGCCGCAATGCACTGAGCGAACTTAGTCTTTGTGCACGTGTGGCAACCTCGCTGAACCTCTGCGCGCACAGAGCAGGCATGCGAACCGCCCCACATTTACAAAAAAAACTGTGGTGCTTTTCTGTCTGAAGGCTGTTGAAAAAAGTCATGAGATGATATAAAACGTCAGAAGCTTTTCATCTGACTTTCTCTAGCTTTTCTGTTGACTTTCTTTTGAATAGTGGCCCACTTCTTAAGAAAAAGTCAACAGACTTTCTGTTGCTTCGAAGATGCTTTCTCTGTAGCTTTTCAATTGAAAAAATACAGCCGCTTAAAAAGGAATAAGATGCTTTACAGCTTAGCGTTTCATTCAACAAAGTTTTGCAAGCTTACTACGGACTTTCCTCACTGCTCCAAATTGGCTGCAACATAATAATGTTGAAAAGAACAAAGATTTTTTATTCTTTTTTGGGGGGATTTTTTTTTTTGTGGGATTTGTTACGAATTGGTGTCCCTGTGGCATTTGAAAGCATTACGCACGTCTCACAACTACACATTAGAAACGAACGGAAGCACAAGGAAGCACTGAACACTTGAATCACAATCCCGTTGGCTGCTCCAGAGCCTTATATCGCCTACATGTTGAAGGGAATCATTTGGCCGGTGACCACCTCAGCACTAATTATGGTTCCAGGTATCCGATATTCTTCTCGTGAGCTTGTCAAAGGGAAAGCAGTGTTTCGAAGTTCGTGGACGATATCTCTTAATAAAAAAGCTTTGGTACAACTTATAATAATACGGCGCAATCTCTAAAACAGCATCCACAAAAACGGCTCCTAGAAAAAAATGTATCGCTTCTCTGCATAGCACCACTCAGGACGAAGCGAGTCGAGGCAGTTTCTCCACTTTAAAATAGTTATTTGGCTTTTCTGTACTAGTTGACTAGTTTAATATGATCATTAAACTCACTATAGTCACTTACAAAGTGAGAACAGCAGCGCGTGTCTTTCAAACGCCTGGTCTCCAGCACGCGCCCCACGCCTTCCGTGATGCCTTGACTGCACGCGCGCGCTCGAGGTGCACGAACGCCGAAGCGTTGTCAAGGGTAGTAGGCACGCGCTGGAGGCGGGCCAACGGCTCCCTACCATTGTCACCTTCTCAGAAACTATTGAGAGACTTAGTGACTTTTGACATCTAGTCGAGGTGTATTCAGTTAAAAAAAAAAAAAAAGTCAACAGAAAGTCTGTAGCTCTTTTATTGACACTGGCTTCAGAGAGTCAACTGAACATTTTTAACACGAAGTAAAAAGAACATCTGCAGTCCTTCTGATGAGACTGTCAACAGGAAGTCAGCAGAAAAAAAAATGAACGTAAAATTAATGGAAAGTCTTTCTTCTGACTCAGGCTGAAGAAAGTAATCAGAAATGTTTCTCTTTCTGTTGACCATGTCAACAGGAACTCAAAGTCAAAAGAAAGTAATCAGACTCAACAAAAAGTGAACGCGCTTTTAATGAAAAGTTAAAAAAAAAAAAAAACTTTTTATAGGGGCGTGTGCTGCCGATCGACTGCCTACTCTGAACTAAAGTCATGGCGGCGTAACTTATGCCTGGAACGCTTAGTGAAATCTGTCTATTGAGTGCCTTCATTTTAATTTTTGGATTGTTGCAGAGTATCGAACCAACACTTTTCCAGATGAATATGTGCAATTGCGGACACCAAAGAGAAAAATCAAGAGCCAGCTCTTCGAGAAACGCTATCTAAATCTGACTTCTTACTAAGGATGAATAAGAACACGCAATTTTATATACCACGAGACAAGTGCACATCCACCGACAAGATAGCCGGCGAGTCAAAGGCCATCCCAAGTCGCAAAGACTGCCGCCCCGGGGCCATCATCCACCCGGAGCACGGGACGGTCTTCGCGGGGCACTTTCCCATTCGCGATTAGAAGCCCGCAAAGCTAACAGGCAACTTTACAGGACCATTAGAGCCGCGACAACCACGGCGGCAGAGCGGAAAGCCAGAGAATCTCACTCTGCTCCTCTTTCCTGCAGCGACCCATCCCGAAGTTGCGAACCAGTCTCAAAATCCCACCGACGCTCCTTCTGTACACCATGAGCCGCCGCCAAAACATTCTCCTTCATTGGCATGGGGCGCAGCACACTTAGCAGGCCACGCTACCCTCCCCTTATCAAGCGATAGTTTTCTGCAGGTATATCGAAAGTTAGGTAAGAAGGAGCGACGGCGGCGGCGGTGCTTCTCTGTGCATGAGCTCGGCGAAGGAACCGGGAGGGTGGGGGGGGGGGGGGGGGGGGGGGGTGACTTTCTGCAAGCCCCGCGATGGGTAGTCTGCAGATTTATGGCTTGGGAGGTGCCGTGCTTCTTCTTGCAGCGGCGGCAGAGGTCCCGAGGACTCACAGATAGCGCGGGGGTCCGATGCCGACTTCGCGTCACTCGACGGGTCCCGCCGTATCTCGCGACGACTCTTGGTGCGGCCGAGTGACTCTCTCCTGGAGTCCCTAGAAGACATCGGCAAAGAAGCGGAGGACCACCTTGGGAAATTCCAACACTCCTCGTCCTTATCGCGTTGCCGCTTACGCGAAAGAGGAACAAAAATAAACTCTACGAGATGTCCGTGGATTCGAGTGTGCGTCCGTTCGTGCGTATGTGTGTGTGTGTGTGCATGTGTGTGAGGGGCGTTGGGGTGCTTCGGACATTGAGAAGGTATATACGCGCCGCCGACTGTCTGCCGCGAAAGCTGGCTGGGTGGCTGCCGGTGTCTCTCTGGCGTGTGCAGGCTTGTTAAGCTGCAAGCAATCACTGTGGTTTGTCGCGGTCCATTTCCAGTTAGGCGGCTTGTCTGATTTGCGGAGATGGTGCGCTTGGGAGAGGAGGAGGGAAATGGCTTCGAAAAGGTGCTCATGTGTTAGATGGAGGCTTGTGCTTTGGTGGAGCGACTCGCTTGGCGTAAATCTGATGGAAGGAAGGGGCAGGTGATTTTGTGTTTTGGTTCGGCGTAGCGCGCGGTGGGGTGTATGTCCATGGGAAATCTCTTTGTTCCCCGTCGGTGCCATCATGTATAGGGCCTACGGGAAACCGCAGCTCCTGCATTAATTATTATCTTACGTTGCACGCCAGAGTTATTGTTTTGATTTAAATGTTTTGTCTTCGAAAGAGCCGACGTCAGCTAGCTGCGAACAATTTGAAAGTTCCGAATATAGGAGAAAGGTTTCTACTTTCATGTTGCCGTGTGTTTTTGTTCTAGAAAACCACGGAGCTTTTCAAAAGAAGGTTTCTAGTAAAAATAAGGGTGATTTTTTCACGGATTATTAAATCAATCAATGGTGAAGAGACCGGAAGCAGAAAACAAAACGGAAGATAAAGAAATACATAAAATAATTTTATATAGAGAGGTGTTTGAGCTGAATATATATATATATATATATATATATATATATATATATATATATATATAAACTAGCTCTCTTAGGCAACATATGCTTGTTTTCCTTGTTTCAGAGGTTCAAAATGAACACGCTTCAAACAAATCTAGTGGGGTTGAAGTACCGTTTGATACCACCAGAATTGTTAGAAGCTAAGTAAACACATTCTTTTATTGGCGATCTCGAGCTCAGTGTACGCTGTAGAGATAGAAAGTAGCAGAAACGTAAACCAGGTTAAGTTCAAACGATAACTTTCTATAATCACACAGGCAAGTTCAGCCATATCTTAAAGCGTGAAACGTTTCACTAACATACATCTGCGGCGTCAAGATAACATTCATTATTATATTTTGGTGAAAAACTGAACTCAAAGCAACGCTATAGATTAGCGGTTTAATATCACAAAGCAGATAGACTCGGATCAACGTTGGATCATAACATGATTTTATATAATACTGAAGAAAAGAGAAGTTCCAGTACGTTGAAGTAAGGGTCGAAACACTCCTCAACACTGTCAGATTAATAGTAGACATTTTTACACTACCTGAAAAATTTATTTCACTACATCTGAAATATGTTTCGTCCTCAATATTCTGAGACATTAGCACCTTGCGTCCTCTCTGGGATGCCCACAGCAATATGCTGTAAAATCAGTTTGCAACAGAGAAACTGCATAAATGGATATCTATTTCCTAGAATAAATCTACAAGGAAATAATGCCAAATAAGTACATACTACTAACTAGAATCTCAGGAATGTTCATTTTTTATTCCTGGTCCCGACATACATATTTGTTTGTGCGATGAGTGCTATGGAACACCTCCCAAAAGTGTCCAATTTATGGGAATAAAAATGAAGAAACGTATTATTTCTGAGGATTCCATTGTAATAACGGCAGACCGGCTCGTAGCACACAGCTACATTACAAATTAATTGTTTTTATAGTTACTTGAGGAGCACCAAAAGAATAAGACCACAGGTGAAACGAGGGGCGACGCACACTTTTATTTTTTTAAAGAAAGTGTACGTCCTCCCTGTGTCTTATTCTTTCGGCGTTCCTCAACTCAACCAACGCGCTCGTCAGTGGACATACTCTTTTTCAGAAAGAAAATACGGCATATTCCGCAATATATCCCACGGCTGTTGTGAAATATACAACCAACCCTGCTGATTTAACACTTGGTGGATGCTTCAGTCTTGCAAGTGTTATCGCTATTTATATACAGAGCTCTGGACACTTATATATCATGTAGTTATTAAACAATCACTAATCTCTGGTCTAAAAGAGGAGGAAAACAATGACTCTTGAACGTTGAAATTCCGCAATGATCTTATAAACAATAAACCACTCCCACTAGAGTGACTCATGGCTAATTTTTCTCAACGTTGTGCAGGTTAGCCATGCATTTCTCTCCTCGTATCTCAAAGAGGCGCTAGTTCGAGAGCTAAGCGCGATTGAGTTCAGTTGGATTCAACACAAGACACCAAACGTTTTCATCGGGTAACTTTAGCAAATTTAGTTTTGCTACACCCCGCAAACATTTCCTTGACTGCGCGTGAATAAATTTACGCTGTTCAAGCATCGATATAGAACATATTTGACGTCGTCGAACTTATGACGGTCCGCGACGACACTACCATCTGCACGGTACACGTATTGGCAAAAAGTTCCAGTGCTTTCCGGATGTTACGCGAAAGTACTTGAAAACGAGCTTAGCGTCCCCGTGAACTCGAAGGCAACTCCTGCTTCCTCTGCGCGGAAGATCAAACACACGCAAAAGCATTTAAAGGGCTTATACGTGACATATCCTGCTGCGAATAAGGTGTTCAATATATACAGCCTTTTAGTGGCTGGCTCCACTGGCAACTCGCAACAGCGCAGCACATCGACACCACTAAGTATATGCGCCTTCGTAACTCGAATCCAAACGGGAATATGCAAAAGTTAACAAAATATCAACGTCACTTAAGCGGCGCCAGGGCGGACGACGTGAAGCCATAAAGATCACAACGTCAACGTAATGGGCCAAAGGGACGCCAGCGTGACCGAGCACTTTCGAAAATATGTCTCATTTTCGACTGCAGCACAATGGCGGAAGACGTATGCATACTCAGTCTAGACAGACACAACAGGAGGTACACAGGTAGAAATATTCGGCAGCCACGAGAACTATACGACGTCGGCCATGGATCCTCCCTCTCGTGTTCAGGTCACTAGTGGTGACTCCATCCAGACAGTATTGTACCTCCGCGAACTGCAGCAAAATAAACGTCGACGCCTGTAGTGCAAAAAGACGGCGACTCTTTGCCACGTACCCATACACCACAAAAACGTTTTTCGCAGCACAAAAACAACTACACAAAAAGAGAAAAACATACGGGAAGGGGAGGCAGCAGTTACCATCGGTTCACGCCATGCCCGCCGAGCCGCCAGACTGGTGCCCTCGCACAGAAAGGGACTCCATTGACTTTGATGAACTCCTCTTCATGCGTCTCTTTTGTGCTCACGTCTGTCCCAAGCCGTGTTGGTTTGGGGCAGGGGAACCGAACCAGGGGGGGTTCCGAAAATTAGAGTCATTCCACAATACAAGTTCGTTCAGTCACCCACCTCTTCCCGTTCCCTTCAGCCTTCCACGAGCTGACTGCCCCCAGCTCCAGTCCGTAAAGGATACGCGCAGCGGTTCATGGGTCATTGCTTCCCGAGACCAGCACGAACGCCTACCTCGGTACTACGCCCTTTTCTCTGGCACTCTCTCTCCCCTAGATCAGAAGGAAATCGATTTGGGCAATGGTTGTGGAGCTCCCGTTCATCCACCGGGACCGTAACAACTCCATCGACCGACATTTGTCCCGTATACACCTCCAAAAGGACGCAGGTAGTTTTCCCTCTGTAGGGACGTCGCCGCGGGAGAGCTGTGGAGCGAGCGAGGCCGACTTTAAACGTCGTGTCCGGGGGACTGGACCCCCTTTGTCCTCCTAGACGCGTTCGTCTGTCTGTGTCCACCCACAGTTATGGTCTGCTGGACAGCGAACGGACCATTGAATCTCCAGAGGTCGCACGTCTTGGCTTGGTCTCGGAATCGTCGGTAGGCGCCTTGCAGGAGAAGCCAGGAGACGGGATGGCGGGTAGAGAGAGCATTTCCTGGAAGACTTTAGCGGTCGTTTTTTCGCGGAATTCCTTCATTACCGGGGTGAAAGGTGTGGCGCGCGCGAGTTCTTCCCAGCGGGTGGCGTGCAGCTCGCTCCTCTAGCCGCGCAAAGAACTGTCGGGAAGGTGGGGAGGCTTGTCCTCTCTGTCCGCCCGCTTCAGATGACCGCGGTTCGGCGCAGTTTTCCTCCGCGCTTCTAGAGAAAGTAATAGCCGTGCTAACGGGGCGACACGAGGATATACGACGGTGTGTACATCTGGAACAGGCGCTTTGTGAGAGTGTCGCGCGATTTACGACTTTGAGGGGATCTCTCCTTCTGCGGTTACGACTCTAAAGCAGACGGACGGCTGAGTTTGGAGAATTTATCTGCCCATTAAACGGGCAGAATCTTTTCCTTCTTTTTCGGCGGGTTTCCGTCCTGAATTATTGTTGATAGGTATTCTTTACGGCGAGGAGTTATGTGTTGCGTCAGTCCGTAATGGTTTCTCGGTGACTCGACCGTCGGGACAATTACAATCGTCAACCACCGAGTCGTTTCAAATAGTATGAGCGTAGAAGCTCATTGTAAAAATAGTCTATCACTAAAGAAAGAAAGAAAATGAAGTTCTCGACATTGTGAGAACGGTAGTATGGGCTTCGAAATGGGTTCGCACCGCGGTTCTTCGGACAGCGTAAGTTTCCTATAACAAAAGTTTTGTCAAGAGCGCATTCGCCATTACTGATACCGCCAGGCTGGTACTTCAAATTTAATGTAATACTCGCACAAATGTTTTACCCCGACAGATGGCGCGGTTTTCGTGTAGTGACTAGCAAAACCAATAGTGATAACCTCCTCACTCAAAACTAGATTATCCACGCATGGTCCTATAGGGAGCGACCCTTGAGAAGGTTACTAAACACATGTTAGACGAGTAGAGGAACTGAATATTTTTATAGAGCTTACTAAACCATACGCACGGCTACGTCATGGCCTTAAAGGGAAGATCGGGCACTTTTGCATTTGAGAAAAAAAAAACTTAAATTGCGTTCATTCGGCCTTTAGAATAAGATATCACAATTATGTTTCAATGCCACGCGCCGGAGAGCCATAGGAGCAATTTCAAAATAGGGCTGAAGCCCCGCCGCCCTAGCCTTGGGCAGCCAAAAGATCCGTCAATAACGTCACGCACAGCGACTCTCTTTCGCGTTTTCTCGCGTTTACTTGCGCAGCAAATGGTTTGGGTATTGTGCTTCACGGGATAAATATACACTAAAATTTACTTCTAACTCATTTTTTTTTTCAAGAAGCTCCGTAGCTTTTTTATAAGTGCTTTTTGAGGTGACGTACAACCTTAGTTAGATTAATGTCCCTGACAGAGAGTATACTCATGTTTCCTCTGGTATAATACTAGCCATTTTCTTAGGGGAGTGTCCGTTTATAGCAACAGAAACTATTGTGAAAAATCAAAGGGGTTGGCTATTACCGAGCAATATTGACGAACCTCTTTGCCTCTACGACTGAAGTAATAATTTATAGGTACGGGCGTTTTTTGACAGTTTTCAACTACACATCAAGGTTGATTGAAAATCTGAAATTTTACATTAAGCCGTTTGTCACCTATTCAGCAAAAGCAAAAACATGTAACCTTAATTCTTTTAAGCTATTGTGCATGGCGATGAACGAGACCGATTAATAGAATAATTAATCGATTAAAAGGTGGCGATGGATTGAGTTAAAGATTTTAATCGACGCCCCAGCCCTACACAAAACCTATCTTATTTGCCAGACACGCTAGTAATGAGGGGTCCCGGACCAGGCCGGTTTTTATAGTGGCAACCAGTTTATCCTTACGCAAATCTCTACCTTTGGGAATTCCCCCAAATATTTTTATATCAAATCACTTACATCTGATCTAACCCTTGCATTGGTTATAATCAAGACTGGTGGTAACTGTCAAAATCTGTTTGCTCTCACCGATCTCCGGCTTCTGGTTAGCTAAGGTCGTAGAGCGCTTCATGCACTAGTCTTGGAGAGGTCCCGAATTGGACTCCCGGACCATGGCCGCCGAGATCCCGAAGCGCGAGTGCCCGGATTAGACGAATTTTTTTCAGCGGCCACCAGTCGCCTAGAGGGCGCGACTTGCGCCCCATTTCCGGTAGAAGCCAATTCATTCTTACGTGAATCCTTTCCATCTTAGAAACTTCCCCTAAAAATAATTATATCAAAAATCTGAATCAGCGAACTCTGTGATCAATAATACGAATCCATAGCCTCCTGCCCGCAGATGTGTGTTTAACTTCTTTCTTATTCAGATTTGCGCTCCATCTGTCCGACGTTGCGCCAACCATATTCCGCATATAGCCTCAAACATGGCGACCCATGTTTGAGGTGACAGGCAGAGCACTACTGTGAGGAAGTGAAGCCGCACTACTGCTGTGTTTCGCTGCGCAATAAACGGAGAAATAAGAAGTTGACGAGGTTATACGGATTGCCTTTGTTCTTGCTTTTCAATCTCAGGTTTTTACAACGAATCTTAGAATATACTTATAGTGTAAGAAGGCAACCGTAGTAAATATCTGGATTGCCTTTGTTTTACCTCTCAGTCTGAAGCTTTTACAATAAATCTTGAAGTAACTGTATACCGCTTTACTGCGACTATACGAGTGGTGAAATAGCAGGGCCAGCGCCGCCTGCTTTTACCGCGGGCGTTGGTTGTCAAATTCTCTTGGTGCATGAAGCTCCCCATTACTGTATCAGTGGCTAGTAAATGCTGCTTCACACATTTGTAACGGCTGCGTCCCCAGCAACCAAAACAACAGCAACAATAAGTACACCGGGACAACTGCGGATCATGATTTTTTGCACGAGGTATACTTCTTGCAGTGCTTGTGACAAAATATATGGGGCAAACCGTTTTCCCAGGAGCTATAGATTCACGGTGTCGTTTCGGTCATTCTGAACCGAACCAAAACAACTTTTTGAGCCAGGATTGCTAATATAGATTTATCTCGAAATATCTAACGCCTCCACCACATCCTAGAAAAACAACGTCGTAAGAACTAGAGCGGAAGACGCTAATACAGGCAGAGTGAACGGTGGAGAAGCCTCGAAGATGGCGCGGAGGCTCGATAATTCGCGCGGTAGCCGAGAGAGGGCGCTAATAATGAATAAGGTCCATTATCGTGCACAAAATGCCGAACACCTCTAGCCAAAGAACGTTTCACGTAAATAAAGTTCTTCCATAAAATTAACGCTTGACGTTTCTTACAAACACTGCCAAGTGTTTTTGCGTGAACGCGCAATACACGTGCTGCGAGGCTGCATGCGAGCGAGTGCGGAGCGCCATTAGCGTCCACAGGCCGCACATTTCGGTGCTGTGCCGCCACTTGCTTCCAAGGGCGGCACGGGGCATGGGCCTCGTATACATCGGGGCATTTGGCGCTAGTCGCTAAACGAACAAAAAACAAATCAACATCCTTTATTAAAAAAAAAAAAAAACACAGGCCGCACATCGGTCGTGCATTCGCATAACCATGTGTGCGAATGCACGATACGAGCGACACAAGAAAGTTCCCAATTGACCAGGATTCGCTTCCAATGGACACTCTTTTCAGCGCAGGAGAGACATTGGCTTCCCCTCACGAGTCATGGATCTTGTGCATTGGCGCATTTGACACGAATTGCGAGACAAACACCAACGGACCAAGGGGCTCAAGGGGACAGCAATTATGAACGTGATGAATTTATAGGCTACAGACTGACAATGGCGGTGTCCTCTACTTTTATAAGAACTAACCGGAGTGATCCGTTTAGTTCCGGCGTATTGATACAGGAAACAGGCGTTCAGGACGGTGAGCTGAAGCCTTCTCCAGAAATGAAGCGAACGAAAAAATCAGCCTCCCCGGTCAGTGGCGCGATCCGTCAGGGCTCGGTGGCCCGCGGCTCCGTCAGCCGGCCAGGCGTAATGGGGAGAATTAATTGCAAATGAAGTCCGATAAGACGAGGCTCGAGGGCAAAGACGCGCCTTCCACGGCGACTTCCAGGCCTCCTGGACTGCTCGCCGCTACCCTACCCGAGGCCCGGCCCAGGCGCCGTGTCTTTTTGTTTGCACGGAGTCGTCTTCACCTCGCCTTCTCGGCACCTACGCACTGATTAATCGTCGGGGATCTTCGCAGGGGATAGAACGCTTCATTTGCTCGCAGGCCTGATGAGGTCGTAAACCTCGGAGATGATTTTCTTCTTTAATTCTTTTTTTCCCTCGTCGTATTTTTTTTTTTTGTTTGTTGAGTCGCCGATCGTTTACGAGGTCTTTTTGTTGGTGGGTTCGTTTATAAATGTCGCAATTATACGGTCATATTCGTTCCACCGGATGGAGGGGCGGTGTAGTATCAGTGAAATCGATTCCTGCGGGCTGCTGAAGACGCTAGGTGGCTCCTCTGAACCACGAAGGCCTCCAAAACTCTAGTTGTGTGTGCGTGTGTGTGTGTTTATTTTTTAAAGGATGGGGCCTATTTTATCGCTAAATATCGTGCCTTGACTTATGACTCGGTAGATTAGTGGGAACGGTCATATCTTAAATGTGATAAAATTTCTTTGGTTGCCTCTCTTGGAAAACGATCCCATGTCTACGCAGACGAGAATTTTGTGCATAGGCACGCGTTTTATGTCATAGAAAATAAAGCGCATGAGCAGGCACGACAGAGTAACAGGAGGTTGAATTGAGAAGAACGAATGAAATTCTGAGCGTCCCCCGAGGAAAATCCGACTCAGGACCCTAAGATTTTAGGCCAGACGCTCAACGTCTGAGCCAAGAGGGAGACGTGTGAAGCGATATTCATTATGTACCGGTCTCTTCTTTTTATCGCGCGCGTGCGCGGGTCATGGGACGAGGCGCTCGTTGTATATGGGCCGCAGCCTTCACAATGCTTCGCAAGAGGCAGGAGAGAGCTGATGAGGAAATGGCTGAGCAGAAGCGGAGACGTCTTGAGTTTGATGACCATCTTTATCGAATGAAAACGAATATATACGGATAATTGATGCTTATAGTTGCTCGCTACAGCGTTTGTCGCAATAGGATTTTGTCGTTTTTCTGCTTAGCATACTCTTAAGTTAATTCTTACTCTGTATTTCTATGTTGACTCGAACGTCTGATTAGCATATCCTCAACTTTGTAAACATTGTGAATGCCGGTAAAGAGTATTGGGAGACGACACCAACAGATCAGACTGAAAGGAACATTTGTCCAGAAAGCGAGCTAAATTGAATGTGCTTACTATGAAGAAACAAAGAGAACATATGAATATTTTTCTTTTCAAAGAATCAGTACGTTGAATGCCTCAATTTTTTTATCATTTCTGATCATTTGGTATGTTTGTATTGAATGTGATATAAATTGTCATTTCTTATTGTATATTAATAGCTGTTAGCATGGCGTTCTTTTTTCAAGGTACCTTTCGCCAGTTTGGAATGGTTCCCAAGGAGGTCTTCTACGAAGAATAACAGATGTGAACACGTGCATGGAGGGGCATCTGCAAGGAGTGGACAAAGCTGTATTGTAATGTTCCTTTCTGTTGCGAGTCAACCCTGACCCAAATAAAGTTTTTTTTTCGCTTTTTTTTTATATAGACGAGGTTCGGTTTATTTGTTAAATTGCTGCGGAATTCACCCACTCCTGGGTGGAGTCGTTTCACCTCATTAAATATAAAATCTGGTGACTCCGGTGGTGGAGTCACGTGATACTAAAGCGGGAGTCACGTGATTCTACCGGAGGGCATCCAGTGACTCTCGTGAGGAGTTCACGTAATTCTAGTAGAGAAAGAATTCAGTGATTTCTATGGGGTAGTCGTTTGACTCCATCAAATATGACATCCGGTGATTTGTTGGGGTCGCCAGATTCTAGCAAGACGGGAGTCACATGATTCTATAGGAGAGAGTCCGCTGACTCCTGTGAAAGGTAGTCGCCTAGCTCCAGGCAAGAAGGGGGTCACCTGACGCCACTGGGTAAATCAAGTCACCAGACCCTAGTGGGGTACATAGTCCACTGACTCCACTAAGCACTAGATTTATTTGACTATTTTAAAGGTATCGGACAAACCTGGACTCCCCAAAAGGAGGCAGCGTTGACTCCTTATTTAGACTGTAACCTTCATAGTACCGCAGAAACGCACCCTGTTTTGTGTATGTGCTTGTCTGTTTTAAAGTTCTGAGTTAAAACCTTCGGATCCAGGCACGCATTTGGAATCACAATTCACCGCTTGGTTCAAAACAGAGGCCGAAGCTGGAAGATTCCCACCTATGCAACCGGTTCCTCATTGTTTTATTAAGGTTAGTGCACAGAAGATAACATCAATGTATATAGACGCTATGTTTGTTCATGGCTGAAGCGGAACCATGGCGGGCAGACTATAAGAACGAGCACCTTGATTTAAAATGCGGCTCGCGGATGCACGAGAACTCGGGCATCGGGAGCACCTATCAAAGCTGCCCGCTCGTGCCTGTAGCCTTTGCTATAGTCCACGTCATAATGAAATAAAAAAGGGCGTGGCAGTAAGAAGGCGGAAGAACTATACAGTGCGGCGTTGGCCTCGCGATTTAAATTCTGTTTTGCTACGCGCGCCGTTAATTGGCTGCACACGATCGTGCAAAGTATGCTTCGCGTAATCAGTTTGGTAAAGAGACTGTACGACTACGAATGAGCGAGTGAACCCTTTAAACTAATTTGCGGCTGGTCGTGATAAAACATCGCTAGAACAACTGCAGACGCGCGTGAAGGCAGGGAGTTTACACGGGCTTCGATGTTCTCACGCCACGCTGCTCAAGCAAGTCACGCAGTGGATAATCATTGTAAGTTTTAATCTATTTATTATAATAAGGAATAAATGTCGTAATTACAAAATGCATCTTCGGTGTGATACTGACACTCCATCCCATGCAATGCCCTCAGGTTCCTCAAGCCACAGTCACTGCTCCTATACATTATACACGAAAGGCACTTTGTCCGCTGAAGACATAATGACAGAATTTTCTGTGGTTGCACGCCTCGAGCAAGTTTGAAGCATGCTTTCTTTATGCATATGCAGGCTTCGAACAAGTCCGCAAACGGTGTTAGTATGACCAGCGGGACAGCAGGACTGTCACAAAACCCCAGACAGTGTCTACAAACTCTCTTTCGGACGATGTATCATGAGTGTGATCGCAGCTTTAGGGTATACAGAAATCAGGTTTCAGCAGCGTGACTTCCTGACCCGGGAAGATGCTCGATGGGACCTGAAGTTACGCAGTGGCAATAGAGTGATTGTGCAATCTCAGGCTTCATCAGCAACTACATGGTCACTGACAGCATGGCGGTATAGAAAGCATCTGGAGGCGACGTGACGCCCCCGGAGGTGAAGCCAGAAGCGTGGAAGGACACGCCGCGCAACGATGACCAAAACCACAGCTGTTGTTGGTCACCTTTGGGTGCCCGGGCACCCGAAGGTGACCTAAACAGAATAAGAAGAGGCGACATACAGGCCGAAACCAGTCAAACGAGACAATCCCGGGTGAAGCCGGAAGTAGAGGTGGCGGTCGATGGGAACGCCCCTGGGGGTGGCTAAGTCCGTCCAATAGCGTCCAAGGGTGCCTAAGTGCATCAATAGAGCCTTTTTTGTTTTTGGTCATCGTAGGGGGCGTGCCCCTCCAAACAGGAAGTCTCATCCGGCTTCACCTTCGGTGGCGCCATGTCACCTCCAGAAGCTTCCTTTCTACCTCCGTTCTTCGTTATGTTACACTTGCTGAATCTTGATTTAGTTTTTCAGTGTCTCTATTGGCTAATACTGCAATGTCATTGACCCCGGGACAATAATATGACTGGAAAAAGTCACAACCCGCCCTTCCCAAGCTACTGATGCGTCAACCGATAAACTGCTGCAAACAAGATGTAAAAAGGCACGTAGTTGGGCTTGCTGGTGGTGCATACTTGTTTGGTGGGATGGGAACAGCGCTAAAATACGTAGGACCAGGACGAAGGAACACACCGACAGCGCCCTGTCTGTGTTTTTCTTCGTCCTGGTTTTGCGTATTTTAGCGCTGTTACCACCAAACAAACAAAATGCTTTGCACACGCCCCGCCCCCTCAGACAATAAAAAAATTGGCAGCTCCACCTACCGAGCAATTTTGCTCGAATGTGTATTTCAGGCTCCTCAAGACAGAGCAAGTCTTCGTTGTCAATGTCCATGGTGCGTGCTGTATCTCGCGTATTGACATAAACCTATGGGCGATGGAAGAATTGAGCCCTTTACAAATAGCAGGTGCACACAAGGCAATCCACACTATGCATACCATAGAATCGAGGCAAGAAGTTCAGCATTCTAGCGTTAGTAAATCTTCCCATGCAGAACCTTTGTTTGAGCTAAAATTTGATTTATGTCTGGAAGTTTAGGGCCTTAAAAAGCTCGAAGAAACTAACAGAGCCAAAACTTGACCCTCTGTGGCCAGAGTCTGGGCATCTTAGCCCTAAATCTCCAAACAAGTGCCAGAGTTAGGCTTCACTTCTGGTTTTCTGAGTCTCAGATTTAGGCTTCATAACTGGCTTTTTGTTTCACACGTGGAATCTTTGTTTCATGTTTGGCATTTTGGCAGTTACGTTGCACAGCGGCGTAGACTTTTCATTTTCAAGGGGGGGGGGGGGGTGCTTTTCTACGCAATTTTTTTTACACCGGCAATTATCAGTAGTTTATTTTATGGGGTACATTTTACAGCATATGTATATTGCCATGTGTCCGTCGCTGTGTGTCAATGGCAATCACCGTGCAAGCGTAGCCGTGTGTTCATCGCCGGTACCACGGTGCACGCGCCGGCGAGCACAAATCTGAAATCTTTAGTAGCGACACCGTTGGAGACGCTACTAAAGGGACTTTTTGAACAGCTCCGGATGGAGTGGGAGCCCACTATATGGACTTCCGGTTGCTTTGTTTATCCTTTTTTTTTTTCTGGTGGGACATTGCAAGATGGCAGGCAGCTAAGGAAGCAGATAAAGCCCCTGTACACGGAAAAGTAGCGACATCCTTTGAAGAATGCCGCCTGCTATCTTGGAGCGATCCAGGCGGCGCTACCGTCGACGCGCGAGCGCGAAAGAGCAAAAGATAACAATTCGCGACTCCAGCAAAACGGACGCCACCAAGCGAGAAAACCGGGAACCAGCCGGACCAGGTCGCTCCGCGCCCCTCCGCGTCTCTGGTGGCTTTCGCGGACACGTGTTTTCGGCGCGGTGGCGAACAATGTATATTGACGAAGGTCCGAACATTTCTTAAGTTTGTCTGAGTATTCATTAGTGTGGTGAAGCCTCAGTAGATTGTTTCCTTCCATCACGTGCTTGAAAGCCCGTTTACTGCACAACACACGGTCGCGTGCTTTTGATTTCTTGGAGGGGGAGGAATTACGGAAAAACGTTTTGATTTCTTGTCTGTCTCGAATCACATTCAAAGTAACGACTGCTTGGTAACTGATAAGTGTTTTTTTTATAAGGATGTAGAACAGTGAACTGAGGACGACAGACGAGGCGTTTCACTAAAGGAAACACCTATGTTGCAGTCAAGTGAATGGGAAGGTTCTATAGCCGCTTTTCTTGAGTTTGGTTGCCTTCGGTTGGCTTCAAGTTTGAGCCACCCACGCCGGTCGGTGCGTTGGCTATTCATCTTGGCTGCTTTTCGCCGAAAAAGCCCTTGGATCACACTGAAGGAGTTTGGCTGATTTCGCAATTACTTGATTCGGGAAAACCTGATCGCTGCATACGATTAACCAGGGAAATTATCTGTTTTCAAAAGGTGGGGGACGAGTTTCGCAACGTTAGAAGCTGTCACGGCATTTTGATCTATCGCGCCTCCAATATTTATTTTATACCCCCGTCGAAGCCAGCAGCCATATATCTTTACATTGCTCAGGTTGACCGACCACAAAAAATACTGATTTTCTCCGTTCAGGATTCGAAGCAAAGTTCAATGCAGAGAGGTTCTGCATGAATTTCCGATAAAGACTCTCTTCAGTTGGTCTTCGTGCTGCCGGCTAGAATCATTTGGCTGGGTTTACGTATAGTATCTCTCCGTCTGTGAAATATACTTTTATTCAGCAGTTCACCTAATAGCTAGTCAACTAAGCTCATATTTCAACCCGAAGAATATACTAATATCGATTTAGTGGGACATAGTATGTAATATAATACATAACCCGTTCGTCAAAATGACTTCTGGATTGATGCTAAAACCTGAATTGAAATACGAGTATCAGCTGCTTAGTAGGGCGCCGGCGGGTTAACATGGTCCTTGGCTCAAGAAGCGCTAGCTTAATTTTCGTAATTTTCCTGCAGCCTGTCTTGTTGACCGAGCAGACGACTGGAGCTGATTCTTAAACGCGGACACGCGCAAAAGCTAAATTTTGCGGACAGATAAGTCGCATGGTCGAGGCATGCGAGTTAGCTGAAAATTGCTCTCGGTGGAACAACTCTGTAGTGCTTGCCGCTTTCCTTAGAGGATCAAAATTGATTAGAGTCTATTACCGTCTCTCCGGAGGCCATAGTTTCGGCTTTGAACGAAATCTCCGAAACGAAAGTTTGACATGAAAATAACAAAAAATACCGGGAAAACAAAACTATGCTTTGCAAGCTTATGTGCACCGGCTACAATTAAAGGGGTGCTCCACATATTTTTTGAGCTACCTCAACTAACTATATTTTCTGACTCCCCAGCCCTTAGCCTTTCCGGTATGCTATTCAGCATCGCGAAATTCATAATAGGTATTGTGAAATCGGCAAATGAAAATAGTGCAAAAACCAATATTCAAATATTCGCGCACTTTCCAGTGCCGTGACGTCAGTGGCAGGCAGGCTTGCCAGTCGAGCAAGTAGTCTAAAAATAGAATATGCCAATCATTTGTTCCGTGCTGGAGCGCGGATACGGGAGCGAGCTTCCAAAGCACTCATTTGACACCAAGAAACTGCTTCAAATCCGTTGGGAACAACTTCTGTAGTCCAAAAAGTTAACCCCTGCCTTCCACTGACGTCACTTTGTTGTTGTTGCCAGTAGAGACTTTCAGTTTGAAAAACATGGTGAACACCGAAACTGTAAATTCAATAACTTCGCGAAAAAACAATATTTTGACCTAATATTTGGGATACTATTTTAGCAATGTATGTTGGTTAGTTTTGCAAAATTTCAAGCAAATCGGAGACAATGAAAACACCGGTGGAGTACCCCTTTAACCGTATCAATTCAAATACCTATAAAATTGGGCGTTAAACAAAAGAAAAACTGTTAAAGTGGACGCGCCACCTGTTCAGGCGGCCCGGCCGAGCCGACGCGACCTGGACTCAGCCGCCATGTTTGTTTTGTGGTGGCGCCCCCTATAGGTCGCTGGAGTCGCAAATAAAAGTGTGCATTAGGGACGAGAAGGGAGAAGGAACGCCTATTCTGTCGGAGTGCAGTGCATGCTATGAGCTCATGCCGCCAATCAAATAACGCCGACTGTGCAACGTCACGGCTTTCATTGCCTTTCTTTGAGTACATTCTTCGGGACTGGCAGACCGTGACAGTGCGCTTTTAGACTGTGTCCATGCATTTCCGTGTCTTCAAGCCTTTGACTGCGCTCTGACTCAAGTATAGGAAGGCCGTCGGCTATCTTGGAGCGTTCCAGGCGGCGCTACAGTCGACGCACGGGTGCGAAAAAGCAAAACATAAAGATAAAAGGTGTGCGCGTCAAAGGAGGAGGGGGAAGATGTCGCTACCTTTCTTATTCAGGGGCCTTAGAAGCAGACCAAGCGGACGTAAAAGTGATCGATGCCGCGTTACCTTCTCGCCAGAACTAGAGATTGAAGCTAACGAAAGCACGCTGGGATTCCATTTCCCATGTGTTTTGTCAATAAAGGTAACGTGGGCGTTATTTTGTTTACATGCCACTACTAGAAGCTCGTTACGTGACACGGGAACAGCATCTCGGTATGCCCGATAAGTGTCTCGGTACGCTCTGCCCCCCCCTGGATCTCACCAAGGGGGGGGGGGGGGGGGGGCACGAGCCTTGATGCCCCCCCCCCCTTCGTAGTCTACGCCTATGACGTTGTGGACCAACGAAAATTCATAGAAACGCAACATAAAAGTTCACTTTCACTAAGTGAAACCATTTAGGCCCATAGGCCCCTAGAATTGCAAAACTTTGACCAAGACAGATGTTTCTCTGGTATGCTACCTGGGTTTACACTGCACGTGCTCCCATGCAGGGCCGGTGTCTACCGTAGACTTTTTTTCGATCCAAGCCATTAGCAAAATGCAATAATCAAGTAGAGGTAAATCCAGTGGTCAACAAAGAAGAAGCTAGCTTGTAAATGGCGTGTATATTTTTAAGCACGCAAAGACCAAAAGTAACTTTCTCCTTCCAATGTTTAAGCAGTGTGAGACTAGTCTGTCAGGGTTTTTGGCGAAATTCTTAGAAGGTCACGAGACAACTGTAGTCTATACCGAGCAACAGCTCCGACAAAGTCAAAATCTAAGAAGCAAAGAATAGCCAGATTCCCCCACACGAGCTCATAAAGTTTGGTCGAACGGCTACGCAGCCCTCTTCTTAATTGGACGAAGAAGAAGTGATTCGAAGTCGGCTGCGTTTTTGAGCCTCGCTCTTCTGGATCAACATTTTAATATTATAAGACGGCCTAAAACATTCGAACTTCATTCGAACGTTGCCTACTCCTGTCCACGGTGAGGTCTGCCGCACTGGGGCTTGCCCTGGTGCCCGTGAATCGACCATGGCCATGTCTACTGGGCCAACGCCACCTTCGCCACATTCCAGTCATCGCGCCTCCACTGACCAGTACAGTCTGCCTTCGTCCGTCTGTGGCAGCTCAATCGCTGAATCACAACAGGACACACCCATGAATAGCGCAGAGGACATCACTCCAGGTCAGCAATGCGCTACAACCTCTTCGCGGCGAGTCATTGTGCCATCCAGTGACATAGAACTCTCCGATTTTGACGACTTGGATTGGACTGATGTCACCAGGAAAAAGCGAAAAAAGAGCAGCCCTAATTCCAGCCCAAGCGCTGAAACAGTCCGCAGTACTGCAGTAGTACCTGAAGGACTTACTGTTATATTTACACCAGTCGAACAGGGCCAAGTTATTACGTCGCTGAGCAGCCTGAGACTCTCCAATACTCTGGCGAAGACGTTCCCGGAATGCATCCTGGAGATCAGGTACAACAGCCGCCTCAATCTCGTTGCCGTGGACGTGAGAAACGGACAGACAACACGAGGATTGCTACGCTGCACAGAGCTCTGCGGAATCAAAGTCAGAGCATACGAGCCTCTCCCCAGACACTGCGCCACAGGTGTAATTAAAGATGTGGACATTACGCTGACTGACGAGGAGATCACTAACAACTTAAGATCTCCTGAAAACAGAGTTGCACGTTTGCGACGGCTAGGTAAAAGTTCGGCAATTAAGATCTCTTTCTGCGGATCTTCGCTGCCAAGCTTCGTCTACCTTGGTCTTGTTCGGCATCCAGTTACTCCATTCCAAGAGAAACCTGTCCAGTGCCGCAAGTGCTGCCGCTACGGACACCGTGAGGCCTCCTGCAAGCATAGTCCCGTGTGCAAGCGCTGCGGTAACACGCACGAGGACAGGGACTCCTGCACTGCTCAAGAGAAGTGCGTAAACTGCGGAGCCGCTCACTCTGCTACATCAACATCCTGTTCTAAATGGCAGCAAGAAAAAAAGACGAGGAATTATGCCAAGGAACATGCAGTCGATTATTATAGTGCCAAAGCTGCAGTTCAAGCATCCGACTGGCCCGAGTTGCCCAGAAAAAGTGAAGGGTCTTCTTCAACAACGCAAGACACCTTGACTAGCAAAACTGAAAACCAGCGGCCTGAGAGACCGACCTATGCTACACTAATCAAGCTTCCCAGAAAGGACAAACCAAAGGCACCTCTGACTAAAGAAGGGCCCAGTTCAAACGGAGCAAATCCACTCGAGGATCCGAAAACTACAGGGAGCGCGCCCACCGATCCAAGACAGCGCAGAACAAAACGGAGGACTCTGTCCGTTTCAACAGACACAGCTCCAAGCAAGGGGTGGGTCTTGAACCTTCAAACAGCAGCAAACTTCGCCTGCAGGTTCTTGGAATCTGTTGATGCAGAATGGGCCCGTAGCATTCTTACACTTCTTCAACTGGCCCTTCCCCTTATTCGATCCTTGTAAATGGCGACCTGTAGTACCCCTGCATCCACCACACCACGGTCTTCTTCAGACCTCACGGTATGGCAGTGGAATTGCCGAAGTTTCCGAAAAAAACGCTGCAGTCTCATCCAGTATATCCAATCGCACACTCCTCCACCCGACATCATCTTTCTACAAGAGCCTCGTACCCTTCCCAATCTTCCTGGATATGTCACATATGTGGCACATAATGATCCTGATAAAGACCACCTTGTGGCAACCCTAGTCAAGCGCGTTCATACCGCCGTCGACTTAACCTTCGACAGCCAGGCCGTTCCACATGTATTGCTTGAACTCCTTCCTGCAAATCCACGCACGCGCAACACCCAATCCCTCCGTCTACTCAATGTCTACAGCCTCCCTCAAGATCGTCATGCACGGTTTGACAAGTTGTTTGAAGCCGCACGCTGCAAGGGTTGCGCCACATTCATTGGAGGCGATTTTAACGCTCCACATCCAACTTGGGGTTACCCTCGCGACACACCTAAAGGCCGAAAGCTCCATACTCTGATTCACCAACAGAATCTCACTTTACTTACTGATTCATCGACACCCACACGTCTTGGAACCAGCGTTGCACGAGACACGTGCCCAGACCTTACCATGTACCGTGGCACTAAACCCTGCACCTGGCAGAACCTTGAGGAACAGCTCGGCAGTGACCATTCGATTCTTGAAACCCGTATCCACACTAAAGACTTCTCAGGGGAAGCACGCCACATTCGTATCACAGACTGGCCTGCCTTTCGCGCATCGTCCTCCTCTTATACCTCCTCCGGCACACTCATCGATTGGGTGCAAGCACTGCAAACCCGGCTAAACCGACACACGCGCACCCTTACTACCACTCCAGATGCACCAGATATAGACTCCCACCTACTCCATCTGTGGGAAGCACGTCGTAGCCTAACCAAACGGTGGCGACGTCAACGCCGCAACAAGAAGCTAAAACTACGTATTGCCCAACTCACTGTTGATGCTGCAGACTATGCTGCCAACCTTACTGGTGAAAACTGGCACGCGCTATGTGACAATCTCAATGGCACGCTCGGTACCGCACGAACGTGGTCCCTACTCCGTCACCTCATACAGCCCGGTCAAGCCAAATCGGACAGGGCCAAGGGCGTTCATAAACTTCTACGCGCCACTAACCTAACAGACGCCCAATGCCTCACTCAGCTACGACAACGCTACCTTCCCCCTCCTGACGCTCCACGTTACGCGGACTACATGGGTCCCCCCAACACGCTCCCTTATCTTAACGCACCGATCGCAGCAATTGAGATTCGCGCTGCACTGACCGACATACGCCGCAACACATCCCCTGGTCCTGACCAGGTCCGCTACTCTCTTCTCTACAACCTCTCTGATTCGGACACCACGCAGCTTACTACCTACTTGAACGAGGTGTGGGAGTCGGGTACCCTTCCCAAGGAGTGGAAACAAGCAACAGTGGTTTTGATTCCCAAGCCTGGCAAACCCCTCTCCTTGGAGAATTTGCGCCCGATTTCTCTTACCTCGTGTCTGGGCAAACTGCTTGAGAAGGTTGTACAGCTTCGCCTCCACAAATTTCTTGCGGACACATCAGCTCTTCCTGACACCCTTTATGGCTACCGTAGTGGCATTTCTACCCAGGATATACTGCTCCGTCTCCAACATGATGTTTTAGACTCGCCGAGCACTGCCCAATATCGCGCCGTCCTTGCCGCAGATCTTAAAGGGGCTTTCGACAACCTCTCCCACGACCTGGTCCTTGAACAGTTGGCAGCCACAGGCTGCGGAGTGAAAGTGTACAATTACGTCCGCAATTTCCTCCGTGACCGATCTGCCAGCCTCGTCCTTGGTCATCTTCGCTCTCCTTCCGCGCCAGTGGCAAACCGTGGCACACCGCAAGGCTCTGTACTTTCTCCGCTCCTGTTTAACCTTGCCATGCGAGGTCTTCCTCCCCTTCTGGATCAGATCTCGGATGTCAGACATGCAATTTATGCAGATGACATTACTGTCTGGGTAACGAAAGGCTCCCTCGGACACATAGAGACTCAGCTACAAGAAGCCGCTACTACCATCGAGCACTACGCCCGGCGTGGAGGCCTCACCTGTTCCCCCACGAAGTCAGAATTGCTAATCGTGACAAAACACGTTCGCGGACAGACCGACCTCCCCATTACCATCACATTAGACGACAAACCCGTCCCGCGTAAATCGGCCATACGGGTGCTTGGCTTTGTGTTACAATCCAACGCCAAAGCAACTCAAACCCTCCATCAACTCACCACCCAGTGCAACCAAATTATGCACATGCTTTGTCGCGTCTCAAATCGTCGACATGGCCTTAAAGAGGCGGATGCCCTACGCCTTGTCCAGGCCTTGATACACACTCGCTTAACCTACCACCTTCCTTACCACAACCTCACCCAGACCGAACACACTCGTATGTCTGTATTGCTGCGGAAGGCGCAGAAACTTGCTCTCGGCCTCCCTGTTCGCACAGCCACCGTTTGCCTCGAGAGGCTTGGGGTGACCAACACTCTGGAGGAGCTCATGGAAGCTCATCGGGCTGCCCAGTTGACGCGCTTGCGCTGCACGGCTCAGGGGCGGGCACTCCTTGCCACCCTTGGTTTTCCACCCTGTCCCGCTACCCTCGCAGCTGAGGGTCTCTCCCCCGCTGCGCGTGCCAGACTCACTGTGGCTCCCATCCCCCGTCATATGAATCCTACCCGCCACTCGGCTCGGCGCGACCATCGCTCGCGCTACCTCCGACGCGCGTATCCGGTGGGTTGCGATACCGTTCGTGCCCTCTTCACGGACGCCAGCCCACAGGGTGTGCGCGGGGGTATTACAGTTGTCGTGGACTCTGATCTCAGGACAGTCCACGCGGCAACTGAGCGTGGTCTTACCGACGTCTCCATCCTGGAAGAACGAGCGGTCGCCAGGGCAATACTTTCTACCTCCTTTCTCTCCTTCTCCATGCCCATTCACATTCTCACTGATTCGCAGACGGCCTGTCGGCACTTCCTATACAACACCTTACATCCTACCACAGCATCTTTACTCGACCCGTTCCTATCCTCCACCTCCCACAATTTCCGGCTGATATGGGTGCCTGGGCACGCAGCCGTCCCCGGTAATGAGCGCGCTCATGCGCTCGCCCGAGACCTCTCACACCGGGCGCCAGGGGAAGACTTTGTCAGCATCCAACCAGCCCCTTACTCCTACAGCACTCACCTTGCAGAGCTACGCCTCGCTCGGCAGCATTATCCGCCTCCTCGCCCTTCCCTTACTCGCAGAGACGCCGTCATATGGCGACAACTACAAACTAACACTTTCCCGACCCCCCTCTTCTACTCCTACCTCCACCCGTCACTCAGCCCGCCTCAGTGCCCGCACTGCGGCGACCGTCCCAACCTTTTTCACATGGTATGGCAGTGCCAGCTCATTCCCGCCGTCCCACCCAATTCCAATCCCACCCCCACCTCCTGGGAGGAGCGGCTGACCGATGACACGGCCACTGGCCAGCAATCGCTGGTGGACCGCGCCAAGGCGGTCGCCGCCACATATGGGGCCCCGGACTAGGGGCTCCACCCGAGAGTTTGTCACACGTCGCTACAATAAAAGTTTATTCACTCACTCACTCTTCTTAATTTAACTTTTACAAAAAAAGTACTCCGCTTTCGCGAAAAAATGCCAGCGCCCACTGTGTGCTTGAAAGCATATGGGCGTGTCGCCGTTTTAGGGCATAGTACATCGTAGGCTGCTGCCGAAGCAAGAACTGCGTGGTGGTTTGCCTTATAGTTTCTCGTAATGCCACGCACAGTGCCGCCAATGACTGTAAGATTTAAGTTTAAGGAATTGGGTACGTGATTTTTGTCGGTCAGAAGTTGACTTTGTTCTCTTAGCCGCCGCGAAGAAAACAAAGGCAGTCGGCTGATCATAAGAGTCGAACGAGCACTCGGACCTGCATCGCAAACTCTGTCGCCGTTACGTCGACTTTGCATTCTTCGAAAGAGTTCGCCATGCACCCTTAAGCCTCGTTTTTCAACAGTTTTCCAGCCTCGAACCAAAATTTTAATACTCTTGTTCCTGCACAATATAGGTGTTGTGTAGCCGTTTGCAAATCGTTAATTGTGATTTATTCAACTGTAAATAACCTGAATAAATTACACTCAAACTAAATCTTCAAAAAGAAAACATCGATTGGCTTTAGTAAGAGAGGTGAGTGAGCAGTGTACGTTCAGCTCCGCTGCGCTCAATCAATCAGGAAGGGTTGGTCTTTTCCCCAGGTCCCACGGGAGGACTCGATTAAGTGCGGGAGTGTGGGATGAGCGCGTGCCAGCCTTCGATTGTTCCCACGGCAGACGACGTGCATTGGTCCTGAGGGGATCGGGCCGGGGTTGGGCCCCCGACACGTGTTGTGAGCGTGGCGGTGGCTAGCACGCGACCCGCAATGTGTTCACAGTAAAACCCACTTAACGGTGCCGTGACGGTGTCGTTGATGACGATCATTTTCCGAAGATATCGGTGCAATCTTCCGGCGTGGCAGTCCCGAATAACGGGCTTACCGCTTTTGTGTTCTTTTTTGTCATTAAAAGGTGTAAGAAAGCCGCACAAAAGTGTCGGTTCTAATGGGAGTTTGTCATTCGAGGCAATTTTAAACATCAGATATATTATACACCGCTAAGGGTGCTGGTAGATTTGTCCAATGTTCGAACAACTTTAAGAGTATTGAAGCAGCACGCCCTTATACAACAACAGTAAAATGAAAAAAAAAAAAAAAAAAGGATTCTAGGGGATTTTATTTTTTACTTTTTTTGGCGCTGCTCCTATCAGGTACATGCAAAACATTAAATATATATATATATATATATATATATATATATATATATATATATATATATATATATATATATATATATATATATATATATATATATTTAACTTTGCGTTTGGCTTTCATATGCCGTGAAAAGTGCACTATCATACAAGATTAAAGCCAGCTTGGGGATAAACAGTGTTCAGAGCATCGATGTCGCTCGTTCATGACCCACATCACATTCAAGATTTGGAACGACTGCAACTATCTTCTCCGATTTTGATGTGTTTTGCAGAGCACTATACCAAGTCAGACCATCCGCCGAGTTCGGGTTCTGATCTGCCGTAGCAATAATGCGACCCGGAATCGTGAAACCTTCTTCAAAATGGCGCCGGAGGGGATCCGTGCGGAAGTTTCGAACTGCGTGCATTCCAACCACAGCAAGCATTTCCGAGCGTTTGCTACGCGGGCCTGTGGCGAAGTCGCTAAATGTCGTGCTGCGGCTGCCCATGTGCAATTCTACTTTGAGTCTACAGCGGATCTCTTCGGAAAACATTTCTGCGGCCGAAAACAACAAAGAAATGTGATAGAGTACAATTCAAATATCACAAAACAAAAAACAAAAAAGTTATCTTGTTTCTGCCGGTCGGTATAAAAAAAAAATGTATATCAGTAGCCTCTTTTTTTAAGGATTGCATTCGAAAGTGTGGTGTTTCAACTTAAAGCATTTTCTTTCAGTCGACAAAATTCAGCCGTGGCTAGAAAACATTTAATGGTATTAAAAGATTAAAAGCGCGAACAAAACCACGACAATAAAGACACAAAGAGGACAGGACAGGCGCTACCTAGAAGCCGCGTTGTTGTTGTTTTTATAAAATTCCAATGGACTCCACGAATCACAGCTTGATACCCTTCGCGTTAAATGCCAGACAATCAAAAATAATATAATTTCGTCAGTGACTGACTGCTTATCAGACGCAGGGCATGCCTGCCGATCGCACGGCTACGAGACCGCGATGTTTCTTTCGAGTGTCCGCCTCATCAACTAATCAATGGTATAGGTTATGCGCCTACCATGCTTGTTACGGGAAACGGAGGATTCGATCCCGAAGAGGGAGCCTGAGAAACGGCTACCACATCCAAGGAAGGCAGCAGCGTGCAAATCACCAACTCCCTACGGGACTCCTTTGAGGTCCCGTAATACAAATGAGGCTCTAAATCCTGTAACGAGGATCAACTGGAGGGCAAGTCTGAAGTATTCTAGCTGCAACAACGTATATGTATACAGGGTGTTTTACGAATGGTGGACAAATTCGATATTGCAAAAACTACGCATGGCACCAAAACAAGGCTTGTGTCGTTTTGGTCCTAGGCCAGGGGTCTATTTAGAAAAAAATAATATTAAAGTTTGGAAATACTAAGTTGTTAATTTTCGCGTAATATTTTTTTAATTTAGTTTAAGGGCATGGTTTCTTTTGGAAACTTGCTGAGCGTCATCGAAAGACACTAAATAAAAAAACTCGCAGAGCAGTTGGTAGAGCCAATTGCGGGGATGTACGGAAAGTTCTCGGCCAATGACGAGACTGAAAACCAGTGTAAACCCAAAAAGAAACAGTTTGCGCTATGACACTAAGCTCAAATAGGGCTCCCAGGAGCGAGTCTCCGACTGGTGTGTTCAGAGTCCCATCACGCCCATACATCAAAAGCTTTCCCCAACTTAGCAACAAATGACGTCAAAGATGCAGGAGTGTCATATATACTGTCCGATGCCGCTAACCTAGCGGTTGATCGTAGAAATGCCGGTGAAAAGCAATAGTGACCGCGAGTGTCGCTGTCGTCGCGGCGTCCTCAACTTCTGGCTCCCGAAGCTTCCGTGGACTGCCACCGGAGAGTGACCTGCAGCAGAACAGGCGTCCGCCAGATCCAGTATCGCTGCTGGGACGCCGCCAGGATCGCGACCGGCGAAAACACTCCTATGACGCTTGTATGACGTCCTGTATGACTCGTATGACACTTCTTTGACGTCGTCAGGCGAAAATGGAGGGACCACTTTTTTGGACGCGGTAAACACAACAGTCGGAGACGTGCTACAGGCACATTGATGCCACTTTTGTAGGCGTTAACGAAAAAAAAACTAACGAAATACGCTACTCGTCACTTACAAATAAAAGGAACGCTATACCGACCTCCGCTATACCTCAAAATAAAAGGGACGCGTTAGACAACGTCGGATCGCTCATGGAGTGATCCGGCGTTATTTTAGCTTGAAGCCGGCGTTATCGTTGTTTGAAGCAGCTATAAACGACATCTAAATTCCCCTGTGCGAAACGGGACCTAAATTCCCATTGGCTGTGACGCGTCATGTGGCCCCATAGCAACGGCGTGAGCGTTGCTAAGGAGCCAGCCGAACTGCTGGCGGCGCAGCTCAAGGAGTAAAAACACGCCAAAACAAAGTAAATTAATGAAATTTGGTACATTTCTGTCTTCGTGGGAGTCGAACGCCGGCCCCCGGGGTGCGAGACGAGCTTCGCTTCCCGGGCCCGACGCCACGGCAGCTCCATGCTTCCGGCTGACAAAAGCTGTGCCTAGTGCGTCCTTTTCGCATTCCCACACGTAAACAGTTTTACCCTGCCGAATTTTTTAACTAAGAATTAACACGCCTGACTCTTTGAACTTTATACTTTAACTTTATACGCGTCATATTTAAAAGAAAAGCAACAAGAAAACATGATGTCCACCCAGAAACAACCATAATTACCTAATCTTTTTTTACGGTTCATCCTAAATACTCACAAAAAAAAAAACAGCAAAAACTTACAAATTTATACGGCTTGGCGCCTAGAAACACGAAAAAAATAATCGAAGTGATTTTGTTAAATCTTGGGAAGAATATGTAACGGGGAACGTAAAACGTTACTCGAAATAAGTGCCGTAAGGTATGTTACCTGTTACCCTTTTGAAAATGTACCGGGGTATACGTTAAAACGTTACCGGAAAAATTAAGGCGTTACCGGCCCACGGTGACTAAGCAGTCGGTGATTGTTGTTTGTGTGTCGAAAATAATTCATCTTGCCTCCTGTTTGGGCAAACACAGAGTCGCCGAACTGTACGAACACATAAAACGGAAGAGCTGGCAAGCTCTTCAATTACACTTGTAATTTATAAACTGGAATACTGGGAGGTAAACCAACAAAGTGTTCTGATGAACTGTCAAAGGAGCCATTCATTGGAAAGTCATTCTACTTTAATTCAAAGAGCTACCTCCTCCCCCCCTCCTCCCCCAAACACTCAAAGAAATTGAATCGATCAAGTTTTTCGCACTCTATATGATATCAACTACACTCAACTCACACCAAGATCTAGGGTATTTATTCTGGCCCTGTTTGACCGGTCGGATTGGGAAACGCACCTACCGCGCTAGTAAAACTTAATAATGAAAAAGAGATAAAAAAAAAAAAAAGAGTCACCGAGCAAAGGACACGCACGGAATCCGTATATACGGCGAACCCCGCGCGCTGTGTGCTGTCAATAAACGACGGGATGGACACAAAAAAAGAGAGAGAAAGGGACGGAAGGACAAAGAGAAAGAGAGAGGGAAAGACAAAGAGAGGGAACGAGAGAAAGAGGAAAGTTTGAGCCTGTGTGTGTGTGTTCATGTGTGTATGTGTGTGTACATACAAAACGGTGTGTGCGCATGCTCGCGCCCAGTGTTGCTTATCGTCTTCCTAAGTACACATGCGCTGCTGGCGGGGCTAACACACGCGCGTGCTCACGGGTGTTCCGCCGTCGTGAGAAACTCCCGAAACGGGGGCGATAGGCTTCGCGTTCAAAGTAGGAGATAGCGCCGCCAGCAGGTTTGTCTCCACGCCCCCAGTGTTTTGAGCACGCCGAGTGCCTTTTAAGGAGCATATGTAGTGCCGACGGAAAACTTCTCCGACAGCTCTGCGCGTGTCTTTGCTCGCGAGTTCAATTGCCGCAAGAAAGACTTATTTCATATATATTTATGTTGTGGGTATTTTTTTTTTACCAGGGTCTGAATAAAAGACCACTTATAAGCGAAAAAACTTAATTAATTACTTCTTTGTACGAGCGAAGAGCATTACCTTACTTGAAAACGGCCTCATGGCTACTTTCCCTTGCAAAACATTTGGTAAAATCGCAACAATATCCCTAAGGCATCCTGACAATTCTCGTGGTCGAAAGAAATGTTTTACCCTACGATTTCATCTGGAGTGCCGAATTCGTGAAGTGTCGTCCTAAGTATTTTTTTTTTCTTATAAATCTTGATATTGTATTTGCCTTTGTTTGTTGACTCCCCCGGTCGATCACAGTGATGAACTAGTCACGTGCGTTGCGGGTAAGTATATGGAAGGAGAATACTTAAAAGCTTTCGAGTACGCCAACCTGACGTCATAAAACATGTTAAAAACAATCGAATATCAGAAGAAATGAAAAGACTGATGCGCGACAAGGGAAGTGGAGGCTTCATTAAAATTCTTGCTTGATTTTTTTTTTTTTCTGAAGGACTGACAAATTTGAGAAGAAACCGTGTGTACATATTACCATTCTTCAACGAATGAAAACAAATCCATAAAGTCCGAAATTGAATCATAAGAGTCGTCATGTTTCAGACTCGACCATTTATGAGCAGGCGGGTTTGCTTACATTACAGCAAATTATACATACAAAAAAAGGGCCGTGCGTCTACTTTCCCGCACAACACTCGGAGAGCCAAACACCGCAATTTACGGAGGAAGCTCAGCAAATGACTATGCCGAAATCCATGTTTCGACCAAAAAACGCAGTCTGAGTTGTTACATTAAGCAACGTCAGTGTGACGTTTTGCATTACTTAATGTCACAACTCAGACGGCGTTTTTTGGTCTAAACATAATTGTTTCGGCATCGTCATTCGCTGAGCTGCTTCTGTAAGTTGCGGTGATTGGCTCTCCGAGTGTTGTGCGGGAAAGTAGGCGCGCGTTTTTTTGTTTCTTTTTAGAGTGCGCCATGGACTCCAACTTCAACATTTAGCATTTAATAATAATAATAATAATAATAATAATAATAATAATAAGAAGAAGAAGAAGAACAACAACAAAACGGGCTCGATATTTTTACTCCTTTACGTTTTAACAATAAACGTATAAAAAAGTGATTGGTTTAAAACCTAGGTTTTTTGCTGAAATATAAGCATACGAGTATCGTTAACTTTGTAAACTAGCACTTTCAATTATTTTACTATTTTTTTAAAAACTTTCTTAAAGCAGCAACTGTACACACAAAGCCTTTCGTAGGTTTAGTTTTGAAATACTTAATTTTTTTTTTACCTGTATAAAAAATACGTGAGGCCGGAAATTACCGAGTTGTTGACCACTTAGCCTGATTCAAGGAATCGATAAGAAAATTTACGATACTAACGATAACATTAAGCAGTTTCTCAAGTAATACATAGATAAGAAGTGCATTATGCTTAGAGCAATTATGAATTTTCGTAAAACAATCTGTTAGCAAACAATTATAAAAAAATAATATTACCTGCAATTTTTTCCGATCTTAATATAAATAAACTAATATAAGAAAAATCGACAATGTCGTAGCAACAGAGTTTTAAACTTGCAAGGGTAAAGTTCGCGGAGGGTTGCACGTTAGAGGTGCGACACTGCGACGCTTCCGAGACGGAGCTCCCGAAGCGGAGCATGAAAGTGCCGTTAGCGCATCGCAACTCAAGCAGATTCTAAAGTGCGTAACGCACGTATAAACACAGTTCCCGGCATGCTGTACACTCCGCGGCCGAGAAAATCTCGGAAGCTGGGCCATAAACCACTCTGACGCGGTGTACCCAAACAGACAGATAGAGACAGAGAGAAAAGAAAGACGTTCAGACAACACTGATAAAAAAGATTTGCTGGTGCTTTATCCGCCATGGCGTTGCCGTAATGTGGTCTTCTGTGGTGACTTAAGTTCCTCCCGGGGCGATGCTTTTAGAGAGTAGAGGCCTGGAAAATGTCTCACACGTTTTAGATTTGCACTTTATTTTTTGTTTTCTCTAATTTCGCGTTTGCGTTCCCATCTTATTTCCGTTTCTTTTTTGGAAGCAGTTTCGCAACGTTTACGAGAGGTCTGCGAAAAAGCGTCATCAATTAGTGGTGGCACAACGTTGTGTAAGACGCGCGCTCTTAGTTTAGTGTTTTTTTACTTTACTGTTAGATGTCACAATGCGCACGCTGCGTTCTAAGTAGTGGGAATTCTGTGCGTGGACAAACTGCGTATGCTGACCAAGTGTCCTTTTGCGGAAACATGCTCTCCAAGTTGCAAAAAATATATTTATATATAAAACAGAGTGGTTTTTGTGTAGACGTAATCACGGCATCGTAAATCTCGCTTTTCCAGTAGCGAAAAAGCAGATACAGATAGGGGTTCCAAAGGACACTCCCGCTGGTTTTGACACCGACACGGGTTGGTCCACTCGTATAAGCATAGCTACGTGGAACACGATCAAGAACGCTTAGAACTGGCAGTGCACATGTCACATTGTCTCTGTGCATCTTAGATATGAGACGCCATTGTGTAACCAACTGATGTCCAAAAGTGTAACTGCAAGGAAAAGGACTTTTGAACATAATTGACGTTTGACTCTACTCAGCGATACTGCAATAAGATGATTGATGAATCTCAATATCACAAAGTTATGGTGCGCAGGTTACGCAACTTTCGTGAAATGGCTGAAGAGATTTTACACTAAGCTAAACATTTTCGTGGGAAACATGAATGTTTCCCGCTAAACTTTGTGGAAAATTTCCCGCTAAATTTAGCGCGTAAAGTTTCCCGCTAGATTTAGCGGAAACATTTTTCGACAAATGTATGCGCCGTGTGACGTCAGTCACGAAAGTGAAATGGCTGAAGAGATTTTACACTAAGTTAAACTTACACATCGGGATTTATATTACTTCTCGGCGCTTCTGTGTTTTAAGGTATCTGAGAGACATCTGAGAGGCTTGCGAAACAAACCAAGAAAGGGAATCTAAAATTACCCGAGAGACCATGTCCTGACCAAGTGTTGAAGTGTTTCGTACAAACAATTTCAAGTAAAGCTTCGTTTTTCTCTACTGCCTTCACCTTTTCTCGAAAGTTCTTATCCCGAAAGATGTTAACTTGCTTTATTAAGAAATACTCTACCCTTGAGGATTAACGTTAGGACCACTATAACTTAAAAGGAATGAAATTAGCAGTGTAGACTGCTAGTCATGCGAATAAATGCACTGCGAATTCACCGCTGTCCTTACTCATTTGGTAACGAAAATCCCACTAGTTTATATCAGAAACAAACCAACATTACTTAGTCAATCTATTTATTGTTCGGAAAGGAATGCCATGCTCATCATTTGCGCTCGCTAGATAAAAAAACAGTATGTCTCGGGTGTGGGACTTTGAATAAAGATTTTGGGAAAATAAAATTCTTTCAATAATGTGACTGCTTTACAAGCTGAAATTGGTGTCATGCCTTCTTTGTCCTCGACAAAGTCTCAGGTCGTTTGTTTTATTAATGCATAAATAAAATTAAACAAAGAAAAATCCGAGGACACCTAAGCACTTCTTATGAGTTATTAATGCGAAAGCATGCCGCCTGCCAGCGAGCTGGGCCGTGCAGCCACCGCGGAGTCTGGGTGTGCGGGTTCTGCTGACTCTGTGGTCAGCCGATCCCTCTTACCGGCGGCTGGGCCGCTGCGCCACCATGGCGAGGGCTTCTCTGGTGGCGGTCCTTGGAACTACGCCGCGCAGCAGCCAATAGAAGCCTCGTTTCTTGAAACTATGACGCGCGCCAGCTAATGGGGGTCTATCCATCAGATCGCTGCTATTGACGACAGTCTTGGCTCCATTGGGACAGGGCAGTTTATGTGCCGTTTGGCGCGGCTTCTAGAGTTGATAATGTCGGTTCGCTCCATGGGACAGCTAATACTTTCGCATGCGTAAAATAAAACAATTTCACAGGCTCATTCTTCATTAATGCTTAGTTGTGACAACGAGGAATTAGATTCTCCTTTAGCTCTATTATGAAACTGTACAGATAAAATAAAATGTAAAAAGTAAAAATGGAATTATGATAAACACATTCAAAGTATCTAGATCTCTACCATTTATTTAGTGACGGGGCGCTTAAAATAAATGGTACCAATTTAACTATGCACAGAAATGGGTAATGAATAATAGGTCTAATGTTCAGATCTTGGTGAACGTAAAAAAAAAGTCTTTCAAAATCAAGCATTTGTTTTAACAAAAAGAATAAATATTTTACAAGGTCTCGTGCCCCTTGCGCTTATCTCCTCTAATATTGCCTTGAAAGCCTGGTAGGAGATGAGGAAAAGGGAAAAAAAGGGGAGGAAGGGCAAGAAGTGAGCAGAAAGAAAAGGGTTGCACTTCGTCGAGTGCTTCTTTAAAATGATGAAAAAATGCGGTAAATCGCAAAAGAAGAAAAAGAAAAAAACTCCACACAGCTTTGGTGCTTTATGAACTTTATGAAGTTTGTCGCAACAAATTTATTCTAAGGCAAGTAAGTAGGTACAATTCTAATTGTCAGGCGACAAAACGGGATTCGGGATGAGAAACGGGAGGGGTGGTGGGGAGTATATGGACAATACGAAAAACCAATGTCGGACGTCAAGAAAGGCTGTTGAGAGAAATGAAGGGATGAGGGGAAGGGTGATGCAGAGTGGAGGGGAGAAAGCAACTACAGAAATGGGCTAACGGAGCGCCGATGGTGTACGGAACCGTGTTTTAAAGAACGACGGTGAAACGCAGAAGTATCTCGCCGTGCTTCCGAGCATCACCAACACCAAGCAGGCTACTAATAACATATTACAACGTTTGTAAAAAAAAAAAAAAAAAAAAAGAAAGAAAGAAAAACAGCTGCTTGACTGCTCACAACTTAGCTCAAGTGAAACAGCGATTTGCAAAAACCGCCAGCATAACAAGCGTCCGGCGTTTTCACCACAGCTTCACTGCCACCGCGTGGATCGCAACGATTTGTATAGCGCTCTTCAGTGGTGGTGTTACAAGAAAGCATTCGAAAAAGACAACTTTAAAAAAAAAGCGTTTTCGGCACCGTTTTTAATAGCAGGATCCTGCCAAAGAATGGTCAACTAAACAAAACAATAAACACCAAAAGCTAAAAAATATGGTGGACAATTGTGAAAAAAACAACAACAAAAAAACTGATGTTTATATTGCAGAACAACAGATAATGAAGTTGATAAACCCCTGGCGTCTCTCGAGAGAAGGTTATTCGCAAGGAAGAGAATGAGTGGATGAATGAATATGGCTGAATACTTTTAATAAGGCGGCGGCTGGCACACCACTTAGCCAAAACTTTAAATTCTATATATTAACTAATTTTCCATTAACTTAGAAATGTGTAAAGGATGGTGAAGAATCCTGAATTTCGCTCTGTGCACTCCACAGTTTGTAAAACTCCTCTCCTGGCCTGCGGGGTATCCGCGTCAGCGCCATCTATCGAGAAATTAAGCCGCGGCCACATAGCTGACCCAGATCGAGGCGCGGGTGCACGTCGCGTCGGCGTATACTGCGCAAGTCCGGGGAACCTCCGTAGTGGGCAGTGAGTGATGAGGACACACGCACGTTCACGAAGGACGAAGGTAAAGATCAGGAAGCACCAGAGATGTTCCTAAACGGACACGATGGCCAGGCACGAACGCGAAGAGCAGCCAGCTGCGCCATCGCTTCTCTGTCGGCCCACGAGAGACGGATACCGAGGATCGCTGCGCCGAATGTAAACGGCTTCATTTTCGCTCTCCTTTTCCCTCTAGCCTCTTATCTACGCTTTTTTCTTTTTATTCTTGTTGATTGGAAACAAGAAATCGACGGAGTGCATCGGGTGTGGATATACGTCCGGGCACGAGTCCTAATGTAGGTGCTTCTGAGAGCAATCTGTAAACGAGAGCATCTCGAAAGCTTGTTGCCATCCATCGTTCGGTTCTTTCCCCGTGTTCCTTTTTTTTTAGAGCTTTTATCCGGGGTTCTCAATGGGTCCTGCTTCAAATAGTGCATCGGGTCTTTATGCTGGACCGTTTTGGACGGCTGTATCTCATGCGACGTGATCCTGCTTCGAGCTTATCGGGTGCAGGTATCTCGAGCCATTAAACAATTATCTGAAGTGTACTCCCAATAAAACAAGGCGGAGGTAACATAAACACACAGATATAAAGGACCGATAAAACCTCGGGAAAATAAAAAAAAAACACACACCCGCTAAAAAAAAAAAGATACCACTGCAAATTGTGCCAAAAAATATATATATATGTATGTGTGCGCCCGTGCTTGTGTGATTGTGTTACGTTAACCAGAGATGCGGCCATAGCGCTTTACTTAGTTGATAAAAAATATAACTCTATCGTTCTTCCATTTTAATGTGTTTTTTTTTTATATGTTACTTAAATCTAAAGACAACGGAGCCCGCGAGCAACCGTTTATGTCTCGCCCTCTTGGTGGCTTTCACTGTTGATAGTTTTTAAACCTGCACTTTGATATGGCTCGTGGCTCCGTGTTGTGGTCCCCTTCGTACGTGCAAGAGTCGTTTCGGACGATATTAAAGCCAATCATTTATTGAAAAGGTACATCGGTGTTTTAAGCTTTAACTATAGATCACACAGATCTAGGACGAGAAATGCTGAATGTGCATCCGAATGCTTAAAGTGTAAACCGCGTGGAAGCGATTTGGCGAGCGACGAGTAAAACGACGACGACACGCTTCGTTGTCGCTCGGTCAGTCGCGCTACGAGGCAACCCGTATGAAAGCGACGTGAGCAAGCAACCAAGACAATGGGCGACGTTTTCTAGAATCCAAAAACCGAGCGACTCGACGAGCGACAGTGAGAAATCTCCGCCCCTCGTCGCGTGTCGCTGTCGCTCGTCTCGTCGCTCGCTAAATCGCTTACATGCGGCTTTTAAACGCGCGTTCACACAGGCGATGTGCAGCAATCGCGCGATTAACTTTTATCGCAAAAGCGACCATCGCTGAATAAAAGCGACGCGTTTCGAGCAGTCGCTAGCTGATTCGACTTTTTTGCGATGCAATCCAGTCGCGGAGCGGCTGAGCTAATCAGCGGCGTTCGGAGCGAGTGTTTTTTAGAAGCGATTCACTCATCGCGCACGCCAGTGTGGCCATCTGATTTTTTTGCGATGCGATCTGCTCGCATCGCGCGTGCGCTTTACATCGCCGGTGTGAACGCGCCTTAACTCTATGCAATAAAATTACAAACGATATCATATAATTAGGGTTCCGTGTTTTCAGTACTTATCTTTCTTCACATTCGGGGGTTATTTTGGGGTGTTTATTTATTTGCCCGAATTCGGTGTTTTTCGGTGTCTATTTGTGATATCACAAATACACACCGACTCACAAATCGGGGTTTTTACCATATGAGCCCCGATAAACACCCAAAGCGGGGCTTATCGGGGCTCATATATGGTACAAGCAAAAGATATATCTGTCGCGCTCTAGAAAACACGACGTTCTATGCGTTATCTATTACTTAATAAGGCACATGGAAACTATTTCCGAAGAAACAAGCTGAGTCGCGGTCAGTTCAGTACGGTCGGTGCTTGGATTGGACACAAAAAGAGTTATTTATAAAATATTACTGCTGTGAAACTGCGGTTTTCCTTCTTCAAAGCAAGCTTCAATTCGGTGTTTTTCATTTTTTGCCGATTTCAGGACAAACCCTTCGGGGTTATTTTTTGGTGATTATCGGTATATACCGTAAACATAGGGAACCCAAATATAATGCATTTTTTATTATTTAGTTATTTTTATGAGCGCCCGGGATCGACCGATGTGAAGAACATTAGGTTCGTGTGAATCGTTAATGTGGGTTTGATCATTCAAATGGAAAAAATGAATATTTTCGTGGGCCGTGACGCAGTACATTTATAACCTCTCAAAATGTATTAAACTTTGTTCAGGAAATGTGGTGTTCTCGCTTATCCTTGGGACTGCTTTTTTTTCTTTTTTTTTGTGAAATAAATAAAAAGAGACAAATGAAATGTTACTTGGGGTATTGTTTTGGGAAACAGCATTGACTCCCAAATATAAAAAAAAAATTATACAAGAACTAAAATTAAATGGTATTATCTAAGGGAACGTAAAAACATTCTGCGTCCTTTCGTTTCCTATGTCATTCATTACAAATACGTGCCTTTGGCGAAAAGCCGCACCCTAAATAATATAAAATGTGTGTTTCACTGAAACCCTAAAATATGCTTCGGATAGTATAGTTAAAGTATATTTCCAATTTAATATTTGTCTAATCATAGATATTTTGAGGGGGAGGACTTTAGAAGACGTACTGTGTCGGCTGAAGCAGCAGAGTTCATAAACGCAGGTAGCGCACAATACTATGGAACTATTATCTAGAAGAAATTTGAAAGCCTGGGAATATGGGAATATAAGGAAACTTTACTGCAAAATACTAGAAATATATCTGAAGTATTCTATTTGTGTTATTGAACTGCGTAAATATACTTTAATGTACTGTTTTCTTCTTTCTTTTGCTGATTTTTTTTTTTTTTTTTTTGCCAAGGGCGAGTATATATCTTTATAGATTTATGGAAGCTATTTTTGAATTTTTGGAAGAAACAGTCGGTCTTAAAAAAGTAGGGATATCCTCTTCAAGGTGCATCTCACAGGTTTTACACGTTCGTTGGTTTAAACAGGTATGCATTTTTGATCGAAGCAACTAGACCAGTTGCGGTGATAAAGGAAAGCTACCTGAACGGCAAAAAGCACGCGGATAGGATTCGTCCTGTCCCCGTCATCTTTGGCATTCATGTTGCTGTCCCTTATCCACGTAACGTTACCGTGCAGCACTCTCTAATGGCGAATTCAGGTGGTCAATCGCCGGCGAGAACGAGCCGGCGGAACCGGCAACCAGAAACACGCCGGCGGCACACCACGTGACCCTCACCACCCGAACACGAAACGCCAGGCGGTGGCAGTTTACTTCGCCTCTTGCCCGCGCGACACCGCTAGCGAGAGCCTGTCGCCGCCGTCACCCATGTCCTAACGACTTGGATTGACTCTCGTAGCGGCTGCTAGAGTGACTTCAGATCAGTTTCGCTCTTTCGTTCATTTTTTTCTCACTGACCTTCTCTCCCATTTCGGAAGTGACGACACCGGATACAGTCTGGCGCCTACTCGCCCGGCCGTACGGAGCTCGGGCAGAAAAAGCGCCGGAAAGTTGCCCGTGCTTGCCGGAGAACCACCACCCGAACGGTGCGCGCCGGCCGGAAACTGACCACGCGAACACTATTGCCGCTTTCCCGGCAAAATAAGTTGCCGACGATTGACCACCTGAATTCGCCATAAGTTTTCGAATTAGACCGTGCTTCTTTTAGAGCGCAACTCTGAGGCGCCCGTTTCCGGGTTGAGCGGCGCCGGCGTAACCGCGCGCGCTGCATTATGCGACGTTTTCCCGCTAACGTTAACGGGTAAACTTTCCTGCTAAGTTTAGCGAGGAAGCTGACGTCACGTGACCTCAACACCAATTCAGTTTCCACGCTGTATTTAGCGGGGAAAATAACGTCACGACTTCGTGTCACGTCGCCCATGAACAAATTCAGCGGCAGGAGGAGAGGAGAAGAAAAGGAGTAGGGGAGGAGGAAGAGGGAAGAGGAGGATGGGGAGGAGGGACGTACCCTCCCCTTTGTAGCCTCCCCTCCTCCACCTCAAGAGCTGCGCTCTTGTTTCGCATTACAGGGATTTGTAAATGTCTTTCATTTTTTTCTTCTTCGTATTCACTAGCAGGGAGAGCGAAAAAAGTAGGAAGTTTTAGTAGATCGTTCCGAGGCTCCCATAGAAACATCCGACACTCCGCCGCCGCCTTTTCGCATTTACGATATTGTTATGGGGAATATCGCGGATATCTGAAGGACCTAATGAAAAATCTCTCTTGTGAAGAAAGAGTTATAAGGCAAGCGAACTACAGTTAAACCTAGATATTATAGAACTAGAGATAGCACACCTTGAATATATTTCACAAATATGTATTTCAGTGTCAGTAGGCCACCCCTCTAAATAGTCCTCTTGTTATATTTAGAAACACTTTTTTCTATATTTTTACTTGATATTTAGATACTTCGTTATAAGTACATGTGGTTCGGTTTGAGTCTTTTCGCTGTTTTTGTCATATAATAAAGTATTTCTATTCGCAAATACATTATAGGTAGGGTTCGGAGTTTTTGGTTTAAACCGATAAAAGTACGCCGATTCATTTTCGGAAATTCGGTTTTAACTGAAAAAGGTCAGTTCTTAGGTTCGGCCTTTTCAATTTAAATAAAACCGATAAAATTACGTCGAATCCATTTTCTAAAAGTCAGTTTTAACCGGAAAAGGCCACTTTAACCTTCCAGTCGTACCGCAGAGCTGTGGCGAAAAAGTGGAACGACGGTGTCTATCGAAACGTGTCCGAATGTATGGGATACACGGATGCCATCACAACGTTTTGGTTTAATGTGCGCATCATCGATCGGAACGTGAAGTCCGGAAGGCCCCATGACTTCGCCATGTACGAGTGTGTTTTCAAACTCGTTGTAAGGAAGACTGACTTGATGCGAGCTCTGCAGGTTGTGTTGTCCTTCAAAACGTCACACCGTCTCTCTTTTGGTGGTCACAATCGGTTGGCTGATTTTGGCTCAGGCAGCGCTTCATCTCCTCAGCTTGCAGTGTCCAGTGTTAGCGTTGAGAGGGCACTCTCGAAGCTCAGGGTCATATTACCAGGAAAGAAAGAGTGCGGATCGACGAGGAAAACCTTTGAAAGTTTATGTGTGTCCACTATAATAAGATCACGTAATCCTGATACACAGAAGGTGAAGTTTCATGTTTTTTTGGCATAGGCTTTATATATGAATAGTTTGTAGTGCTGCTTTTTTTTATTATTATTTTACAGTTGCACACGTTTGCCAAAGAAAGAGTCCATTTCTTTGTCAATATATCTGTGCCGTTATTCTTGGAGTGATCACAAATATCAGAGCTACAAGGATCATCCGATCCGGTGTCCCTTGGTGTTTATTTTATATTCACCGAAAAAAGCCGATAAACTTTTGTGGGCATAAATATACGCCGAAAAAAACCGATATTTGAATTTCAAAATAAGCACCAAAAAAAAGTACGCCGAAGTTTGAAAAAATAGAAACCGAAAACGCAGAACCCTAATTATAGGACATGTGAGGAACGGCGAAATAAGGCTCTGCGGTTGGGCCACTCCAGAGCAGACTTGGGAAGTAATCTGTTACAAGTAACGTATTACTTGTAATCCGTTACTTTTTGAAGTAATTTTGTAATTGGCACGTTAGTTTTTTGCGGCAGTAATTTCTAATGTAATTTCATTACAAAATTTTGGTAACGGATTTACTTTAATTACTCGTTACTTTTTAAAAATATGAACAAAATACCAGAAACGGTAGCCATATATATATATGAGACCAACCGCTTGACAAAAGCTCAAAAACGAGTGCTTGCGCACATGCATTTTTCAGTACAGCAGGCGACGTAAGCGATCGAGAGCGTCGCTGTGGTGGGCCGTTTACAATCGGCCGAATGCTGACTATGACGTCAGCAGAAGATTTCTCTTCGACGGAAATAGGAGGAATGGAAGAACTTCAATTTTGGCGGTGTTGGCAGTGTTGGTTTTAGAGCTCAAGGATTTCAAGCTTCCACCATGCTCATGACAAACACAACACCATCGAACTCGTTGTTCGCAAGGTAATGACGTCATTAGACGGAACCATAGGAGGGTGCCACCGAAACACCTCGCTGCTAATAGAGACTATTCACTGGCGGCCATTCCAGTGTGCGCGATTGCTGAGCGCGTACACTGACGGCGAGCTTTCACAGTTCTGCAACGTGCATTCCGCATCATCAACATTGCCGATATTAACAGCCCATTAATGCTAGCCCGTTCTGAGCATGCGCTCTACAGATCGCCCTCAAACATGCATAAGCTCACAGTGCTTCAAAGCTACAGCCACGAGAGCGCAGCTTTGAGACGTAGCGCTTAAGCTTGAAAGGCCCGTTACAGAAAGAAGCGTTCGTAGGTCGGTTCCTTACCTCCAGATCTCCTAGCGGAGGTAGACGCTGCTACTGAGCGTTCGCACCGCTAGCTTTATCTTCAGGATTCCCGAATCTTTTCCAGTCACCGTAAGCTAGCGGCATGGCAGGTGTGGTTGCAGCTTTCGATGCCTCAGCTTCCAGGTGAACGGAGTGCACCTACATTTTTTCTCTTAAATACAATATTTTATTTTTACAAGGACTACCCTAATGCGATAGTATATATGAGAGTTGGAAAGTAGTCCTCATTGTAAAATCCGAGACGTAGGATAAAAGAAGAAAAAAAGGGGACAACACTCCTTTTCTTCTACGTCTCGGGTTTTACAATGTTGAAAGTTCACCAGCTCGCTTGCATCTTCTTCGTAATTTCTGGAAACTAGTGCTTGAGAACATTTTTGAAAACATCAAGATTGTTTAATTGTTTTCTCGATAAATGCGCAGTAAAAGTAACGTGAAAGTAATTTGTAACCTAACGAGTAAAGTAATCCGTTACTTTTCAGGGAAAGCAATTAGTAACGGTAATCCATACATTTCAGGCTTGGTAATTTGTGATTGTAATTTATTAATTTTTTTTAAGTAACGGCCACAAGTCTGCTCCAGACTTGTGCCGGTTACATGGGCGGTAGGAAAACGCTGGCGTCGGAACATGTGTTAGAGAATCGGAACGTGAGTTTTGGGCCGGGAGAAGGCAGTGGTTCTGGCCGGCAATATTTTAAATGAGAGTAAGAGTAATAAACTATCAATGAGCAGTAATTTATATTTTGAACGCGTATAGTTTTTATTCCTAGGCAATGCATTTTTTTTTATATTGAATCCTTTGGGCAACATTCACCAAATGGTAAATTTCTGTGTTTCTTAACAAAATATTGGGATGTTCTCGAGGACTATAATTATATCATAGAACGCAAATCAATTAGAATTTTTATATTTCCTTGTCATGTTTTTATTCCACGGGATGTCCCAGAAAGTTGGCTATATCATAGTAGCGTAATCACTATGCACCATGCATCTTTCGAAAAAACGTAACTACTACTTTTCTCTTACAAAAGGGAACACGGTACCGGTCACGCTGTTGCTTGCTACGCGGCAGGTTGATGAAGAAGACATACAACCATCGAGTAATCTATCGCGCTTAGGTCGAGCATTGCCGAAGTCTCCACGTTACGGCTCAGCCCCACACGCTGTTTCCTGGCGCAAAATCGAATTCGGTACGGATGTTTACATTCATGCAGAGAGCGAACACTCGGGAGGGCAGCCGTTTCCCTGAATCAATTACTATCTCAAATGATAATCGCTTCCGCGGTCCCCAAAAGTGTTTCCGCGCATCGCGGAGTGCTGAAAAGACCGCATCCAGTAGCGCCATCTGCTGGTGTTCACAGAAAACAGATCCTGCACAAAGTGTGCTCCCTCGCTCCCCAATTTATACCGACTGAACTAGCCGCCGACTAAACCTGCCGGCACCACGACAAACGACACCACAACGCTTAAAGAAAAATAAAAAGAGACATCCGTTGTACTAAAAGCAGGACTCTACAATAGAACAGAAGAATATCCAATTTTGGCTGACTACCAAGCAGAGCAGTTTTCTATTCCTTCCTTGTTCATTTCGTTTCCCAGCCGGGGAGAGTGGCGGCACAGCCTTCTCTGGGCGTACGCACTTCGAGGTAAAGGCACCGTCACCCACGCTATCTGCAAGAAACCTTTACGAAAACTACCAGAAAGGGTCAACTAAAGCCCGAAAGAAACAGAATCAACCACACACTCCGTAAGCTTCTATCCCCCCTCCTCCCCGTCCCCCACTCACTCCTTTAGTTGATTTGTCCGACAATGGTCTTTGCGTTCCGATTTGAAAAGGCGGAGCCCAAGTCGACGCGTGACGGATGATGATCACGTCGTCCGCGAAAAACACCCTCAAACCGAAACCGATCGCGTCGAAGCGGTGAGCCCTTGATGTAGTCCGAAGTGCGACTGCCCGCCCTGCCCGCTTTTATTATTCATTAGGGCGCAAATGACTTGCACTCCCCTCTCGAACTTCCTCCTCTTTTTCCAGGTACACACCGCAGCCGGCTCCTATCCCTAAAGTTGTTTCGCCGTCGGAGCAAAAGGACAACAACGCTCGTCGCTAGAACTGTCTCCCCATTTTGTGCTCCGTCCGACCAGGTTCATTCATTTTCAGCGAAGCGCACGGCCGATACAGCGGCTCCACGAAAACCACACACAGACAACACGTTGGTGAGTTTTTACCATCAGGGTGAGGTTGGCTTGACGCGGCTGGAAGGATAATCCGGCGGATTGCCATCGCGGATTAGGGCCCTCCCCTAATCTGCCGAGCCAGAAAGCCGAGTCTGTGGCGGTGCTTTCACACGAACCCTAACTGCGTGTGTGTTCGTGAGGTACCGGTGGGGACTGTATAATGGGGGAAATTCGATTTCTAAAGAGGGACCTTTTTGACTGTTCTCGCTTCCGTGTACACGTGGCTCTCACTTTGAGGACGCTTTTGTAGTCATTGAAGTTGTCGGGAAAGCCTTTCCTACGTTGTTTGGCGAGGAGAGCGGACCACCCAGTTGTTATGTCAGCTGCCACTAGGGGTCGCGGCGTCGCATTTTCTTTAAAATGCGACGTGCGGTGAAAAAAAATTGCGGAGGGGGAGGGCCGTTTGTAACGCCAAGTGCCTGCGATAATATGGGGCCGCCTTCAGAAACTCCACTTGAATGTGTCGGCCCGTTTTTGCGTTCACGAGGAGTGATACGGCATCTGCCGTCGGCGCCTGTGTCGCTTTTGAATTTTCGAGTGGTTTTCTTTTGTGTGGAGTATGTACACCCACTCTGTATTTACAAGCATATACACTCAGATGTTTTTACTGTATTTTTTTAGCTTGGCATTCAATGCAGAGGCGTTTCGGAGTACGTCATTTTGCCCCAATGTGGCAATCAGGCGAGAGCAAACGGATAATCTCCGTATTGTCAGCGCAGAATGCTCTCGGTCAATTTTTGAATACTTCGTGAGAGAAACGTAACCGAATATGAAAATAGAGGAGACGTGATTTTGTTAGACTCAGGTTGGCTTAACTCAGTATTATTTTTTAACCACACGAAGGCCGTGATTGATGATTCACTCATGATGAACCTTTATTGATGAAGCCAGTAGAGCAATGAACTCAAACGTCGTTCTCCGTAAATCACGGAGTGCATAAACTTAGTGTTTCATATATCATTATACACGCATAAAGGTAACACCAGGAGTACGAGTGACCTAAAATAGCATTCGAATGTGCACCTGTTTGGTTAACGAATCTCAATAGCTCCCGGAAGAAATTGTATATTCGTACATCCCTTTGTTGCAATCAAGCTTTACGAACAATAGCAGTCCTGTGTAGTATCGCGATACTGTAATTCGTTATTTTTGGGGTAACTTTTAACTGTAATTCGATACATTTTTTAAGTAACTGCAACGATCACTTAAACACTTGTTTGAAAAAGCAAATAAAAGTATCTGCAAAGATACAGATACTTTTTGGGAAAACATTACCCTATTTTGTGAACACCACAGCGGGTACGACCATCTGCGGTGGTTGGGCCTCACACTAGACGTAAATAAATCAAGAACTCAAAACCTTTTTCGTCTATACTTCGTCTCATCCTACGATGGACTAAAGGCCAAAGCCACGGGCCGCCAGGTCCAATCACGTTCCACGCTAAACTATGACACGCTTAGCGTTGCTTAGGTTTGGACGAATAATGCTCCGAATCCAAAACCGCTGCGTCAGTTTTATAGCTTCGACACTGCAAAGAGCCAGCCGTCGCTTTCTTTGCAATGTAAAATCGTTGAGTCACTCATGGCTCGATCCGAACCACTGTCGGCCCATTCCCATGAGTGATTTGAGGCGCGGTATCCGATACGTGCTTCGAAGCGGAATACCACACAATGTATAAGTGGATCGTGATTGGATCTGGCGGTTCGTAGCTTCTGCTTTAGTCCATCGTAGGGCGAGACGAAGTATACACCAACTCAACTCTCCTACGTCACGCCGCGGTGGTGGCGCGCCGGACGCACTTCCGGTCTGTGGCGGTGGGCAGAAGTCGCCATGCCAGACATGCATTCCTGTGTTCCCTTGGAAGAAACGAGACAAAAAACCTGCTTTCTCGTCAAAATGCTGCGACGGGGGTTGTACCAAGAGAGTCTGGAAAGGTTTGAAGATCAGTTTTCATGTGTTTTTGCCCCCTCCTTTCGTCCGAGAACGTGGATAGTAGCCATGAAAAGGGCAAACCAGACGCTGTCGAACTACGATTGCGTGCGCGGGCAACACTTTGTGGTCGCCAGATGCATCTGGTTTGTTCCAACATAAACGAGAGAAAACCGCCACGTTGTCTGAACCACCCACGGGTTCAGTGCGTCTTCAAATTCACACGGCCGCCTGATTGTTCGAACTTTCGTCTGCTCTTTCAAACGTCTGCTTTTTGTCGTCTGCTCGTTCAAACAAAAGTGGCCCGTAGACCAAACTTTGACCCGGTGATTGCAATAAGAAGTAATTGCAGACCTCAAAAGACTTAAGTAGGCTCGGTGTAAAAAGTAGATACAAGCTGTTGATCATTGGTACCGGTGGTCATCACCGACTTGTTACGCTTGGTCTGTTCCCGCTTCCGATTTTCAGTATCGACGTCGATCATCGCCGCTACCTTCTACACTTTTGCAACACGAGCGACGTCGCTACCGAAAATAGCTGGAAGAATCTCATCGTGGTTTTGGCGTCCATTCTGCGGCGTTCATGCGAATGAATCGCCGCACGTCAAATTATTCAGGGAAAGTTTAGCGGTGCAACGAGCCTTGATAATTTCGCTTAAGCGATTAAAGTGGTAAGACATTGCGATGAGGACGTAGAATCGACAATTCCACCACGAAAAAGAGTAGGCAGACTCACACAGATGCCGACAACGTGACATTCGAGTGGTTTGTTGACGCGGGACGGCGGTGCTTCTTGCCCGTACCCCATTACGCATGCGTTCGAACTGTCGTCTGCTCTTTCAAACTTGGCTGCTTTTTGTCGTCAGCTCGTTCAAATGACAGCGGCCCGGAAACCAAATGTTGACCCGGTAATTGCGATAAGAACTAAGTGCAGGCCTCAAAACACTTTTGAAGGTTGGTTGGGGTAAGTAGGATAAGTGTAAACAGATACAAGAAGATGTTTATCATTATTGTTACCAGTGGCCATCACCGACTTGTAATGCCCGATTCTACTTGCGGTTTTCAGTATCGACGCCCACCATCTCAGCTACGGTCCACGCTTTTGCAGTCCGAGCAACGTCGCGTCTGAGAACAGCGAGCAGAATCTCATCGTGGGAGTCAGGCTTTATAGCGCCCATTCTGCGGCGTCCACGTGAAATGAATCGGCGCACGTCACATTATTCACGCAAAGTTTTGCCTCGTTAGTTTTGCTGAAGCCGCTCAAGTAGTCAGACATTGTTAGGAGGACGTAGCATCAACAATTCCAACGCGAAAAAGAGCACGGGGACTCCCACCGACGCCGACAACAACGCAATTCAATGGTTTGTTTATGGGCGACGGCGGGCTTCTTGCCCACCATCCACCGCGCATGCGCGGCGCCGGTGGCGTCCGCTAGGGGCGCTCCGGTTTGTTTGTAAACATGAGTTGGTGCATAGGCAAAGTGCTGGAGGAGAGGGCAGATGCTTTTCTACTTCTGTTTTTTTCATTTTTTTTTCATTTTTTTTATCGCGCGGAAAAGCGCATTTAGCATTTGCTTTATTTCAACCTTTTTGTGCGTGGCTCTCTCGTCCCATTTGCACCTTTTCGGGCATCATTGAACATCCCCGCTTCTACAGCCAAGCGACAGAGCCACCTCGCGGAAACACGCGCCGCGCGATGAACTGTGTAACGCCGAACGAGAGCCTCTGTCGTCGGTTGCGCAGCAGTCACGGCGATAGCTTTCTTTGAGAAAGCGAGTCGCCGCCAGTAGACACTGTCCGACCGAGGCAACAGACGATATTTCTACTGGTCGATGTGCTTTCTCTTATGGGCCGTGAGCCTGTGATCCACGGTCGAGTCTTTTGTTGCGCGTTGCATAGAAGTAATTAAAAAGAAAAGCGGAACACATTTCAAGACGACTTTGCGTTGTTTTTGTTCACTCCTTTCTTTACCTTGTTTGATACTAACGGTCTTTTCTACCTATTCCGTTCCAAATGGTGTAGACTTCGGCTGCCTTCCCTGTTATTGTAATGGACCCGCCTGTTCATCGGTATCTCCCTCTCTTGTCAGTTGAGAAAAGGAAATAAGAAAGCCATAACAAAGCAGGAATATAGTTGGATGCTAATTAACCGTTATCACTCAAACACGAGGCTGTCATGAGTGACGAACGGCGGTGGTACCGTGGACCGGCTATGAACTGCACTTTGGCCTTGTCTAATATTATAGCGATAACTTCACTGGTCACTGCAAACACTGTAAAAAAGCATACGCTGCCTCTTTCCTCCAACCTCCAACCTCCTCTTCCTCAAACCTCCGCAAGCACCTTGGGGTGAGTTTCGACTTGAATTTCTGGACACTACCGCTAGGCATGGAGTCGGAACGATGGAAGGCCGACAGCTCGACAGCACTCTCCAGTTTCAACAACTTTCCCAGCATTAGAGAAGTCTGTATGTTAGTGTGTACGTTTATTCAGCCTGAAGTTAGTCTGCCACAACAGGCGACTTGTTTCTCAGCTGTAGATGCAATTTAGCCAGTGCAGTACAACCGCTAGCCTGGGGTCTTTAACGTGCACTGCGCTGTAGTGATACACGACCGCGCGCCGGTACGATGCTCAAGGAAAGTTTGTTTACGTCTTAATACTGCACTGCCGTCCAGCGCACCCGTTGAGAGCGTGTTCAGCAAGGGCCGGGATGTGTTCAGCATAAAAAATGGAAAGTTATATGGTCTTTGAAAAGCAGTTTCAGCATGAACCAAGCGGCAAACGCTTTGATTTAATAAAGTCGTGCGACGGAAATCATATATGTCTCTAAAATAGAAAAAGAGAGTTTTCTGAGAGTTCCAAATAAATATAAATCGTAGTCATTGTTTGTGGTCATTAATGTCTTCATAGTTAAATTAAATAAAAACGAAAGTATCTGGAAAGTAAGTGATTTACTAAGACGAAATAGCTGTAGCAGTAAGGCGTTACGTTTATTTGTAAGTAACTATAACTGTAACCTAAATACATTTTTGACCAACTATCTGTAACCTAACTAACTACGTTTTCAAACTAAGTTACCCAAGACTGAACAATAGTGTTCGATTGCCGCAGTGAATGCTCCAAAAACAAGCTGAATAATAAAACAAAACACACCGAGCCGTGTTAGCTGATTCAACAAGCGAGATTGCCTCATCATTTTCAGAGAAGAAACAGGCTACCGTCATAAATGTATGTTCAAAGATCATCATTCGATCTTGCACTATCCGAACTTAAATATAAAACCTAGCCGCAGAGCACCAGTGACGCAACACGCACCCGTCTAAGCAGCAACGAGGCGACAACAGGTGCCGACAGACCTTCCAGTCAGACAGGCCAGACGAGGTATACCCGAGAGCCGAGTCGGCAGCACGATCCTCGATGTCGGCCGTCATCCGCTCCCCCGGCCAAACAACAATAAAAAAACAGAAAATAATAAAGACGAAGAGCGGTGAGCTCTTCCCGCCAGCAACACTGGTCGGCGACCACATTAACATGGAGCAAGACAGCGCCAAGAGCACGTATTACGAGCGTCGGCTCGGCTAAAGCTTCCATGCACCCGTCGGATCTGCCAGTCAGCCTGCGGGAGCATGCACGAGGTCCTCCTTGCCGAGGCGTTATGTGCCGTCCGCGGGCTGAGGGGGGAAGCTGCGCGCCATTGACGTCTTTCTTGGCCGTCTGGAGCCATGGCCTTCCAGAACCGTTCCTTGTTTACCGGAAGCCGGGATGGGTTTCGGAATGTAACCAGGATGGCCTGCCCTGCCGTTGATCTTGAAGATGATTGTATGAAATCTATATCAATGCCTGTGAATTCACTTTCCTGTAGAGCATGGAGAGAGTGCCAATCACGGCGAACAATAAAGTATCCCAGCGAATCTCATTGCATGTACTACGAATTAAAAAAAAAATCGCATGCTATATGTGCACAAATACAGTGACCATGACATTCCAACTACTCATTGTTCCTGTGCACACCGAACTTTCTCATGGCGAATCATATTCTGAACTACGTCATTAGCTGGAATCATTCTTTTTCTCGCCATGATTGGCTGTCTGCGAGCCCCGAGCGTCTTATTATCGCTACGTAGCCAATGAGATACGAGCAAAAGCCGATAAGAACGCCGGAATCTCGAGGTAGGAGTGTGAACAAAATCAGGCACACCCTACGCTTTTTCTGCTTTGAGCGACTATAGTGTTTAAGCATTCCTGTGGTTCTTCGAATGGTCTTTCGTGCCTCAGTCCGACTACAGTGGCTTAAAGGGGGTAGTGTGGTTATTGCGTAGCCTCCACCATGCACCGGGAACGGCCGCTCCTTGGAAGACGGTGTAGGCGGCGCTTCGATCAGCAGCTCCGTTGGGTGCCTCAACCGGCCGGCAGATAGAGGTACCCTAACACGCTTCATAACTAATGTAAATACATATCAAAAAACATAATTTGTTTCCAGTGAACTTCCAACGACATGATTTGTGTTTGAAGGAGAATAAAACTATGAAACTAGCAGAGCGCAGTCGACAGCTGCGAATCGGCCGGAGCTGGCCGGAGCCAAGCTGACCAAGCGGCCAAGCCGGAGCCATAGCCGGAACGACGGTGCTGCAAGCGCCAGCGCCACCCGCGGCCGTCTTCCAACGCTGTGCCGCTTCTCCGGTTTCGTTCGTTACACTACCCCTTTTAAGCCACTGTTGTCCGACTTCAATTCAAGAATGGCGTAACGGGTGTTGTCTCGCACACGCGTCACTACAGCGATACGCACGAGATGACGCCAGTGTGCGTTTAGTGCCGTGAAAACGACAGCCAATTATTGGCGGTTTCGCGAGTCGGATAACGCGAGGGCACGAGGACAATACACTTTATAAGTGTGCGCATTGAGACGGGGAAAATAGAAACAAACGAACGAGACAACACGACAGCTCACCTGCACACTTTCTCATGAACTTCATGGCCGAATCTTAGCTATATGCCTCCGAGCAATATGGCGGCCTTCGATAAACAGAAGTGCAAATGCCCCGGCTGTGTCTCTCAATAATACGCGCACATATCGTGTTACCATTTAAGGTTCACGTGGCCAACCCACTAGAAAATTATTTTTAAATGAAAATTATGGCTGAATGTATGAGACCTTCTCGCTTGGATTGTACAATCAGGAATATATGCCTGAGCAAGGCCAGAAGACAATCCGGGACGCCATGATCACTTCCTGAGGTGGATTTGCGACTGTCTAGCACAGGACTTCCAATGCACGGAGGGTTCATCTTAAAACAGACGTCAGATTACCCGATGATAACTGCTTCATATTAGCAGTGAATTCGGTCATGGGGCATGGATGACCGTCCCAAGAGAATGCTTCTATTACTTCTATCGTCGCTTCTCTAAACAGCATGCCTTTTACGATAGCTAACGTCCCTATTTTCGCCCCCTTTTAGAATTATTAGCCTTAATAGCACGCGTAGCGCTGCGGGTTGTGGGACTATAAAAGGAGGGCCGATCACGTACCTTTCACGTCCGGAGACCGGTCCGGTACTCAAAGGCGAAATCCGATGCCCGTCCCACCGCGCGGCCGACGGCTACGAGCGAGGGCGGTCGCCGCGCCGGGTTCGGCCAACGCCATGCCAACAACGATGATCTCGGTATCCAACAGCGTTTATTAGGTACCAGGGGTCCCCAACAAGACACTGCGGTCAAGCGGGCCGCGGACACAGTGTGCCCGCATCGCCCGCCGACCTGAGAGCCAAAGGGGTAATTGCCAGCGGAGTCATCGCCGGTCGGGCGAGCTCACGCCGCTACCCGTCGTCGCAGGAGTTCGGGGCCGGGGCTCTCGGCAGACGGACGTCCACAGGTTGTGGGGACGCCGAGTGTCAGAGCCAGGGGAATCGCTAGCGTGGAGTTATCGCCGGTCGGACGAGCTCGCGCCGCGACTCGACCCGTTGCCCGGAGTCCAATCCAGGACTCCCCGACCACACGGCCGTCCACTCGGAGGGTAGGCTCGACTCTCTCTCCCGCGCGATGTCGCTGTTCCCCCGAAATCGGGGAGACGCGCGGAGGAGTGCGAGAGAGTAGGTCAGCATGGTGACGTAGTCTCTCCGACACGATACGGAGCGACCGGGCTCGAAGTCAGACGGCTTCGCCCGGAACGGCCTCGGCTTACGCCTTCTCGGGGGAGGGAAACCAGTGGCTCCCACAAGGTATACATACGCTAAGCTCTCGCCTTTCCGATGCTGCGTGAGGTCATTCCGAAGAAACGTATGTGACGTACATGCCGTTATATTGCCGTCGGGTTCTTTAACCCGACAGTGGAGCACTAATGATGCTATGTCTGCCTGCGTAAAGAAACTCAATATTTAAAAAAAAAAAGTACGTGAGGTAGTCTTATGGAAGCTATAGTAAAGCATCTGGTCTAATTGGTGCTAGTTACTCAGCAGCTAAGTGAAAACAACAAAACGACACACAGGTCACAAAGATGGAAGTGCAGATCCAGCCATTATACCCTTCTGAAGAGTAGTCATTAAAAAAGTGAAAGCCGTTTACAACTCCCTGTAACACCGAATTAGAGCGCAGCTCTTGAGGAGGAGGAGGGAAGCGTACTGGGGGAGTGAAGTGACCTGGGGGGGTCACGTGGGGGTCACGTGACGATGCCGATGATGTCATCAGTGACGTCACTGATGACGTCATCCGTGATGATGACGATGACGATGCGGATGCCGGTGACGTCATCAGTGACGTCACTGATGACGTCATCAGTGATGATGACGATGACGATGCGGATGCCGGTGAGGTCATCAGTGACGTCACTGATGACGTCATAAGTGACGATGACGATGCGGACTCCGATGACGTCATCAGCGATGATGATGATGACGATGCGGATGTCGGTGACGTCACCAGGGACGTCACTGATGACGTAATCCGTGATGGCGATGACGAAGCCGGTGACTTCATCAGTGACGTAACTGATGACGTCATCAGTGATGATGACGATGCGGATGCCGGTGAAGTCATCAGTGACGTCACTGATGACGTCATCAGTGATGATGACGATGCGGATGCCGGTGACGTCATCAGTGACGATGACGTCATCGAGGAGGTCACGTGACCTCGGGGGGGGGTCACGTGACCTCGGGAGGTCACGTGACTTTGGGTGTCACGTGACCTTGGGGGTCGCGTGACCCTGGGGGAGGGGTCACGTGACCTCTGGGGGTCACGTGACCTTGGGGGTCGCGTGACCTTGGGATGACCTTGGTTACGCCGACGCCGCTCAAGCCGGGAACGGGCCCCTAAGAGCTGCGCTCTAAAAGTTGGTAAACGCATACAGCAATCATAGTTAACTCGAAAACTGTCAACGAAAAAATTACGCATATATATATATATATATATATATATATATATATATATATATATATATATTAGCTTAGATGATTGGGCTGGGCGTGTGATGAAATGTTTTTCAAAGGCGCAAATGACGCGCTCGAATTGGAGGATCTAGTGGTTTCTTAATCTGACACTGGCCATTAACCTATGAGCAGATTTAATCTTAATACGGACCATTTATGCTAATATTCCAGAAGATATAAACGCTATCATATAAAATTATGAATGCGAACGCGCGATCGTCGACCGCTATGTGCTGGGAGTATCACGCGCGGCGGCTGAGGTGGCGTGTGTACTTTGCGACCCATTGTGGTGACCAAATAGCGGCCAGGGCCGGTTTGCTAATCTTGCAGCTGCGGCCGCGGCCGCGGCCAAGAGGGATTTTTACGTCACGTGACCAGCTCCATGGGGTCAAGGAAGTACCTAGCGTCCCTGCCTAATGGCGGAGAGATCCGCATCGCTTCAAGCACAAAAGCCTAATGTCGCTCGCAGGAACCGATTGCAGGGACTTTCAACTGGAGTCCAATTGACCGGCCCGTTATACTGTAGAAGCGGCAGGCAGGGCGTCGAACCGGAACCGAACCGAACCGAAAACCGGAACAGAACCGTTATTTTTAGCCGAACCGGAACTGAACCGAACCGAAATCTTCGCCGCCATCTTGGAACTGAACCGGAACTGAACCGGAAAAAAATATAACGGTAACCGGTTCAAAACGGTTCACGGTATTTTTTTGTTTGTTAGTATTACAAATTTATTATTTGGGAATAAAAAAATTGGCACGTGTATTCCTCTACGTATTGATCAAATCGTCATATACAGGATTGCAATGTATAATAAATCCTGGTTTTTTGCGGCGCTTTCTTATTGGCACTATGATTAGCCATGTGTCACATTGTCACGTGACGTCATGATGTCAAGACATGCTGTCAAGTAATGTCACATCACGTGACCCCGTGACGTCACGTGACTCACCGCGTTAAGTCTATTCAAATTGAGGACGTCGCTAGATCTATTAACGTCGTTGATACCGTGACGTAACATGACAACACAACTTCGCACTGAGAGTCACGTGACACCGTGATGTACCCGATTGTCATGATCCCGAGTTGAATGCTCTGGTTCATGACAACCAGCATCGCCAAACATTCGGGTAACGGCTCGTGTTCAACTTAAAGATTATGATGGGCCCGAGTCCCACTAGAGCCAAAAACAGAAACAAACGACAGCGACAAGCCTCACACACATGCAGCATGTTCGCGATGGTACCTTTATACGGCTTTGAGTTGTTCGGTGCTCGCGAAGTTAGCACGAGCGTTTACAAGCCTGCAAATGGTACCATCGTGTGCATGATACTCGTGTTTCAGCATAGCCTTCTTTATTCTACAAAGCCTGTCAAATCGCGAAATACTCTGGTTTAAGGCTAGCCGCTGTCGTTTGTTTCTGTTTGTCGCTTTAGTGGGGCTCGGGCATTATAGCCCAACTAAAACTATATCTGAAGATCAGCCCATGCTCTCTGCTTTGCCAACCCTGCGTATGACTATGATAAACACTGACGGTGTATATATTAGGATCAGATCACGTGGCTGATAGTTCTAATTGCGAGTTGAGGAGGGGAAAGCTGTTTCATTTCTTTCTTTCAACTGTCTGCCATATCGCGGAGGGGCAAACTAATGAATGCTTTTGCAAGTTATCAACGTCAGGGATTACCTCTTAGCGGTATTTATCGAACTTAAGGTAAAAAAAAATGCTGCACGACCCATTTTACATGTATGCACACTATTGAGGCTCCCAAACATTATTTTCGTTATTGCTGAACTGCCTCAGAAAGTTGTACCGAGAATAGAAGTGTTAAAGGGTCTAAATGTGACGTATTAGTCGGACGTTACATGGAACTATTACTCTGTACGGGAGGGATACCTGAAAAGAAAGATCCTAGTGGCCTCACGGGGACAGCCGAACGTTGGCAGCCGCTCTAAGTCCCACAGGAGTGTCGTTTTCAAGTTCTCCAAGTTTCGACCGCCCTGTATTTTGCTTAACCTTCACAGTTTGGTGCAAAGTAAAAGCAAGGAAGAATTACTGTTAACAAGTGACACAAATATAATTGTCGAGTGAACACCACTCAATACGGAGCAGGGAATCCCTGAGGAATAAAAAGTATCTTGAGGAGCAACTAAAAAAAAAAAAGGGAGTGGGGAGGGGGATAGTTTTAAAGCCATAAAGATTCCTCTGCCCCGCATTTTCGGCGCAGACTAGAAAGCGTGTCCTGGAAACGATAGTGACAGATGGGTAGTTGGTACAACTTTTATTTGTAAAAACGCTCTTGCCAGAAAGCATGTTTTCGTCGAGCCAGATACTCGCGCCGTGCCTAACGACGATGCACCAACAAGAAAAATGTGTGCCTTTCAAATACGGGTCCATATCGCATGAGCGAATGACGTTTTAGCGAACAGCGACGTTTGAGCGAATGGACGTTTTAGCGAATAACGGGGGCGCGCGTTAACCCATCCGCCGCGCTGCGCTTTACGCCGCTTCGCGGCGACAGTCTGCGGCGGCCCATTACAAAAATGTGAACCCATTTGGCCCACCCAAAAACGCCGCTTCGCGGCGTCCGACTATTCGCTGAAGTGTCATTCGATGAAACGTGGGCGTTCGCTCAAACGTCATTCGATCAAGTGAATGCCTCCCCTCAAATACATAGCTTGCACTGAGCGCGAAACGTTTGCAGCGTGCATTTTGCCCCACCGGATTTGAGTTTCTCAGCAAGAACAACTCGCAATGACAACCAATATCTAGTGCGATTACGTCACGTGCAAACCATGCTAAATACTTCAGCTTTCTGGTGAAATGCGACGTTCACAACACTAGCAGTAGACGTCCAAGGTGTAAAGTTGTGTAGTATTTATAGCAGTCTCGCGATGATATACGGCAGCCTAATGAAATGTTGAAGCCCATGACTGATAAAGAACAGAGTCGTGAAGTAAGGTCCCAAAACAAGTGCACGTAAAACCTAAGATAACATTAGCCTCCCGAGGTAGTATCTCGCGACGTTTCGAGCTGAGGCAAGCTGATGCCCAAAAGTGATTTATATTAGGATTCAAAAAATCTTCGTTTGCCCTGGGCGGAATCTATGTTTAATTAGGAATATCATTTTATACATTTCTATGCATTTCTTTTTGCAGTAAAGCGTTGTGTAAGGGATTATTTAGAAAAAATTGCGCGTCATCTCCTTATTTCTGCACATTTCGTGTATTCGCCTTCCGATATATCATGTGACCACAGTGTTTTTTGGCATACCCTGCAACCCAGTATTTCACTCTGCAAAACAGCTAACAAAAGCACGTTGCCGAAGACTCAACAGCTGGCGTATTTTCGAGTATCATCCTTCCGTGTCGGTTTCAGGCGGTTATGTGAACTTCATAAAGTCAAATTTATCGATGATAATAAAAATATACTTAATCCCTGTCTGAAGATTTGGCAGCATAAATAGAAGATCCTCACCTCAAAGATATATAAGTAAATGCATCTTTAAATTATCTGAAAGATGTTCTGCAAATCTTTTTCGGCGCTTTTATCCTCTATAGACACGTTATAGGTGATTTGGAAAAGCTTTAAATAATGTTTATTTTTTATTTTGAAGCTAATTTAAATAACTATGTGTGTTCCTCACGCATATATAACTTCTCAAATATATAGAAGTTTATTATCGCGTTTTTATGTGTTTTTATTATCGCCTTTTTTTACTGGAACGAATGGTGGAACTATGACGATTGCACACTTAAACTCTCAGAAAGTGTCCAATTAAGTAGCTTCCGAATTGAGTAGAGCATGAAATACCACTTTGTTCTATTTAACAAAAATCATCAATTAGCGAGGGTGATGCTCATTTGCAAATTAAATTGACCGGCATTTTGTCAAGAGCAATCCTCAACATCCAGACTATGCCAGTTTATTCAATATAAGAAAATGTTCACATGGGTAAGCACTGTTTTAGGTGAGATTCGATCTCAGTACGAAGGTGTTTCATAGGTTAGAGTGAACAATTTCAGCCACTCCTTTTCGCATGATTCGTCGCCCGCATCATGGTGCTGAGAGCAAACAATGCTAGTTAGAAAAACAAGCATTGCGATTGTCGCTTAGTGTTTCTATAAAATATGGACTGGAAGGACTTGTCCAGTGACTTTCGTGACATTTTGATAATTATATCGCCTTAAGCTCAGTCGTCTCGTCATCATACATATATTGTGAAACGTATTCCGTAAAACACATTTTATGGTATATATGGCGACGAGGTGCCCATTTCATGATTTTATTCACTGTAATCAATTCCTTAGTTCAAGGTCAAAACCACGATTCAACATCTAATACTGCGATACAAAGTTGTACCAATCACGGGTATTTTAGGCAACCTACTTCACTTCGCGAAAACATTTCGTTTCAGGTACAATGTATGTGACTCTGGTAAACGAAGGGATGTTGAGTCGTATAAACACGACGTTTTGTATGTTAATGTAGATTTTCCTTTCTTGTGTAAGAATAAATAACAGAATTTTATCATTTTGGTACCTGAAAATAAAACTGGATTGAAGAAACGATAAAAAAAAGAAGAAAACTATATACTGTAAACGACTTATTTTTCGTGGGCTCAATATTTCGCGATTTAGGTCAAAGCTGAAGTTTTGGAATAATTCGCGGGTTGTAATTTTCTCGACGCGGTGGAATCTCAATATAAATTTCAATGTGTTTACATTTTACCGAAATTGTTCGCGTGACCCATTTTTCGCGAATTGTAGGCGATTCGCGAAATTCTCAAAAATAGGTCCTCGCGAAAATCAGATCGCTTACAGCAGTTAGTTTCACGGCCTAAATAGTGCCTATTGACAGAACAACGCGGAAAATATATTCTCAATTTAGCGGTTCAAACCGGTTCGAACCGGTTCGAACCGATTTGAACCGGTTTGAACCCTTATTTTTTGCGCCCCGGAACTGAACCGGAACTGAACCGAAAGCCGTGAACCCGAACCCGAACCGAACCGATAAAAATATCGGTTCGACAATCTGGCGGCAGGTAAAGTTACGGCCAGGGAGGGTAAATAGGAGCCAAAATAAAGAAAAAACCATTTTGCGCGTGTCTTACTTTTTAACTGTGATCCTTTTTAGGAAATCATCCACTTGCACTACTGCGCCTTACACGGTTTTTACTGTTAGTCCCACCTGTTCAATCGAAACACCGGGAAGAAAAAAAAAGGATCAACGCAAGTTAACGCGCTAATACAATCATTTTATAATGTTCATTAAAAGGAAACCAAGATAACAGCATCGCTATGGCTTTCACACTAACGGAACCGAAACAAGCATCCTTTCCCCAGCAACTAGTTTTATGAGTTTTTAAATATACAACGCTCTTGCCACGATTCCTTTCAATAACAAGAGACGCCTCTTTAGGACTAATAAAAACTGCAGTTGTGACAATTTAAAAACAAACAAAAAAACAAGCAAAAAGAAAAAAAAAAAGACTAGCAACTGTGGCTACACTGATTGAGCGAAATCCTACAGGCAAGGCAGCAAGTCAAACGTCTGAGAAAGTAGTAAACCGAAATAAAAGCGATCATACTTTTACTTGCATGGAATGAGATAAAAAGTATATTTATACTCTTTACATTTTGTTGTGGCAATCCTTTTGTAATATTACCACATTACTTGTTGAATTTTAAATAGATTAGCGGACGATCACGACCGAATGCAAAAATGAATCAGGCGTCGACATCGCAAACCCTCCCTCTAATGCAAACACCTAAAATTACTTTGGAACAACAAATGGAATTCATTATAATTAATTCCATTTATGATCCAAAGTCATTTTAGGTCCCTCACTCTAATGCAAACTCCTAAAATGACTTTGGATCAACAAATGGAATGAAATGATTGTATTAGCGCGTTAACTGCGTTAATTTTTTTTTTCTTCCCGATGTTTCGATTGAACAGGTGGGACTAACAGAAAAAAACTGTGTAAGGCGCAGTAGTGCAAGTGGATGATTTCCGAAAAAGGATCACAGCTAAAAAGACGCGCACAAAAAAATAAAAAAAAAATAAAAAGAGGTCCCGAGCGCGATTTGAACCCGGAACGTTCACGCCGCGACGACAAGTACCGGCGCTTTAACCTCTCGACCATAGCAGCAGTTTTTTTTTTTTTTTTTTTTTGAAACATTTATTTATATTTAATGATTTTTACACGATGATAATTTGCGTTAGATTATATACAAGCAATGAATTATGGTGGGTGATGTAGCGAAGTTGAATACAAGGAACATTTAACAAAGTTCTCAAAACGAGCACTCATCGCAAAATACTTTACAAGGAGGTATCACTTAAACTTTCATTTGGCTTGACCTCTTCAACGCATGACATCACAGCCTATATAATATCAGGCGAACGACTCAGGTTCTTTACTATTAATTTCCATTCATCACTTTCATTACAGGTGGCCAATATGCCTTGGCCTACCTGAATTGCAATATTTTTGAAATTAATCCAGGATGGCTTCGCAACACCTGCTTCTGTGTCTGTGTTGCGCGTTTTCCACAGGCTGTAAAGACCTAGTACTACTAATATATCTTGAACAGTGTCAAGGTGGTCAGTGAAATGCAAATACCTAAAGTTTGTTTCTTCCACTTCAAATTAATCCTTTCTGAGTGTTCTCTTGAAGACATCCCAAAAGAACACAGCGTCAACACAAAGAACGAAGGCATGGGTGAACGTTTCGGTTACGTGGCAAAGTCTACAAGTAGTGCTTCCATATGTATCAATGCCTCGAGAGTCGAGCCACTTTTTAACTGGAGTGGTACGAGAATGAAATCTATAAAAGAAAGTTTTACACTTCGGTGGTATCGGCATTGTCTTAACTCGTTTCAAAACATCAGTTATGCAGTTCAGGGGAGGGGCGTAAGGGTACACTCGAAACACTGGTTCTGGGAACAATGAAATGAGTAATTGAGTAACTAGTTTCTTTTTAGTGCACGAAGCCAAAAAGGCATTGTCGAATCTTGCTCTTAGAAATTCTAATGTGTCCGCGACTTCTTTATAGAATCCTCGTAATTTTGTTATATCGCTTGTGGTTGTTGCATCACCTAGAGATACCATATATTTCTTCAAAAAGAATTGTTTGCACAACTATAAAAAGGGGTGCTGCTCCTGTGTGAAAAATTTCCACCTTGCGATCAGCTGTCTTACGAATATATGGCCTAGGCCAAGTCCTCCGTCGTACATTCGTCGGAACAAGTTGGATCTTCTCATTGGCTCGTATGGTGACCTCCAGATGAACGTCGCCATTATTCTGTTAAATACATTAACTGTTAGCCTTGAGCAGTGCATAACCTGCAGAAGATACGTTAATTTTGACAAAAGAAAAATGTTGCATACAGCGACTCTACCAAAAGTAGAAAGATAACGTGAGCTCCACATATTAGCCGCGGCTTTAACGTTTTTCCTTACAGCGTCCCACATAGGCTTGGGATTATCCATTGCGCTCAGTGGCACTCCCAAGATGTGTGGTTTTGTGGTGGACCATTGGATATCTACGTATTTAGATGGAGTCGTTCCCCACTCTCCACACCACGAACCGCTACTTTTGTCATTGTTTACCGCTGCTCCTGACACGGCACAAAAATTGGAAACACAGAGCATTGCTTTTTCTATGCTTGGCTTGTTAGTACACACCAGCACCAGGTCATCCGCGTAGGCTAGAAGCTTGACCTCACAGCTGTGAAGGCGAAAACCTTGAATCTCGTTGTTGGTTATGATGTTTCTGCAGAGGGGCTCAAGGTAGAGGTCAAAGAGCAGTGGCGACATGGGGCATCCTTGTCTGACCGAGCATTGGACTTTTATGGCTCTTGTGAGAGTTCCGTTTACTAGTAGTGTTGATATATCATTATAACAGAGCTTGATTCCACATTCGATGTTTTCTCCTACACCTATGTGCTTGAGAATATCAAAAAGAAAGGAGTGTTGAACTCTGTCGAAGGCCTTGGCAAGATCAATCTGTAGAATGGCCGCTGGTTCATACGTTCGTTGACAAATCTCTATTATAGACCGGATGATGTGAATGTTGGTTTGTATGTTCCTTCCTTTTATGGAACATGTCTGGTGGTCACCTACTAATGTTGATATCACGTTCTGTAAACGACCAGCAAGCACTCGTGCAAATATTTTGTAGTCACCATTAAGTAAGCTGATCGGTCGATAACCGTCCACTCGTTGGAGCTTGTCCGGATCTTTTGATTTGGGAATCAGTACAGTGTGTGCTTTCCGGAACGATGGAGGTAAGCATTTATTTCTGTATGATTCTTTAAAAACATTTAGAAGTATTGGCGCAAGTTTCTTGCTCCATTTTTTGTAGAAGCTGGCTGGTAAACCGTCCGGTCCCGGAGATTTTCCATTCTTCATTTCTTTTATGTGTAGTTCGACTTCATTCACGTCGATGGGTTCGTCTAGTGTTTCGGTCATTTCTGTTTTAAGCCTTGGCAACCCAGTTAATATAGATTCCTGCATTTGGGTTGTGACAGACAGCAGAGTTGAAGCAAATATATTATCATAATAAGAAACGAAGGCATCTTCTATTTCCTTCCTTTCGTTCAGTAGGCGACCGTTTTGGCTTAATAATGTAATCTGTTTCTTTTTTTGTATTCTCGCTCCGCGTTGAGGTATCTTTTTGTCGGTTGTTCTCCCTCTATCATTTCCAGAGTGCGTGTTCTTACAGCCGCGCCCCCATATCGTATTTTATCGTGTTCTTCAATTTGCTTTCTTAGATTCTTTATTTCATCTTTGTACTTTCCGGGCTCTCGGCATTCTAGACGGTACAGGTAGAGGATGTCATTGTTCAGATGCTTTTCTTGTATTTTTTCATGATATGCGACAATTGATGACATTTCTATCGCCATTTTTCTTATGTCAAGTTTAAAGGTTTCCCATTTCTGACCCCATCCTTCTTTGGTGCACTCAAGTACGTCTAGGGCTGATTCTACGCCTCGTTTAAAATCGTCATTTTCAAGGAGCCTTTCGTTCATTTTCCATAGTGACCAAGACTGTGGTTTTCTAATTTTCTGGTGTGTTTTTATACCTACACGAACTTGTACCATGCAGTGATCAGTAAAAAAAGCAGGGATCACGCTGTAGGTACTCAAAGCGGTACTAACTGAAGCCGATATGTATATCCGATCAAGACGTGCATGAGACGATCCTTGAAAGTGTGTGTAACAGAGCGCGTGATTTGTGGTGGAGTCTATCAAGTCACAGTCTCGAATCAGTGATCTTCAAACTTCCGCACTTGGATCAACGATGTTTGTTGATGGGACCCTGTCTTTCTTATTTAAAACACAATTAAAATCGCCCAGTAGGATGACGTTAAATCTTGTGTTGGCGTGAATTCTGGCTTGGCAAAAAAGGCTTTCCCTCTGTGCTGGGTTGTTGTATCCATATATAACAATTATCCGCCAGGGCTGGTCTTGCAAGAGAACATTAGCTACCATGAGGCGACCACCGTCGGTCCCTTCGAGAATGCTGCACATTCGGTACTTCATATCCTTTTTAAACAGAATTGCGCACCCCGCTGAGTACTCAACAGCGGGACAGTGGAATACATCGTAGGAATCCTTCCATAAGCTGCATCCAGAAAATAGGGTATTTTGTTCGGACACTTTTGTTTCTTGGAGGGCCACAATGTCGCTGTCATATTTCTGTACAAAGCGAAAAAGTTGGTATTGTTTTTTCTCGAATTTATCCCTCGCACATTTATCGTGGAAATAGTGAAGGGACTTATCTGGGTGGTCATGGTAGTGTTAGCTTCTATTCCTTAGTGTCAAGTTCGGAAGCTGCCGGAGAGGTGGTTTCCCGGTCCTTGAATTTGGGCTTCAGCCGCGGCTCTTTGGGCTCCAGTCGAAGTTGCGGCTCCGTTGAGTCCATTGGAATTTTAGCGGCCTCAAGTTCTTCTATCGTGTTGTCGCTGATGTTAACTTTGGCTCTCTTGTAATGCCTTCCTTCCTTCTTGCCAACCTCGGCCGACTTCTTGGTGTGTGTGGATTGCTTTCTCGTTTCTTTCCCTTTGTTCAGTGAAGTCTCTTCCGATCCTGTTTGTGGTATTGGGATGATGTCTACACCGGACATGTGCTCCTCCATCAAACTTTCGTTTGAACTGCAGGAGGGCTCTTCGCTTTCGGTTGTTGGTTCCTTCCCCGCCAGCGTCGGTTGGATTTCCTCATTGCACATTTCTTCTACGTCCATTATGTGCTCGCTATGATCAGCTTCTGGTGTTACGATCCCCTGGAGTTTGGAAGCGTATGTCACAACGCATTCTTCGTTTGTGTGTCCAAATCTCCAGCACTGCGTGCACCGAGGAGTGCAGCACTGTCGACGGATGTGCCCGATTCCTTTGCACCTAAGGCATAGCGGTGGTCTTCCGGGGATGACGACGAGCGTGTTGGTGCCGTACACGTTTATGAGGTGCGGGATCTTGTCGACTGTAAGGTCCTGCTTCAGGACGAGCGTCACTTCTCGGGTAGTAGTTTCGAGATCTTCAAGTCCTGAGAATCTCCATGTTTCTCTTTTCATCTCTATGATTGTGCCAAAGGGCTCTAAAACCTTCCTCACCTCGGAGTCTGGCATCGGGATCGGCAGCCACAGGAGCTTCAGTTTGATCTCTTCTTTGCACGGATCGATGATTATGCACTTCTTTCCTTTAATGAGGAACTCTTCGTATGCCTTGATCTTGAGCTTGGCTGCAGCATTTCCGAAGGTCACCATCCATACGTGACTCATTTGGTATGGGCCTAGGCCCAAGACGTCCTTCCGATCAACGACAGAAAAGATCGCTTCCTTGAAGTCGCTTGCCTTGTAAGGCCTTCCGGTGATGTCGGCATGTAGAAATAAAGAGTTTGTGACGAGTATACCTTGCGGTAGTCTTGGTAGAATCACCTTGTAGTCTGAAGATTCCGATGTCTTCTTAGAAACCCGGCCGTCAAATGCCGTCGAACTGCTCCCGGTGGAGCTCATGTCTCTCCTCGTAGACGACGCTGCCGTCTAAAAATAGCGTTTCGGTAGACAGGGTCACCCAGGATGACCCCGGGCCCCTGTTATTGAAATAAATTGTAGACAGGCAAAATATTGCTTCTACTCACAATCACTTCTTCTTCCTCCCCCGACCATAGCAGCAGGCGCGATGCACCGGCGCCGGCGGAGGTAGATAAATATACTGCTACCACTTTTATCTCCTGTGGTTTCTTTTTTATTCTGGCTCCTATTTACCCTCCCTGGCCGTAACTTTACCTGCCGCTCCTACAGTATAAAGGGGCGGTCAATTAGATTCCAGATGAAAGTCCCTGCAATCAGTTTCTGCGAGCGAAATTAGGCTTTTGTGCTTGAAGCGATGCGGATCACTCCGCCATAAGGCAGGGACGCTAGGTACTTCCTTGTCCCCAAGGAGCTGGTCACGTGACGTAAACATCCCTCTTGGAAGCAGCAGCGACCGCAGCCGCAAGATGAGCAAGCCGGCCCAGGCTGTTTAAATCGACCGCAAAAATCGGCTTCTAAAGTTATCCCGCTACGATTTCGTGCAGCATTGCCCATGGTGCATTTTTTTCTATAAAATTTGCAAAGACCGAACTTAGCTGAGGAAAAAGTAAAAAGAGAAAAGGCTTAACTCTTATGAACACGCAGCGAAGCCACCGGTCTTCAAGCAGTGCCCTATGGTTTGAAAACCGGTGGCTACGCTGTATTTTCATAAGAGTTAAGCCTTTTTCTTTTTTTACTTTTTCCTCCGCTTAGTTCGGTCTTTGTAAATTTTATAGAAAAACTGCACCACCTGTGGGCAGCGCTGCACACAATTTAAAGAGCCTGGCCTCTCCTTGAATCACCCTGTAGATAAGACGAGCAAGCCTGGCACGCTTATGACGAGGCAATAAAACGTTAGTCAACCTTTAGTTCCATTGCCCTCCGATTCTTGCGAGCTTGAACTGCGCATCCATATTTAGGATGCGCCTTTTCCTCGCCCGAATAATTACAGAGGTGGCGCCCTAGGTGCGCTCGTTCTAAATCGGTCCGAGAAAGCGAGTTGACGAGCTATTATCGTCGATAACCATTTCGCTTAAGGATTTATCGCTTTACGACCGAATGGGGTTAGCCGTGTGTGTGTAACGAGTGTATCTAACAGAATCAGGAACACATCTAACGGCGTAATCGGAACGATCAGGTCGTTTCACCTCTCTTATTTCCTCGAGAAGGCTCTACACGCGGAGGCCCGAGGGTACAGTCATTAAGGAGAAGATTGGTACGACGCGAATGATTAACTCCCACAAAATGGCCAGGAGCTTCTCAAAGTTAGGAGTGAAAACAAACAAACAAACATTGGCTGTGTTTGTGTGGTGCATGCTTCGCTGCGGTCTACGTCGAAATGCGATAGCATTTCTTGACTTCTTTGAAAATTTGTTTCTCCCTATAGCCAAGCGTCGCTTTCCCTCGTCCCCGTCGCTTTGGCATGTCGCGCGCAGTCATGCTCATCACGTAGCCACTTCTGTTCAGCCTGCCCCTCTTCAGTTTGCACTTTCATCGTGCGAGGCATTATGAAGAAGGCTGCGGCACATCCAGTGAGCGCCTCGTCCCGCAACCCAAGAAAGCGAGCAATAAGGAGAGGAGAACTGCGTTTAAACCTTGTTCTTTGACGCGTGCGCACGGGTTTCGATGAGATGGCCAGAGCGTTTTCAAGTGTGGTGACATAAAAAAAAAAAAAAATGCTACCACTTAAAAAAAAAAAAAAAAACATATTTGGAGGCGCACTTTTTTTATTTTTATTCTGTTTCCCAAATATTCACGAAGAACGCGCCGCATACAAAGGTTCTAATCGTGAGAACAGCAGGTGGGAAACTCGATTTCTTGGGAAAATGGAGAAAAAGCCTCCATATGGGTTAGAAAAACGCGAGAGACAGAAGAACTAGGAAAGTAAGAACGGAAGGGAGAGAATGCGCACTGCGGCAGGGGCAGCCAGAGCACGCAGCTACACTCCCCGTACGATGGACCGCACAGGATGCCACAATCCGTCCTATGCATTGTGTCACGTGGCCTTCGGGAAGGCCATAGCAACATGAGGTGTGCACAGTCATGTGACATCATCATGGGGCTCGATTGGCTGGAATTGTTCGTAGCGTCCGCGCGGTCCATCGTACAGGTGTTCGCTGGACCGCGGGAAAGGTCGGCTCGGCACGCGGAATCCGTTTCACACGGAATCGGTCGGAAGGAGAAAGGCAATTCACGGCGCTGGCATGCGCGCCTCCCTCTGGCTCCTCGCTTACGGCTTAGGGCGGGCGGGCAGGCAGGGGGAGGGGAAGGAGCTGCTGCCTCTATCAGCGACCTAATCACCGTGTTTAAGCCGCATTAGAGCGCGAGGACTTTTACCTCCCGGCCCGCTAAAGAGCACCTCTCCAATGAAACGGTTTGTAGCCCCGGGCTGAATCGGCGCGGTGTAGTGGAGCTACGCATGCCGTCTGCTTCTTCTCACTCGGAGTGGAGGAACCTGCGCCCGGACTGTTATTTGCTCTTTTCGCTAATTACGGGGGAGCAAAAACAGGCCCTGTTTTCTTTTCTTTTTTCGTTCATCTTCTTTTTACTTTTTACCGCTTTTAGTAATATTATTATTCTTACTATTTGTTGGGAGGGAAGTTTGCTGTCTCCGGTTAGTGAAAAACACATTTTTCATGCGCGACTTCTTTTGCGAATGGTTTCTGGCTTTTGTGCTTGGCCCGAGGCGGGACCGTAGTTGCGAAGGCGCGCTGTTCGTGGAGCACAGCCGCTTGTGCGGCTGTGTCGTGTTTTTCCTTGACGCATCTCGATTGAGGGGCTCGCACTTAGTTACGTGCCCTGATAGTTAGCCAACGACCTTGTGTCGAACGAGACACGATTACGTGGCATGTTTAGTCTCATCTCTTTTCTGGTAGTTTATACAGGTTCACCGACACGGCTTCTGAACATTGCCATTTTTTTTTTTTTTTTTTATTCCGTCATTAGATTTTCAAAGCGTTGCCACGGTGGAGAGACTAGAGTTGTTGAAGCAAGGTTGCTCGGAGTTGTGTATACAGCGGCAAGGATTTATTTTTCTTTCTTCTTTAGTTATTAATTATTGTGTATCCTTTGTACAGTGGCATGTTACGCCAAAACTGTGTCACAGCTAATCCCAGATCTTTATCGCGCATTTCGCAAAGATGATCGCAATCTGGGTGCAATACACAAACCTCACGGAAAAAAAAAGTATGGTTGTTAATTCATTTTCTTTCTTTCGTAGAGCACTTTAAGCATACAGGGTGGATTGAAATAACAAACAACGGTTATCATTTTGCTGCGCCTGCAGATCAGACCCTATTTTTAATCTTCTTTGAATTTTATCATTTATATCATGTTAAGTGCGGCGGGGATACCGTGGTGAAAACTCTAATTAATCTGTATGGAGTAACTCACCGATTTGCAAGAAGAAAGAAACTAATTGGGGTGGGAAAGACACGTCATATAACTTCCCAGATAACAACACATACCCTTCCCGCCACGCACACGTTCCACAGCAGCGAATGGCACGTGAATGGCCCTATGATCTTGGCACCGGCTTTTATATATTCATTGCCACCTAAGAACTATGTGGCACTCCTGTCGTAACCAAGCAACACGGGAAGATAAACTATATGCTGATATAAGACACAGGAGGAAAAGTGTTCTCTCTCAGCTTTAGGAGAAGTTCCTAAGGATGCATAAACGGATAGAATCAACATATTTCTAATGTTTGACCTTCTGCCTAGCCTTGGCGTTACTACAAGACGCATTAGTTATACGCATCGCCGCAGATTGAATGACAATCATCCACGTCTTGTAAGCAATAAAAGGAGTCTCAGGATGTATATTTACAGAACATCGGGAATCTTAATCATGCGCCGACAGGTTGGTGGGCTTCCAAATACGCCTGGGATATGAAAGCATATTCACAGCTGTGCCGAGGCTATTCGAGAGGCATGCGTCAAAAACCTTTGTTATGATTGACCTTTCATCATTAAACAAGGTCTCGTAGGTATTTAGTAGTACACTCTTAAAAAATTAGTAATAAGCTAGTAATCGCAGCAGTTACTATCTTTTTCTGATCGCGTTGCCTTTCACTATCTACCACCTCAAACGCGCGATAGGCAGTAAAAAGTTAGTAAACGCAGCAGTTGCTATCTTTTTTTTTTTTTTCTTCTGACCGTTACAACCTTTTACTAGCTATTTATTATACCGAAACTACCAACGCGCAGTCAAGATGGCGGCGTCTGCTGCATCGCCAATGGCCAGCGTTAGCGACTCACTCACTGTTTCACACGCATGCAGGGGAGGCATCCACATCGCCGCCTCTGTTTTAGCACGTCGTGGAAGCCAGCACTGCCGCGTGCGCAGCCATTGTTGATGCAGTTGCCATGCGGTTTCTGATTTTCCTTCCCGCGCTTGCATTCTTTTGGAAGCGTAAATTATTTTTTTTCTTTAATTTCGGTTTTTACTGTGACGAAGATGGTCAAGTAACACGTGCTAAAAACGTTTCCAAAGGCAAGAAAGGTTCATTCTGTTTTTTTTCTCATTCTTGTATTATTGAAAATATGTGTTTCTCTTCCGCAAAAGACGCTTGCACAGGTTGGGACCAGCAGGACTTCGCGGGGTGCTCATTTCTGCAATCCGAACCTACCGTTCTTGCCGCGTGTCCTGTGCTGTTCTCGTGGTCCCTTTTTGCTGTCAATAGTTAACGTTCGTGCGCTCGACCGGGCGAGTGTGTGCTTGGACGTGAACTGCTCCGAGGATGACTGGCCCGCTCAGAGGAGGCTGGTGACGAGCGTCCGCTCGTCACCGGATTTGCCGCTCGACGGCGACCGTTCGGCCGGTTCAGTGGCATGGGCTTCACAGTCCAAGAAGATTCGCTGCTTCGCTCCTACTTGACACTGAGAGCGTCTTCTTCTCGGTATGTGTGAGCTCTGTGATTGGATGATTCTCATTTAGCTGTATTCAGTCTCGACCGTCGTGACGGTGTCCGTAAATGCATGAAGTACCAACCAGGAGGCGAAAATACGGTGTAGAGACGCGCATGCGCAAACTGGGGCAGTCTATGCGGGGAAACGAGAACATGACTGCTGGGAAATTATGGGGACGTTGTTTTATAGACCCTCGCAAAAAATTACTCTGTGTACTGTTACTTCTTATAAGAGAAACATTCCTTGGAATGTTGACAACAATATTGGGGAACAATATTGGTGCGAATGCAGCACCATATTTGTGACATCGCTTACCGATGAGGTGGCCACTGACCAACTGACTTTTTTCAAATGATCAATATAAAAGGCGCATTGACAGCCATTGCGGGCAGCGATTAAATTAACGGGTCATCGAGTGTATTTTGTCTATGTGTGGGCCTTCTGTGTTCAAATTTCTTGTCTGCTTTAAGTGTATGAGTGTGCAAATTTGAAATAAATGCTGCGCAAATGTGAAATAAATGCTGCGCAAATGTGAATGCATAAATGTTTTGCCAATTTTATATCGGGCGTTGACAAGAGCCAACTGGGTATTGTGAGAGCTAGTGCCAGTTACAGCTAAAGGTAGTACAATATACTAGTTTTGTTAGTAACCGTTACCAGCTTTTTGGCCTAGTAACCGTTACTAGCTTGACAGTTCCTAAGTACGGTTACTAGGTGCCTATTAACGTATGACAAGCGGTTACCCAGTAAATACTACTACCCTTTTTAATTAGTGTATTGGTAGTATTTATTTCTGTCTTATTCAAATTCAAATTCTTTACTCATTTTTCTCCGTATGGCGAAGAGTGTAAGAAAAAAAAAATGAAAGACGTTTACAATCCCCTGTAACGCTGAATTAGAGCGCAGCTCTTGAGGAGGAGGAGGAGGGGTAGGAACGGAAAGGAGGCTAAGCCCCTCCTTCTCCCCTGCTCGCCTTCCATTGAGGGGGGAAATTTTCCGCTAAATTTGGGGGAGAGATTTTCCCGCTAAATTTAGCGGGAAATTTTTTCCGCTAAATATAGCGGGAAATTTTCCCGCTAAATATGGCGGGGAAGTTTTTCCGCTAAATTCAGCGGGGAAATATTTACGCTAAATTTAGCGGGGACACTTTCCGCTAATTTTAGCAGGGAAACTTTTCCGCTAAATTTGGCGGGGAAATTTTTTGCTAAATATAGCGGGAAATTTAGCGGGAAACTGCTGCCTCCCCGCAGCTGCGGAGAGAACGGCATGTACATATACGCAGTATTTAAGCAATAATACCCACGAAGAGAAAAAGGTGGTAGAAAGGAGAACGGTGAACGATTCACCCAGATTTTGAAGATTTACAAATTCCACGTGCACTCCCTCACGAACTTTGAACGAACACTTTGCGGAACCAGGTAAGACCATCACGCACACTTTGACAGTCCCTTTTGAGACCGCGAAGGCCACAAACAAAACATCAAATTATCGTTCGTAACGGATGACACGCAACCAGCATCAGAACGATTAAGGCAAACGCATATAGTGACGTCACGGGAGGGAGGGAAAATGGTTCGGTGCTCAGAGAATAATTACCATAAAAATGCACAAGAATATATCAATTGTGGTTATAGGTTTTACTGAAAAGATTGCACAGCGATAGGCTAAATCATAAAAGTGCGCCGGCAAGACATTGATCAGGTTGATATTCAGAAGCTACTTTATTCTTTATTCTTTATTCAGGTAGCTCCTGCAGCGCCATTGAGGCATTATTGCAGGGGGCGAACAACATGGAAAAAAACATTTCTGCATAACGTCATGGCGTCATGACGGTGCGCCATGACGTTATTAGCGAAGTTTTGGCAAATTTGTTTTTGAGCGCAGCTCTCAGGCGCCTGTTTCCGGTTTGAGTGGCGTCGGCGTAACTACGCGGCGCCGACGCCGACGTCGGCGTGGGAAACTTGTGACGTCACGAGGGTCCCGCGCGGTGCATTATAGGAGATTTCCCATGATGCAACGCGCGGGGGGAATGAAGGGGAAGGAGAAAAGGGGAAGGGAATGAGGGGGAGGAGGAGGGAGGAGGAGTGGCCGGGAGGATGAAGAGGTGAGGAGGAGGGAGGAAGGGTACTGAAGGGATACCCTCCTTTCAGTACCCTTCCCCCTCCTCCTCTTCAAGAGCTGCGCTCTAATTCGGCGTTACAGGGTGTTGTAAACGTCTTTCATTTTTTAGCAATTAGATGCTATAAAATGGCAGAATTAAGAATTATGTAGTAATTTTTAAACTAAAGCTTCGGTGAATAAGCGTTTTTTTTTCAGTCAATTTCAAAATTCGGGAGGTTTCGATCTTATTTCGATGCTTGCGCTAAACAAAACGCTGCGTTTCACTGTCTAAAGAGAGGGTTTGTAATACCGAAAGTGACTTTTTTAACACGTAATATGATACATAACTTGGTATTTTTGCTACTTTTTTTTTCAAGAGTGTAGATTAATAAGACTGGACGTCTTTCTAAACACAGTTTTCGGAATATGACACGTCTTGTCAATTTTGGTATTAAAAAACAACAAGACTTGAATAAAAAGCAAGTATAAACCATATGCCAACACGTTATCGTGCCAGCCCTAAAGATTCCAATTAGCAAGTAATTTGCATCGAAATCCTCTTTGAACTGGGGTGGCCAAGAAGCGTTGTGTGATTGAATACAATACAACCATAGTGGCAAAAGCGGAACCTTCGCAGGGAGAAATGATGCGTAACTTTGTGGCGGACTAGTCTAACCGCATTTAAACATCTACGGCTTCACTCGGTTAGTAACTACAAACAACTCAGACTGCTTCTATCTTCTACCACGAGGCACATGTGCCTCGTGGCACAGCTATGCTTTCCATCAAAACAAGTCAAGCCATTGAAAGAAGAACTCCAAGATTGTTATAACGTGTTATGGGTTACTAATTCATACTATGGCTGCATTTCGAAATTATGCCTTTCATTTTAGTAAAACTTTAACTGCTTTTAATTACGTCATTATCCATGTTTATGCACAAAGTGCCATGTAATCAACCCGAGCAAACAAAGGTGGAGGTTTTGCTTTTCTGTCTGTCAGAATCGATAGGGTGTCATCAATATGCTCATTTGAGCCGAGTTGTAAGGCAGAGTTACTTGAAACACATTACTTTTCGCAGAAGCTAAGTATAAAGACCTAGTTCGTTCTTGTTTTAGCAGGAACGAGTAAGGTATTTTTGTTAGTTTGAATCGAAAGTACCACGATATACATATCTGTTGGGTCCGATTGAGAAATGTAAACCCAAATGTTTAGCCCTTATAAATAAAGTACGCATCGCAGAAAGCTTAAACTTCGTGAGAGTGGAGGCTAGCGGTTGTAACTAACTGCGAAAATTTGAGGAAATTAAGTTACCTCGATCAAAAGATACGGAACAAAAACAAAATTTATCTATGAGCCGACGTCCAGCTAAGCCAAATATTCATCAAATCGTATTTTGAGATTGTGGGCTCCTGTAGCCTTATAATTTCAGTGGAAAAAAGCTTGCCACTTAGACAATTTAGTTTTCTGTCATGCTGACAAGTTTTTTCACTGACATAATTGATACAGGCACACACAATGTCAAATTTTGGTATGATAAAAATTAGGCGGAGGTGGACGTCGGCTCACAAAGAAATTTTGTTTTTCTTTAGCATATTTAGACCCCGGAGACATCATGTGCTCAAATTTTCTAATTTAATCACCACCGCTACCGTCACATTCTCACAAAGTTTCAGGTTTCTGCGAGGCGTAATTTATTTATGCGTGCTAAAAAGCCGGGTTAACCTATCTAAATCGGACCCTGTAGCTCCTCTTTTCCTTAGAAAAAGAAGTAAATATGAATACTTATTATTTTTAATTTTACTTGGCTGATTGAATGATTGATTGGTCGAGTGATTTACCAGCCTTTTCATTCAAAGCCAACCCTGTCATACGCCTAACTTGTTCTATGGTCGTGTTAAGGTTCAAGACCGCCATATGAACAAACCAGCAAAGTTATTCGCGCACATGGACCTTACGCCTGCATTTATTATGTTACCCGTGAAGTCTATGTCAAAAATAAAACAACTGGTAATCAAAACCCGGGTGAAGCAAATTCAAAGAGTTCGCTTGATCTCTAAACTGTGTTTTTCGAATTTGTTTTTTTCCGTAAACATCTGTTTTACTATTTTTCATAACTACCGAAAAAACAACTTGGTAATAGGGTACATAAATACGTTATTTCGGAGAATTGGTGCCTTGTAACGTATTTAATTACCACATAAACGAGTGCCAATCAAATCGTATATTTCTATTTCTGTTTTATAAATGTGCACATATCCGCATTAGGAGCAGCACCTATAACTTTTAAAGTTATGCGGTTGCAGCCCTAAAATGGCCGATGTCGTGTTCGCATGAACTGTATGTCGCGCAGTGTGCCTCGCCATTGTATATTTTGTTTCCATCCACTGTTCTTTGTTACTCGAGCAGAGTAATAACAAACTTAGAGAAACCTTTTGTACGGTGGCTAAAATATCAGTAAAAATGTACGTTTGTAAAATGAAGTAGATCAACTACACTTCATCACGAAACAAGTGCATATCCGTCTTATTGTTTGGTTGCCTGCTTACTTTAAATTATTTCTAATGATGAATTCAGCTAGCAGATTTGGAGCGCTTTCGACCACGCCTCAACCGCTTCGTGAACTTCGGGAGATCTTCCGGGAAGTCGACAGCAGCGCGCCACTGCGCATGCGTGTCGCGGGCCTTGCATGTTCGGTTTAGTTCGGTCGGTCGGGGTTGTTTACGCCGGTGGAAACGGGCAGTGCATGCGGTGCGTGCATTGCGTCTCCGAAGGACGCAGAAGCAATGCATGGTCATTTTCCCTCAACTCATTTGTTACATTTGCACACTCCATGCCGCTGGTGTGTTTTTTCTCAATGAAGCAAGAACAGACTAGGCAACGACCGCGCAAGTGATAGTTCAACCCCTGCTTGTTTTAACAGCAATCTGAGCTCATATATACTGCTGGCGATCACTATGCGTGCCCCGCCGTTCCGGGGCGACCGACATGTAGAGAATGTCGAACGCGGACCTATATTCCTCTCTGTTTGCGAGATGGACTCCGCAGTTCTGATATTCCGGTCTACCTGTACATGTCGGGTGTTTTCTCCTGTAGCGTTCAGACAAGTTTAAGCAGCGGCCATTTTGAACGGCAGACGGTTTCCGGCGGGTCGCTCTAAGAATCTGACTCCATCAAATCCGCTCGTCAATTTAGAGCGGGTGTCAAGGAGCGAGTTATCTCATCCCTCGCGGATTTCGAAAACTGTTCCGGTTCTACCTGTGCAAGTCACGATAAGGAAATGTGAAGCTACAACATATAACGCCCATTCCGACATACGCGAATACACGAACCTGTACTCCATCCCAGAAACCATCCAAATTGCCTAAGACATCATCAAGGTTATTAATGATTTTTTTTTTTGTTCAATAAAGGTGAGGAAAGAATTCCGTCGAAGTCAGCAGCTTTCCTTTATAAAATGGCGGAGTCCGTTCGCCTCGTTTCTCGGTCGCAGACGACGGCGCGTCGGGAGTGCACACGGCCATCTTTAGGAGACTCATCGATTGGCCGCCCTTGTTTTACTGAGCCTCCCGACACGTCGCAAACTCCGGCCGTTGTCATGGCGACCGATCCCGAGCTCCTCCGGGGGCTTAGTCGTCTCCCTCTTCCTTTCTTCTTCTTGCCACTTCCCTGGGATCTATTACGACACTCGCCCTCGCCTGTGGCAATCATTTGTTCGTCTTCCCCGTGCCGCAGATTGCGTTCCAACAGCGAAGAAGCGCCGGGGCCTCCGGGCATAATTCGACACTGTTTTGCTCAAGCCGAGCTCAATCAATACTACCTAGAAGACAAGGCCCGCTTTTTTCCTCTCCACGTCATCACTAGTGCCCCCCCGCGGCATCGTCGACAGCGCGCCTTGCAGTGTCTCACGACCAGCGCGACCATAGCACGCGGCATCGCCAAAACGGCCGCATTTACCTGTTTTCGGCAGCTCGCCCCGAGCTTTAGCGTGCTTGCCGCATGGGGCGGAATCCACTAACGATGACGTAATGAACAGGCCTTATCTTCAAGGTGGTATCGGCTCTTTTGTGGGGTTCAGCAGTACACATAGCTTGCAGTGTCGTCTCATCAGCGACCTTTGTGATGGCGTTTCGCAAGTACTTTTTGCACTTTCGAATTTGATTTTCTCGGCAAGAACAAGGAGAAACGACCTCCAGTATGATTCGATGACGTGAGGTGCGAGTCATCCCCCTTTTTTCTTAAGTTTTAGCCCGCCGCAACCATGCTAAATATAGCTCGGTTCCTGGCAGAGCGCTGCTGATTTCGCATCTTTTTGTGACAAAATATGCTACTCTTATATGGATTTGAGATCGGTAGTTTTTTAGATCATCAAATGTCAACAGGTTTCAAACACACAAAAAAAAGTGTCTTTTTTTTTGTAGAAAGCAGCGTATGAACTTCTCAAAAGACGTGTTTTCCTTCCTGCTGTGACGAGTATCGGAGCACTTAAAGGCTCGATGAAAGGGACATTTAATATCTCGGGTGCGCAAGAAACGAATGCCCATGGCTTTGGGTCCGGTAGAGGAAAATTTGCAGCGCCCCGCGTCGACATTTCCGAGGTGGATACGCGAAATTGCGTGCGATTGGTTTTAACGCGTCGCCGAGACGCGCGAGAGTCGCATGAACTGCCCGTGTCAAAAAGCATGTTCATTAATTGTTGAATAGTTTTCAAAACAAAGCACTTATATTTATTAACTGCGAGATATTTACAAATGTACGCACAAAAGATGGTCCGTTCGGTTTTTCGTCCTGGCGCTCATAACCCCTTGATCGTTCTATCTTATTCTTGTTCGATTTCTCACAACGGCCAGCAATATTGTACTTCGTACTTCGATACACTGCGCCTGAAATAAGCGTTCTACTAAACGGTCGTTCAAAACACAGCGCTAGGGAAGCATCATTTTAACGCTTCTACCAGACATTCGTCCGCTCGGTAGCACAATGAACACGATCGCGTCTCGCGCGTTGCTGTCTTTGTCGTTTCAAGCTTCTCGAACTTGCCTTGTTCACTATATGAGCAGGGTGCTATTCCCCTCCACGTGTATTCCAGGTGCCCGACTCGTAGTTAGTTGGAGTCGGGGCTACTAGTGTGGTGATTTCGGTTGAAGCAGATACTTGCTCATCCAGCTTTTTGGGCGATGGCCGAGTGGTGCCTGGCAAATCTTCAATGCTGTTTGATGTCTTTTACAATGCATATGTATTCACCCTGGATGGTCTACACTGGAGAGACGTGTAAAGCCATTCTAATCCTAAATTCAATGTTGCTCCCGCCTCTTGGTTAGCTCACTCGTTTCTGTGGAAGTGATGCATTCGGAACACTGGTCCACTTCATCTTCATTCCTGCCCATGGATATACAGCTTCTTATGAGCATCTCTTTGAGCTGTAAATTTGTTGGTTATGAGCAGCGTTGTCGCAGTTCTGTTAGGCTGTCTTGAAAGAAACGGCTGTAAAGGAACTGGTGCATGGACTGCTTCGTTGATGTTCAGAAATCGTCAGGGTAAACGTAGAGGTAGGGGTGACTCGAAGAAAGGGTTATAAGGGATACTTCTGGAACTGCCTTCTAAGGTATTGCAAACCTCGATCACGTGCTCGACGGTGACATGGTTATGCCTAGTGATCACGTCATTCTCTTCAACCAGCCCGTCAGTAGAGAGCAATTCGTTTGTCATTCTTTGGAGTTGATTTACTGTTGACATGCGGTTGTCATTCAAATACACTAAGCTATCTCGTTTGCTTGAGTAGCTCGGTTGTTCCGCTGGTCCAGCATCTTCCAGGTTCTGAATGCTTTTCCAAATCGATCCAACATCGTTTGTCATTAGGGATCTGACACGTAGGATCCATGTCATCGTTTGTGTCGATCTGATAAGGGAGTTATGCGGGAACGTTGATCCCTGAAAGGTCCAACCAAATCTGGTGTTGATGGTTGTCAGATTATGATTTCCCTTGCATCGACGCAATTCGTTACTAGTTTTCGTCCATCGTTCATAACCGATCAGCAGGCTTATGCCAGGCATAAACATCATGCATTTGAACATCAGACTGTCATCAACATTGCCTTCCTTTTGTTGAATGCTACTGATACATTCGTTGTCGGTAGGTAGTTGGGTAACGTCTTTGGAGACGAACGGGATATCCACTGCTTCAATGAGGCCTCTCTTTGGTCGAACTGACTTCGTAGCCGAGCTTGGACAAGTAGTACTTTGTGTCGTCGTACCTTGGGATATCCAAAGGTGCTCAGTCGGAGTGTGGGGATTACAAGAACTTTAAGAATTTGTTTTCGGGACAAATTCTCACTAATAAATGTCCGCTGGCTGCCTCCATTGATGATATGCGAAGATAGCCGCTCTGATATTCTGTAATAGCCCAGGCTCGGAAGGTTTGAAGGAGGACGCCAGTGTCAGAAAAACTGTCTTGACATTCAGGGCTAAGGTTCTGAGCCAGTAGCTTAGGAAGCTTGACTTCGGCAGTCCTAGTATCTGGAGCTCCTTCGCTATGAAAATATGGCTGCGTTGTCATCGGCGGTGTAGGTGCATGAAGTTCTCTTTACCGCAGCGTCGATGACTTGCTTCCCAATAGAGCGATCATACGGGTGACCTCGTTGTCGTACTGGACTATCGTGGTGTAATCCGCAACGAGGTCTCCATCTGCGACATGCTCCTAGATCTCCGTGTTGATTTGCCGAAACTCGTTGTTGCTTGTAATTAACCTCTCGAGGAGCTAGTGATGTAAGTGTGGCCAAGTCTGCAGTTTCAATAACGCCAGTGGCCTCGTTGGTCACTCGTCTATTTTACGGTCGTCCGACGGTACGCTTCCCCTTCAGTCGATCCATATCTGTCTTCGGTAGAGTATCTCGTAGTAATGTTATGCCGATCGGCAACGTATAGAATTCCGCTTACTCTGTACGTTTTCTGTCTTCTACCTGGGTTTCGGCTCCATTTGTTGATGAATAGCAGAATCGTGCTCAAAACAAAACAATTCTTTTTAATAACTGCGATCCATTTACATATCTACACAAAAGATGGTCCCTTCGGTGGTCTGTCCTAGTGCTCCTAGCTCTTGATCGATCAATCTTCTTGGTTTTCGTCTTGTCACGACGGCCAGTAATATTCTACTTCGTTCTTCAACAGAGTAGACAAGCTCAGCCGCTGTCCAGAGCGATGAGCGAAGATTGTGGAATCACGGCTGTCGGAGCGGCGTCTATCACCGTTTCTATCAGAGGAACGAGCGCGTCGCGTGGAAGTGAGCAAACGAGCAAGCTAGCATGGAAGAAAGGACACGCGTGCGTACTGCGCGGTTCGCAGCAGCAGGGGCGCGCTGTCAGAGTACGTGGCGATGCAATTCGGTCCAAAGTCCCTTGATAAGAGTGCGACCGAAAAAATCCGCCTCATTTCCAGAACCAGGCGGATATTTCGGTCGCGCACCAGTCACCTAGTTGTGTTTGGAGATTTCTGTTTGTCCTTTGTCCCTCTTGTTCCCCTTCACCAGGGATTATTTTCGTCGACCTACATGTATCTTTTTTTCTCTCTCCCGTTAATACTTGTTATCTATATCATATGGGGTAGTCGTATTAAAAAAATGTATAGTTTTTGTGTATAGTGCCACCGTAGCCGCCACAGAAAGGCGTCATAGAGACGTCGCAGTTTTATCGAACTCGAGTAGTGCGCATTTTCCAGAAACAAAGCACATGCAGACGCTGGGAACGCCACTTGCAAAACATTAAAAATATCTCAGATTAAACTGAGCACGTAGTACACAAGAAGTAAACGAGTCTCTTACAAGAAGCCTAAAAGGCAACGGAGCTACAAGCAAGGGTTGAAAGAAGTTGAAACGCACGGCGTTTGATTTTAATTCCGACAATAAAAAAACAGAAATCAATTAAAGATACGCTAATTCAGTCTTTGCATGAGAGTTATATGGTAAGGAGGACATAACACATAGGGCGAATGCTCCAATAAGTAATAAACTTCTTATTAACTTCTTTTAATTAGTGAAAATAAACATATCGTTCCAATTAGGAACTTGCTGAGCTTCAACGAAAACTACTAAATGAGTCATTTTAGAAAGAGTTGACAGACGCGGGAAGCGCGGATTATTGGCACAACAGGCGCAAACAAGGATAGCGGCACAAAAACGCGGGTGCAACGATTCTCATCCGAATTTTTCCACCGCTAGCCTTCTGCCGGTTGTACGAGTGGCAACTTCCATCGCTCTTCCCACGTGCGTCAAATCTGTATACGATTGTGATTTAGTCTAGTTTTAATGCGAAAGTATTAACTGTCTCATGGAGCGGGCCGCGCCAAATGGCGCCTTAAATCCTTTCTCCAAGTGAAGCCAGCTTTTAGCTATGAAACCACGCGAAAGGATAGCCCAACGGCAGTTTAATTCCCCGATCCCAAAGGAGCGGAGTAAAGCTGATGGCTTTTCGGCTTCGGTCCCATTGGCTGGAGCGCGTCGACGAGGCTCCCATTGGCCGCAGCGCGCCAGTTTCATTGACCGCTCACCCCATGGCGCTGCGTGTCCGTCAGCGCGTACGGAGCGTCCAAGGTCAGCGCCCCCGGAAGAGCGCGCGCGCTGATCGGCGACGAAAAGTACGCAGCAGACGACATAAGGGAGCGGACGAGCGGATTGCATGCTTTCGCATTCACAACTCATAAGAAGTGCTTAGGTCACCTCGAGCTCTTTCGATGACGCCCATCGAGTTTCTGATTGAAACCACGTGTTTATTTTCGCTAATTAAAAAGTGAATCAATACATTTTAGTCAATTATCCAGTTATTTTGAGGGCTAGCAACCGGTATTATGTCCCCGCGTGGCGCATAGCTTACCTGCACAGACCGCAATACTGGTATACCTTTCGCGGATTTATTGAAATAAATCTGTTCTAATTAAAAAGAAACACCGTCTATAACAGTTGAGCGAGAGAAGTTTGTTCTGTAGTTCGTGCGTACATACCCCGTGCACTGTTTCAAGCTTTAAAAACAACCTCGGCCTATTATACATGCAGCACTGCGTGTATTGTATCACTTATGATAATGACTCCTTTTAATTCGTTCGCATTAAAACGCTCGTTTTGACGAAAACCCGGCGTTGCTTTTTGCGTGTCAGTTGTCGTGTGCGACGCTCGCACTGGTCTGAAGCGCCGACGTCAGCCCGCGTCAACCTCCCCCTCTCCCCCAGCGCTGACAAACTGACAGACACCGCCGGATTTTCGTCAAAACGAGACCTTTCGTTTTCGTCAAAGTGACGCGCACAGCTGGCGCGGAGCCAGACAAGAGGAGGCGCCGCGCAACACCTTCTAGATAACACGGCCGTAGAGCTGAACGAGGTGGCTTGGTCAGAGAAGGTAAACGCTGGATACAGATTGGAAAGGAGTGCTGCATCAGCGCTTGACTGCTAGTCAAGCTTGAGCCGAATGTCAAGCAATCGTCGTGTCCAATCTGTGCCCAGCGTTGGCCTTCACTGATGGCGGCATATGATTCAGCACTACGGCTTTGTTATCTGGGAGGTATTGCGCCGCTGCGCGGTGGAATGCGGGCGTGCTCAGTTGCTGCTCTGCTGTTCATCTTCGTTGTGCACTCTCGGAAATAGAGGGTGTACACCTTGTCCCATATGTAACACCCCAAAACTTGACGTTCTGTCCACCGGCGTCAAGCTGGCGATTCAAACGTTTACGAGCGGCTTGATAGTCGAACGATACAACTTAATAAAATAGCTAACGTACTCATTAAAGGATACAATAAGACAATAACGTTTTTTTTTGCTTCCTGCAAAGCCTTAGTTACTTTTTTTGTAGTTCATAGTACCCCCATTTACTATTTGGTACGTTATATCCAACAGTCATCAAGCCGCTCGTAAACGTTGGTATAGCCAGCTCGACGTCAGTGGCCTGAACGTCCAAATGTCGTTTTGGGGTGTTACATATGGGACAAGGGCTGTACCCCTGTACACACCCTATTTCTGAGAGTGTGGGCTTCCGTAGTAGCGGTGCGTGCAGTGGCGACACAAGGGTCAGCGGCACCCGGGGCGGCAGCCCGCCGCGACGCCCCCCTGAGCGCTGCACCCGGAGCGGTCCGCCCCCCCCCCCCCCCCCCCCCCGTCCCCCCTTGTGACGCCACTGGGTGCGTGTGCTGTGATGTGTGTGTGTAGTTAAAACGATGGATGTGGGTCAATCCACGAGTGATATGGATGCGGTTCCTTTCACAAGTGGTATGGATGCGGTTCTTTCCACGAGTGATATGGATGACCTTATCCAAGGGTGACAGGCAGAGTAAAAAAGAGGTGAAAAGGTCGAACGATGGTTACAAATATATATAGATACATGTAAATTAATTATTTATTATAATATTATTTATATAAGGAGGAGAAGGCGAGGGAACCGAGGACCCTGCTCCTCCATACCCTTCCCTGCTGTCAGTTTCCCTGCTAAATTTAGCTGAAAAATTTACGGCACGTGACCTCAACACCAAGTCATTTTCCCCTCTAAATTTAGCGGCAAAAATGACGTCACATAACGTCGTGTCACGTCCCCCACAAAAAATTCAGTTTCTCCGCTAAATTTAGCGCGAAAATTGACATCACCTGACCTCAACACCAGTTCAATTTTCCGCTAAATTTAGCGGGGAAACTGAATTGGTGTTGAGATCACTTGACGTCAGTTTTACCGCTAAATTTAGCGGGGAAACTGAATTGGTGTTGAGATCACTTGACGTCAGTTTTACCGCTAAATTTAGCGGGGAAACGGAGTGCGCAGTGCTGCATTTTGAGACGTCACAAACCTACACACCAATTCAGCTTCTTCGCTAAATTCAGCGGGAAATCGAATTGGTGTATAGGTCTGTGACGTTCCATAATGCAACACGCGCGGTTACGCTGACGGCGGCGACGACGCTGACGACGCGAAACACGGTAACCAGCGCCTAAGAGCTGCGCTCTAAAAAAGTACAGGAAGATGCCTTGGTGGATTTTCAGAGAATGCGTTAGCAGCAAACCCTTAGAAAATTCCACACACGTCTCCCTTTGTGAAACGCTAACACCGACCCCGTGACGAGGCTGAAAAGAGGCAGTAAGAAGTAGAAGAAGCAAAAGAGAAAGCCAAAAGAAAAGAAGTAAAGGGGTCGGCGTTAGCGTTTTCCGAAGGGGATGTGTGTGGCGTTTCCAAAGGTCAGGCTAACGCATACCCGAAAAATCCACCAATAGATTTTCCTGTAATACTTTTTTTTTCAAAGTCTTCCACGTTCCCCACGTTCCAGGGCAGGCAGTTAGGATGAATGTGACGTATTCTTCGAGAAGGTTCATTTGCACTTATTACCAAACTAAATGAGAACACATGAAAAGAGCGCTTTTGTTTTCAGATGCACTCAAAACCATTTACTGTGGTAAAAGTCCTGGGCTCATAAAATATTGGAAAGCATCGACGGATCGTCTTTAAAGCAGTCCGCAATCCGCCTATGGGTACTGGGTTTCAAGATTAAATTTAGGTGCATACCCGTGTGTGTGTGTGCGCGCGTGATTTACTCGTTTTCTACATGTCAGCATTCCCTCCTACCCATCCTCAACGAGTAGCCAGGCAGGGAACGAAGTCGGACTTATATATTCTATCTGTCTATGTATTTATTAAGAAGGAATTTATAAATTCGGAGAGGAAGGGGTACCTGGAGGTTGGTTGATGGGCGATTCATCAACGAAAATACAAGACTGCATTTCCCTGTAATGGACTCGCAGGGTGGTCCCTTTACACGGGGGCTAACACCCAGAAAACAACCCAACAATGACCAGTTAGCCATCTCTCCCTCTTTACACCGAGAAGGTAGAAAGGCTGCTGAAACCTTTGAACCTTGAACCATGCTCCTCTCCTAACAGCCAGCGAAAATACGCCATTTCCTGACAGAAGACGCCGGGGAATAGCCCGAGTTGGAAATGCTTGTCTCATGCATGTCTCGTATCAACCTACCTCTCCACGCTAGCAAACCGCGGGTATCCAGTCAGGAATCCCCTCTTAACCCCGCGCCCGGCTCCGCCATTTTCTCTCATCAGCATCCAGTTCCTAAAGACTGTCTATAAACCGTCACGAGAACTACACGCCATACCCACACCGCGAGACCTCGCGCTGCGAGAAGTTCGCCCCCTGCTCGCAAATGGCATCGCACGGACGGCACGCACGCGTAAATGCACGCACGCACAGACACGCGGACGTCTGCACGCAAAACGCCGACGCACAGACGCGCAGGCACGCACTCGCGCATCTAGCGCAGAGGAAGGGTTCCCCGCTGGGCTCGATCGCCCCGTAGCGCGCCAAGTCATAGCGCACGATGAGGCGAGCCACTTTGATCGTGACTGGGCGCCGACACGGCGGCGAAACGTCAGTCAGTCTGGCAACCCGATACGTGTTTTCCAGTGGAGGGTGCCGACAAAAGGAGGCAGCGGCGTGCGGCAGCAGGAAACGGCACCCGCGGTATGGTGTACTACCCGCGGGAGATCCGAATCGGTCTCTGGGATGGGCCGGCAACCCTGTGGCGCTTCCCAATGACCACGGCCCTTGTTGTGGCCGATCGGGCCGAGTGGATTCGGGCGGCACTCGAAATGGTCGCTGGCGGGAAGCGGAGGATCTTCCCTGCGAGCTGCTGAAGGCGTCGATCACGCGCGCGCGCTACGCTTAATGGCTGGACTCCATTAACTCCATGGAACAAAAATGTGGCGAAGAATCAACTAAATAGAGTCTTTTCAAAAGTGCGCCTTCTTCAGTAGCTGTTGCGTCGAACATCCAAGGCCGCCAAATTTTGGACATACACATTGAGCACGCATTGGACGCAAGTACTGCGCCGGCGTTCGGCGCATATACTCGGGTGCGAATGTGTTGGACTCGAGTGTCGAATCAGCGCTCGGCGTGAGCTCGTGTCCATCAGACATTTCGTCTGTCCAAAATACTTCGTCTGCCCAAAATACAGCAGCAGCCAGCCTTGCTTCATAGACATCTGAAAAAGTTTCTATTCACCCTGCGGCACTTTCGTATTGCGCGCAGCATCAACTGCCACTCTTCTGATGCTTCGTGCAGACAAAACGCCGCCGAACAAAATTCGTAGCTTTTTCGCGATATATTCGCTCAATATAGAGTCCAGCATTTACTCTGGAAGTGCGCAGCTGCGTTCGTTATACCGTCCAAGACTCCCCGGCATACCTACGCATCGTTGAAAGACGTACGCGCAAATGTCCGCTTGGTTTTATATGGGTCTTCAACGGGTAAACAAGGCACTGTCCGAGGCAATATGCGCCTTTGATGGTACGGCTCACTACTTGTCGGATGAATGTCCGTGTCAACGTGTGAAATTTTAATTGATGTGTTTCCTATAGTACGCTCTCATAAAATAAATATTGGCCTCATTGTGATGACTGGAAAGGTAGAGCAATTCAGACCTGCGTGCCAGAGAGAACTCATGAAGCTATACTCTTAATTAGTTACTTTTACGACTAATTCTACAATCATTAAATTACTTTCACTTACCGTTATAAAACACAACATTCGGTTACCATTACGAATATTAACGCTGTCATTATATTTAAATAAGTTCCTTTAAAATTAATCGAATTTGTATTCTGATTACCTTTCGAGTCACTTAAATAGTGAACGATGACATTCCTTTAGTACTGTCTCTTCTGGAGTGCCACAAGGGTCAGTCCTAGGTCCGTTATTTTTCTCATTTACGTTAACGACCTGCCCAGTGTTGTCTCTTCCTCGATAAGATTATTTGCCAACGATGCGCTGTCTACCGAATAATATCTAGTGACTCCGGTTCCCAACGATTGCAGCATGATTTGGATTATATCTTTCTATGGTGCGAGCTTTGGTGAATGGAACTCAACATTAAAAAATGTAAGCTAATGCGCATAACCCGTAAAGCTACCTTTACTGCGACTTACAATCTTAATAACACACCATTGGAACCGATCTTTCCTGGAACCTGCATGTAACTTACGTGATCAATAACGATAACCGTATGCTTGGTTACCTTAAACGTAACTTTTTCCTGGCTCCCTCTTCGTTAAAACTATTTCTTTATAAGACATTAGTATGTTCTAAGCTTGAATAGGCAGCCTCTGTCTGGGATCCCGGTACTAATTACCTTACTGAGTCAATCGAATCCGTTCAGAATAAATCCGCACGTTTTATTTTGGCTAATTATAACCGGACCGCAAGCATGACCTCAATGAAGGACGTTTTACTTCTACCCAGCCTCGCACATCGCCGCAGAATTACTAGCATTTGTCTTTTTCACAAAATATTCCACCACAACCCGGTTCTCAGAAATCAGCTATTCACCCCAGCATCAATCCTTTCAGCTCGTCTAGATCACCAGCACCAAATAGGCGTTCCATCTTGGCGCTACAATAAATATTTCAACTCATTTATTCCGAGAGTCACAAAAGAATGGAATCAGTTGCCTTCATCACTTGCTTTAGTTGTTGATTGTGCTCTGTTTCGTACAAGTGTTAGTAACCATGTTTTCCCAATTTTTTAAGTTTTGTTCTACTGTTGTTCCATGATGTTTCTCTTGTTTATTTCTACCACTCCCCTCTGTAATGCCCCTGGCCCTGAGGATAAAATGAATAAATAAATACATAAGTGCCTTTCATCAAATTTTATAGTCGTATACATAAGCACAGAAGAAAAAAAGAAAGAAAAGAAAAACGTAGGCAGGCAAGAACAGGTATTCTTTATACTTCCTTTTTTTCTTGTATCCAAGAACAGCCTGAAGCCTAAATGCTGGTACACACAAATGCACTCTTAAAGCAAACCAAAACAACAAGTAACACAAACACACACACAAAAAACGCTGACCTCAATAAAGCTGATTGCTTAAAGCATTTAAAATGGGTTTTCACTATTGAAGATATTGACCTCCGCGTTAAGCGCATCAAAACGAATTTGAATACGCAAGATGGTGGAAGTGGACATAGGTCTTGAACATAGAACGTGTTAGGGTTGCGATTGCTCACGCGTGGAGCAGAAAAAGGCCGAGTGGACTAGCGCACACCACCTCTGGGCGCGTGGAGCGAAAGCTCTCGCTGTAGGTCCCAGGGATCCTGGGTTCAATCCCCACCCCTGCCCGTTTCCATCCGGATGAGCCCTGAAAGACATCTAAATGATCCCGATAACACGCCGCTAACACGAACTTTGTTAATGCTCCCATAGAGATATGTTTTCAACCACCGACATAACAGCAAGGAAACTCCATACTCTGACAGATTGTGGAGTAATAGTTCACGATGCACAAGGTCATATGCCTTGCTAAGGTTAAAATAGATGGCGTCGACCAGCCCACGGCCAGTGACGATAGGACCAACGCAACTGAAATAGTTTAGCAAGCTTGTTTCAACGGACCTAGACTCAATAAAACCATGTTGTGATTCGTTCAAATTGTTTCTTAAAGGAATACAAACATGCACTTCTGCTACGCTAGAAAAGCTTTTAAAATGTGGACAGTGATGACACAGGTCTATAGTTTGCAACATCTGGCGAGACCCCCGATTAGAAAATTGACACTATAATGGCTGGCTTTATAATTTCTGGAAAAATACATTTTTACGTGACAAGTAAAAAAGGTAAATCAAGACAGACACACAAGCACATGAACGTTCTTTTAAAATGATGTTAAGGTATCAAAACGTGACCAAAGTTTTGGTTTGAGACGTCTAATGAATTTTTTTTTACTGCTGCGTGATCAGTGCTGAAAGGGGCGTGGACATTATCAGTCTTCGCGACGTCCGAACGTTAAGCGCTGACTCATTCTAAGTGTTGTTCCTGAAATTTTGTTTATTTCTTTGAGAAAGAATTTTTGCATCGGCCCTCGCACAACAAAATTTCGCATACCAGATGTTCCCGTTGCCACGTTTATATTGAGAAAAAAAACGCGACTTTTCTTTCATTTGGCGCTCCAATTCGCATGAAAACAAATATGGATTCTGCTGCTGTTTACCCGTTTTAAGCGAAATAAAACACTGCACAGCATCTGTTACGAACAGGGCTTAAATTCGGGGGGGTCTCCTTGGGTCTCGGACCCCCCACTGATTTTAACGGATGGTCTGAGACCCTCCTGCACAGCCCCAGCATTAGTGATATCAAAATCCTATCTTGCAATAAAATAGCTTGTTTAAAGGGATGTGGCATTTGGGGATAAGCAATTTGAGGGTGGCAGGTACAGCGTGAGCAGAGTCAGCAGTGGGGTTTATTTTATATGCATCTAGTGCATCTCGTCAGAACCCCCCCCCCCCCCCTCCCCCTTCCCAGTAAAGACCCCCCTTAACTTACGGGAGACTTTAAGCACTGGTTACAAGCTCAGTGAAAGCGTCACAAGCTGAATTTATGGCAAGGTTTGTTATCATCACAATTCATAACTGTTACCACAGCTACGTGCAGATACTCATGCCCCATTTCCAAAGGCTGTCGTACGCGAAATACACAAACTTATTAATGCTAACCCCCCGTTGACGCTTTAAGAAATTTTCATTCTCACAATCTAAATTGGTAATCCTAGGTAAACTCATTGGTGCACATTGCATTGAATGTTCTAGGCGCCCAAATAAATTGAGACGACTACTCTCAATAATCAGTCACAAGCGCTGATAAATTAATTGAGCAGTTAGATAATTACTTTCGAAGCAATATATTATTTTTACTGTTGCCGTAAGCAATACAATAGAGCACTCAAAAGAATACTAAAAAGGAGTAAATATAGATACAATAATTCGTTATAAACACAAAACGAATACGACTGATGAAAAACGTAAAATTATAATGAAAGTTGTAAATCTCAAGCAAGGCTCAAAGAGTGAAACCCGACGGGGTAGAACACTGGGGAAGGGATCCCCCAAAATGTAAAGGTTTTTATGTTTAGAGTTGCAACGATAAGTCAAATTTTCAAATGGCTCCGATATCTTATCTACATAAAAAGTAAATTTGTCCAGCGCAGTATACCTACACCTTCTATCTCAGCTTTTTAACCAGCACCAAGCTCAGCTAGTTGTGGTAGTTTGCGAGCTTGTATCAGCAGGCCCATCAAAATATGGCATGCGTGTGAATAGACCCATTTTAGAGGTAAATCCATCTATACAGTATAGTCACATTCAGAAAAGCTTCAACTGTTTACCTCTAACGGCTGTGATCGGTTAACAAAATCGCCTTCATCGTGCACTTTTAGCTTTGTGAATCGAAGGCGATGTATGCACGGTCTCATTTCTAGGAATGGATTCGACGCCTGCTGCAAGCTAGTGAAGGTGCTGTTTCCTCAAATGGAGATGGCGCGTCATGCAACCAATAAACAATCGGGTTCGCCATTGTGCATGGTGAATTGACTGACGTTTGAAAAGGGTCTACCGAGCTGAAAATGTCAGTGGGAAGACGAGCGCCCATCAAATCTGTGGCAGAAACGCTGTCCGACAAACTTTGATATTTGCACGCAACGTTCCTCTCGGACATGTATCACTTTTGGAGATTCTGCAAGGCCAGCCTATTATAATCGCGAGTGAAGACCTTGACCCCTGTATGGCAAACTTAATAATAATGAAGCGTCCGAAAACAGTGGGATGATATTAAGTCAGGAACGAAAAAGCATGTTTTTTTTAAAATGTCTATTCATGGCGTATCTCACATCAATAAAGCCTGCATTGAAAACGCCATAACGATTTTTTTTCACATATTACTGCAAGGCATTCTCCACTGCAGATATTTTTATTTATAAAGTGGGATAGCTATCTAGACCAAAACAAAAACCGCACTTGTAACAGTTGGAAATGCTTAAAACTCAGAAAATCGCTAAAATACATGTATACGCGGCTATGGAATACCTATCTAATCCAGAATTAAGTTAGCTGCCACGAACAGGTAAAATCTATGCAACGAAACTAAAGCTTGAAGAGCGGCTAGGCGGAATCAAATGCTTTAAATGATTGAAATTAATATTGCAAATCAAGCAAAACGCTCGTGCAATTCTCTTCCCATGCACTACCACTACATAGTTCCGCTGAACAGTAGTTTCATTATTGAAAAAAAAATTGGTTTGATGCGTTTAATCACTTTGCATTTTCCGAAGAACCCATGTACGACCAGAAAGGCAGTGATGGGTAGGCAGATGCATCGCATTTCATTTCAATATATTATTACACGTCTAAAAAAATGATTAATTTCATTGTTTATGTTTTGATGACATCTTGATAATATGGCAAGAACTGGCAATGATATAAAGATTTTACTCTGAAACTTATGTAGGAAGGAAGAAGTCTATTTACTCTAGAGCACAAGATGTTCTGTCAAGCCTATTCTAATTACAGAACTCAGGGTGGTGTAACGACCCACTGTCGCTGAGGGAGAAGTAACATCAAAAAAGATCAGAGAACTTGAACCCCCGCCCTGACTCTTCGGAGCTAAGGAGCACTTTATGATATTTGAGTATTTATATTTTGGGGGCAGTTTACAACATTTCCGTAGAATAATATATAAATATATATACCTTTAATCTTCCTACGCGATCCGTGACAATAACAATGCCCTCTTTCATTGCCAATTTATGTGCTTAAATTCCCTTATCACGAATCGTAAAATTCTGTCCGGTGAGGTCTACCGGTGAGAACACGGCGAGGGGCTGCGTGAGTTCCTTCCTTACGCTCTGTTCGGTTTACTTCGTTATAATAGGGACATTTGTAGAACGTTTCAGCCGTCCTGGAACGCTCTCCGCAACGCGTTATGAGGTCCGGCAGTCTGCAGACAAGTCACTTGGCGCCCATCGCAGAGGCAGAATCTTTGCTAAAAATAGCTTAGGGCAGGAGCGAAAAACGGTGCGCGAAAACGCCCTGCCCCCATCGGAATTATCAAGAATGGAATATATTTTTGTGGAATATAAATAATCTAAGAATCAATTTTAAATCGGGTTTCCTTTTCACCAGTGGGTACTCGTGGAAGTTCAGGTGAGGGTTCTTTTAGGTTAGTCTATCTGTCCACGAGTCATTATGCTTTTATCGCATGATTGTTAGAATATGGTGAGTCGTTGAAATTGACGGTTCAATTTGTTGAAACCACTTGAACGGCCACCAATCGTCCAAGCTATAGTAACGGCACACAGCTGCACATTTTCGAAGCGACGTGCATCCAAAATTGTGGGTAATAACATAGGAGTCCGTGTTTTTGTAGATTATTTATCGTAAAACTCGCAGGGGGTGATTTTCGGAGTTCATTTTTTGTTAGGAATTCAGGGTTTATTGGAGTTCATTTTTGTAAGATTACTTATTCTTTAAAAGTCGGAGTTTATTTTAATGTGTTCTTATATTTGAAAGTTAAAAAACAAAATAAATAATGTCCGGGTACCCTGACCCTTTGTCCTGCAGAAACTTTGACGTTCTAAACGACAAACACCTTTTGTCAGCAGTTCTAGATTTCACAGGAAACTGAAGTGGCATCTCCTCAGAACCACTGACCCTGCGCTCTCATAGTTCATTTGTAAACCGCCGTATTTTCTTTTTGTTTGCATTTTCTTTTGCTGTTGTGACCTCGAAATTTTGAGTTTTTCGCATAAATTTGATTTGACGAAAAATTTACCAGTCAGTGTTTTTCGGATTCATTACAAACCCAGAACTCAAGTAATAATTGGACAACACTCCTTTTCCCGAACCCAATATTTATATTAAGTCGTCGATTATTTTACGTAGTACGTAAAACCCTTTATTTTCATGGCCCCTATTTTTCGCGAATCGGTCACAGATGACATAGTCGCGAGCACTAAATTTCCCGAATTCCAGACGCCTGCATTGAAAATCTTAAGGACAGAAATTTTCGCGCACCCTTAAATTTCACGAATTCTTCAATTCGTGAAATTCGCGAAAATTGAGGGCTCGCGAACATTAAGCGTTTTACAGTATGTAAATTTTCTAGTTAGAAGAAGGGTCAAATGCCTCTACCAGATGCAGTCTGCCAACACTCCTAAATTGCCCGAATCCCTCGCAAAACTTTTATAAACGGTCTCTGTCTTCAAAAAGTTTTGAAATTTGTGCCGCGGGATTTTGAAACCCGCTTGGGGTAAAGTTCCGCCCCATCACCAATTGTAATGATCCCCGAAAGGCGCGTTAGAAACAATCAGCGGGATTCAAGACTCCCTGAAGTGTATACATTACCTCCTCTACTCCCTAAAAGTCAACCGCGTCTTCTTTCCCTACAAAGCTTTTGGAAAGCCAATCGCTGTAATCTACGGAAGAGATTCTGCGAACAACGAAACTAAAAACATGCATAGACCTTTAAAAAAAAAAACAAAAAAAAATAGCTTACACCATGACACTGGACATAACGTTTCACGTGCTTATAGTTATGCTCACGGCCACAACTGACAGTTTTTTTTTTGTTTTTTTTTATTTTAGGTGTGAACATTCGTTTAGCTTGGTGATTCAGTGATTCATGGATCGACATCAATTGTCTTTCGCGTGTGATTTGCTGGAAAGTAGTCGCACCAGACAGTCACACTCATGGAGGTAGGGAGCTTCTGGAGGCGACATAAGGCCACGAGAGGTGAAGCCAGAAGTGTGGAGGGACGCTCCCCCAACAATGACCGAAACACCAGTTTTGGCCACTCTCGGTTGTAGATGCATCGTGTCTGCAGCAAACTCTGTGTTTTTCGCAGGATGTACGAACAGTGCTGCGGTAGAATGTATAAGACCACGTCTCGACGCCCGGACGCCCGACCCCGGGCGTTCAGCCCTCGGCGTGAACCCTCTTCTGTCCACCCCAGGCGACGGCCTCTTCCTCCTCTTCTTCGGCGTTCGCTCCACGCGGCGCGCAGACACGGAAAGGCTCTTCTCCCAAGTCAGCCCGCGGAGAACGCCGCTGCATTCCCGCGCCGCTTCCTCCCTCCAGACATCGGCCCCGAGCGGCTAATGGACAGCCGCATAATTCGGGCCCGGATAATGGCGCCCCGCAAGCTGCCCACACGGCTCAAACAAATCAGCCGAGCTCACGAATCGCTCGTCGCCGCTACGGCCGCCGTAGACGTCTCCAGACCCATGGAGCAGGGCAGGCAGCGAACCCGGCGGCCATAACTCCGTCTCACATCACGTGACGGAACGCAGACGACGCTAGAAAACCGTCCGAGCCAATCCAAGCCGATCCAATGCCGCGCAAATATCACGTGACCCTATAGGTGCAGCACGTGACTGTGCAAGCCGCGCGTGTCGCGTAAGTGCCGCACGAAGGGCTCGTGAATGTGCACGCCGTATTTCACGAAGCTGTAGTCACGTGGTACGTTCTCAGCTCTGGATTGGCTAGTATGGCTCGTAGCGTCCGCTCTGGTCCGGCATCGAGGCAAACGGAGGATAGCAGCGCGGCGCTGAAAAGCGGCCTATCCAGGACGAGCCGGTCTTGCGGGCCGGCGGCGGCAGGAGTCAACACGGCGCGGCCCGCGCGCCATTCAGCCGGGCTGATTGAGACGTCAGATGTGTCAGGTGCTTAACGTCAGGCCGGGCTGCCCTCTGAGCAAACACGGGAGAGAGACAGGCAACCCTTAGGGCCGCCGTTTATTAAGAGCACGCTCCCGCCTGGGACTCATTGCCGGCGCTGCCTGTTGTGCTGCCCGGGCGCCGACCGTATAGACCTCGCGCGCTTGATCCCATCAACGCCACCTATCGGGGTATTAGGAAACCGTAGACGTTTGTTCGCCCCCCCCCCCCCCCCCCTATATTTTTCTGGCTCGTCTCATTCCTTCTTGGCTTCTGCTGTCACCCACCGCTCTCTTCTCCGGGCTGAATAATAATCTTGTTTGGAGTCGGTGGCCCCCGCGTGCTTTTTTTTTCTTCTTCTTCTTATTATTAAGAGTTTGCCGGGACGGGTGTAAGCGTGTACGCGTGAATCACGTGGTGTCGGATCACCGCTGTTGCACGGGCGATTCGATGATTGGGGCTTGCCGACTGACTGATTGCAAGATGGACCGGCATTTGATTGGAGTCTTCGGTGGGGACACCGGCAAATTGAAAGGGATCCTGGAGTGCAACGCGTGCGTGCGGCGTGGAAATATGAGGCACGTGAGTCATTTCCTCGGGAGGTAATTGTTGACAGGCACCAACGAAAATATATGCAGTACTTACAAATATCTCAGAAGCGCTTGTCCGGCACAGGAAAAAACGAGGAATGGAAACAGCTATTTCAGGTTCTTCCTGTGCCTTTTCAGAACCATTAAGAGAATATCTCCCTTCATTTCAAGTCACCTTTTTCAAGCCTCTTCTTCAGAAATACCCGACGATTAGAAATTTGGAAAAGTTATCCATATTTTCAAATCAGGTGATCGCAATAACCCGTTCAACTATAGGCCGGTCTCACTTAAAAGTATTCCTTGCAAAATAATAGAGCACGTAATCTACTCTCAAGCTATGGACTACCTGAACAATAACAACTGTCTTTCACGCAATCAGCATGGCTTTCGTAAAACCCTTTCATGCAAAACTCAGCTATTTGAAGTTGTATCGGACTTGCATGACAGCCCTCTACCACCGATGCAATCTTCATCCATTTCGCTTAGGCACTCTACACTGTCCCTCATCAACGATTACAACAGAAACTTTTAATTCTAAACATAGACAACGACGTTATCAATTCTATTTCTTATTTTCTAGCTAATTGCGCGAACAGTATGCGTCAATAGACGACACTTCATCCGACCCAATTTCAGTGAATTCCGCTGTACCACAGGGCAGCCTCCTAAAATCCTTGCTTTTTCTGGTTTACATTAATGACCTACCTCCGCTACTTTCGCCATTTGTAAAACATTTCGCCCATGATTGGGCTATATACCGGCAGATTTCCTATCCCACTGACTCGGAAATCCTCCAACGAATCTCTTGTGGAATGGTGCTTAACATGGCAAATGAAGATAAATATCGTGAAAACAAATATTGCCTTTTTCAATCGTTCAAAAACATATATTCCATCTTACTCTTACAACTCTGTTGCTATTTCATCTGCCCCCTCTTATAAATACCTAGGTTTCACTTTCCCGAAGGATCTGTACTGGAATACTCACATTGATAACATAATTGGCAAATCGTCAAGAACTCTCAGTTTTATTCAGAGGCACTTTTCCCGAGCCCGACAGGATGTAAGGCTAATGGCATACAAAACCCTCGTACGATCTAAACTTGAATATGCCAGCACGATTTGGGACCCTCTCCAATCATACCTGATCAATCCAAAACAGGGCAGCCCGATTCATTCATCGTGACTATATTTTCAAAAGCAGCGTGTCCCAACTTAAATATATTTGAAACCTAACTTCCCTCGATTTACGTCACAAAATATCTCGTCTTTCTCTTTTTCATAAGATATAATATAACATGTCATATTCCATGCTGATGTACTGCAAGCCCTCCTCATACATTTCCCTACGTCATGATAATTCCCTGGAGGTTCAGCCAATATTTCGGTCGCACTCACAGATCAAAATTTTCACCACTTGCGCTTTCTATTACAAATTGGAACTCCCTCACTGACGATATTGTTGAAGAGCAAGATCCTTCTGCATTTCGCCAGAAATGTTTAATTGTACTGACTTGATTCACGAGCACCACATTTGCTTCATTATTTTGGTGTCAATTACCAATGCTATCAATCTTTCTGTATAATTTTCTTTCGTATTGTTTATGTTTACGTAGAATTAATATTTAATCCATTTAGTACGTTATTGCCACTACAAATTCTTGTTTCTCCCTCATGTAATGCATTCCACGAGAATGCCCTTGAGGGTAATTAACTTGAGCTTGAACTTGAGCTTTTCTTTTTAAAAGAAAGGGACTGGAAACTTCTGGGCAAATATCTTTATCTGATAAAATAACGTTTCCAGTAGCCAGTGAATCATCGCCTTAGTGTGTAGCAAAGAAATACGGATGTTTTATTCTTTATGATTAATATCACATGTTGAAGAGAGGGAGAAAGGGAACAATGAGATTGAAGAACGTTATATGGTAGCTAGGATATGCTGGAGTACCTGTGCTCTACGGCGCAGTGATGCGGGTGAAGCACATCAGAAGACCCATCGGCATAACTCCTCCCAGAAAACCTGCTTCATTAATTTTTATACAACTGGGTTGATATTCTGTAGAACAGGAAGAAAACCACGAAGAATCGTGAATTTTCTTTGTGAAGTGCCCAGCACCTATTTTTTGACGCTTTACTATCCAACAACGTTCTTTTTATCATTATTATTATTATTAAAGCCATCGAACCACTCTCGCATTAGTCTTTCTTAATAAAACGCTTCTACCAAAGCGAAATGGAGCCCCTTCCTATTCCGTAAAGTGCTCTTCGGCTCCGAACAAACACTCTTGCAGTGAAGCCTGCTGCAGGCTCTCAAATTTACGCACGTATCCGGATAGACCTTGTCGTCATCTAATTTCAGGCTGCCACATGCCACTTTCTCACGGCCCATGAACGTAGCACAGAGAGGCTCATACTGTACAACACGCATTCCCGCATAGCCAGACAAGATGGTATGCCGCCTGATATGCGGGAATCTACGTGTATAGCGTGAGAAAGTCGTAGGTCACTTTCCAGACTTCCGCTTTCGCAGAACAAAAAAACAAAGCAGCCCCGGGAAACTTCTTCCTCCGGCAGCAGACAGCATGACGCCGGAGAAGCGATGCTCCAATCCGTCACGCATGTCCGTCTGCAAACTAAGAATAAATAAAAAAAAATGTAATGGTGTTGTTATTGGTTCAGACGTCAGTGACGTCACGAGGGATGGGTCACGCATGACGGCTGGTATACAGGAACAATCAACCGAAGGAAGATCTTACTTCCTGACGGTCGGAAAACGAGGCGGCTAAGCCTAAAACAAAAACACAAGACAGTGGCACGCAAAGAATCCATTTCGGTCATTCCGCGAATGGCGAACACCAGATAAAAGCGCGACACACAGTAGCCGAAACGGATCTGCGCGTTGGGCCTAGAGGGTACCATATATACCTGCCGCCACGTACGCCGTTCGGCGCATATTGGAGACGCCGCGATTTGTATTTGTTTTGTCGACTCGGCTGTTCTTGCGATTCGCTCTCTCGACCAATAGTCGTCTTTCTCCGAGTTTGATTTATATGTCGTAATTCCGGCTAGAAACGTCCCGCCGCGTCACGGGGAATAATTACGTGTCAGGACGGAGGGGGACGGGACGCGCGGGACCGCGAAGGCACACTCCGTTTCACCCCATACGATGGATTGCAGTGGACGCCAAGATCCCTCCCAGCCAATCCGGAGCTGTGAAAGGATCACGTGACTACGCTCTCCGCGCGTCGCTGCGTCCCTCCCTGAGGTCGCGGGACACTCTCCTTGCATTGCTTGGCTACGTTGTTTCGTAGCGTCCCCAGAGGTCCATCTGTGACGGCGTATAGTCGAGTCTCCGGTTCTGAAACAAAGCGTCGGGAGCAGCCGAGGGAACCTGCGGCGGGTCATGAGGAATACGACCCATCACTCCGGGCACGATGGAGCGCGTGCAGAGCGGCAGCGCCACCGGGATGACTTCCGAGATGGCTGGTGGTGCCCGGTGGGAAGTCGCTTTGTGCGTTCTCGTCCCTGCATTCGATGCCAGGTAACCCCGAAAGAGAACACCCGTCAAAAGACGAGAGCGTGGACGTGGCGCGGTGAGGGTTTTGGCTACTTTCTTATATGCAAGGTAGATTCATCGAGGGTGAAACAATATGCGTGCGTGCGTGGATGAGCGCGTAGGAAGGTGAAGTCACGAAGAAATTGCACCCTTAGAAAGATAAGTTATGTTTAGAACAAAAGAAGTCAATACATTATCTTGTGATGCAAAGAAGTTTGTGAGCACATCAGCGACATATTGAGAAATATGCGACTCCTTACACTAAGAGCTACTTGTTTTGTAAATGAGAGATATCGCGTTGAAATTAACTAAATTAAATTTTTCGTGTGCATAGAGATCTACCTAAAAGGAACCATAAGGTGCATACATTTCAAACAGCGAAAAAAAAAAAGCTTCAATGTTTTTAGAATCGTCACATAAATGACAACTAATTATTCTCAACATCTTTACCGTATCAACATCCTTAAGGTTTCGCGATACCTCGCGCCGTCCACTCCTGGCTTTTAGCTACACGCACAAGGGCGAGCAATCGAATATAGAAAAGGGCACACGTTCTTCAAGTATGAATAATAGATAGCTCATTAAGTGGCAACTATTACGGGACGGGCGGCGCGGCACAATGGCCCTTACCCGTCGAGACCGGGATGAGATCACTAGCACCACACGGAGAGCGCGCGTTGATTCACGACACTCATGCGTAGTCCGAGGGCCGCTCAATGCTGTTCTACATTTGGGAACGGAGGACGCCGCCGCAACGGCCCAAGCAGTGATTGGCAAGCAGTGATTGGCAGGTTGATGCGCGGGAGTCCGGACAAGCTCGCCCTCGCGATGGACAGACCACAGAAACGCAACAATGGCGGCACCCATAACGAGGTCTCCCCCAGGCGCAAGCGTTTATTCATTGGCGCTTTATATAGCGTAAAAATATTAAGCGCTATACTAACAATTTTGTTGTTGCTACCGAATGGTTATTGGTGACGAGATGTTCCTGCAGCGCTCTTTAAAGGGCAACTGAAGTACTATTGAAGAAAACTAGAGTTTGGAGTAAACTTCTATTTTCTTTCAAGTCTCGACCTGCGCATTCGTTTATTGCGCTTGAATTGGGCTGACGTAAATGTGAAACACGTTTACTTTAAAAAAAACAAAGAAAAAAGAACGTACTGGGATTGCTGCAGCGCATGCGGCGAGCTTCTATGCCGCTTCTTATCTGTCCAAGGAGTCATGGCGTCATCATCGACATCTCCCATGCCAGAGTGGTGGCGAGGAACGTTAATCTATCCCAAGCGATGACGTCACTTCCGTTGATTTTACATTCTGCTCTTGTGCTCTCTTTTGCTCGGCGTGCAGCGGCAGGCACGCCTTTCTTTGATTGGCGATCACGTCGCTCCTACTTACAAAAGAGAGGAAAATCTTTTGGCATAATCATTAAGGCTCCTACACGTTCAAACTTTAGGAATTGTTTCTGTATTTCTTTTTGTTTTTCTAGAATTCGAATACTTTTTTTATCTTCCCTTTACATTTAAAAAGCATAAACACCCCCCCCCCCCACACACACACACTATTTTTTTACTTTTAAAAAAGAAAAATTTTGTTTTGCAAGGCGATTCAAAGGCGTTCGGAAAAGAAATGTAGTGAGCACGAGCCCTCTGCCCCTTGCTTCAAAGTCGGCCAGCGAGAAGCGCAATGCGTATCGCGGTTGTAACGTCAATAGTTTATGCATGGTCAAGGGTACTGTAGTTGCGAGCCTTGCTGCTTGGTGGCGTCAACGCGTGAGAATCTCGCCTATACTCTATTTCCCCTTGTGGTGTACCGCAAGGACGGGCTACAAGCGCGACCTCCTTGCTCTAGGGAATGTCTCGCCTGCACAAGCTCTCGTGCACTAAGGGCTGCTGCCAACGCTATGAGGTCGCGCTTCTAGCCTATACGTTGCGGAACAACATAAGGCAGCGACCTCGAGCTCTCGCCGAGGTCGCTGCTTTGAAGCATTCTTCCGCAGAACGAGCGCTCGCTCTAGAAATGTGTTTCTTAAAGCCATGGAGCCTGGGTAACCTCGCACTTGTAGCTCTGGCTGCAGTCTCAGCTTGGAGGGGAACGCGTTAGCGTTCTCCTCCAAGTCGCATTCCGGACTAAGTAACTCCACGAGCGAGCCTTACTGCCGCGGACAGGCGCTGCTTCTTAGGAACTCATGACGTCGCGGCATTTCAAGGGAGATTCACAGACCATGCACCACCAGATGGAATTTTGAAATCTGTTCGTTCGTTTTAAAATTAGTTTCTTTCCCTTCTCTGCCCCAAGCCCAGAAACACTAGCCTAGGCTAGGCTAGTGTTTCTGGGCTTTAGGCCCAACATAGACCACCTCTAAACAAAGAAATAAGGGCAAAACATTTCGTTTCCGTACCCCTTTAATATAGTGTTAGGAGATTACCCAATCAATATTTTTCTACGGAGCCACGAACATTTTTGTTAAAGCCAAAAATCTCAACTGCCCGATACCGAAACCGAAACATGAGCACAAAAGATCATGGCCGTGACACGCGGACAATAGGCTCGTTCGATTTACATGCCCTTCCTGCACTGGTGCAGAAAAGTGTAGCGCGGTGTACTTCCGGTAATATCTCAATGCACATACCGGAAATGCGCTGTCCTACACTTTTCTCAACTGGTGCAGGATGTGTAGGCAAATCGATCGAGCCTAATGTGTACAGAGGAGGAGAGAGATGCCGGAAGATTATTTATTTAGCTACACAGCAACTTCCTTTCCACCGTTCGAACTCTGCATTCAGCTTCTCCATTGAATTGCGAATACCTAGGGCTCGAGGTTACGTAACTGAATCCGTAGTTTTCTGAGAAATCTTTGAATTCGGCCAACGCAAACTGACTTTTGTTATCCGTCACCAACGTTTCCGGAATACCAAGTCTGGAAAAATCTTTTTAGCTCTACAACGACTGCAGCCAAACTCATCGACGACAACAGGGCAAGTTCCGGAAATCGCGAAAATTAATCAACAGCAACAAGTTCCTAACACGAAAATGGTCCGCCTCCAGCTTTTGCCTAGGTAGAGCAGGAGTTTTCGACGGGATTACTGGTTCTACAAAGTGGACACAAAGCTTAGCACATTGTAAGCTATTTGTAACTAGAGTTGCCAACTCAGAATTAGGCCGGGCCACCTGACCGATTCCCGAACCCTAACACGACATTTGACAATGCCTCGTTGGCCTTCGTGCACATAAGCCAGCACCTCCCTTTGAAGCCTTGAAGAATTCACTAGACGAGCCCATACATCAGCAAACCATCATAACTCGTAAGGTTTGTTCTTACTGACCAATAAATAGTCTTTCAACCAAGTTGGTGAAGTGCGGCTAGCCCTCATGACAATACAATAAAAGCTGTTGGCATGAGCTGTCTTGTACTTGTGAAGACCTTATTTTTTCCAGGTCTGTCGGCACTTCAACTTCGCTCACACAGCCTCTTAGAAAGCTTGATATGTCGTCGAGGGATAATTCGCCCAGAACAAAGTCCGTTTTCCAATGGTGCGCCAGAAAAAGGGTATCTGCCGTGACGAGTGGTTTTCCAGGGACGTAGCCGATCGAAAAAGAAAACCGCAAAAGCCTCATACGGAACGTTAGAACTCTCGGATGAAGCATATCTATTGGCGAATTTCCGAGCAACGTGACAAGTGGTTTATGATCGGTCTCAAATTGAAAGTCTAGTCCCTTCAAGTACCCCTCTAACCTTTCAGCTACCCACGTGACCGCCAGTGCTTTGTTTCTTTCTGCGCATAGCGCTGTTCTTCTTGCGTTAACGAACGGGAAAGAAACAAGACAGGGCGCCGTCCGTCTGTACTTGCATCAAAGCAGCCCCTAGCCCGAATGACAACGCGTCTGGTGACACAATAGTTGGAAGTTTTGGATTAAATTTCGTGACACTCTTTGCAGAAGAGACAAGTTTCTTCAAGGAATCGAACGGATGTTGCTTTGTTAATTCCCAGCACCACTCCCTGTCCCGTAACAGTAACTCGCCTAGCGGTGCAAATACTTCAGCGAGGCACGAACCTTGCCAAATAATTGATCATGCCCAGGAACCTGCGCATATCTGGGTACTATACTCGTGTCGATATAGACATGTTATAAAGCATGCAGAAAAAAAGCAGTTGGCTGTATTGCGGGCGCTGATTTCACCGATCATTCAGTTCCATACTTCAGAAAGTATAAAATTTTGGATATAAAAACAATGTATACGCTGAAACTAGCCATGTAAATATATTATTACTACAACAATGAACAAAAAACAATTTTGAAACTTATACTAAAACAACTCAATATGTTCTGCGGAATGAAACTTACATGAAACCCAAAATACGGACAAACTATGGCTCACAAGCATTAGCCTTCAAAATACCAGAAATCTTAAATGTACGCCCTGTACGGTTGGACTATTAAAATCTCCTACTTCATTACCTAGATTTAAAAAGACCAATAAACACTAATCTTTGGACGCATCTGAATAGTTCTGTATTTATGTATGAATGTAGCTTTTAGCCACACGCCATCCTGTGCATTCAAGTTGAAACTTAATCGTAAAACACGTTTCCCTGTTTAATGTGCATATGTTAATAAAATGTTTCTATGCTTGCAACCGGTTGGTCTGTTTGTGTTTATTATTACCATTTCCCTTTTCTCTGCTGTGCGATGTTTAAGGTGGCAAGGGGGGGGGGGGGGGAGCTTGTCAGGTGAAGTCTATTTACCTTCTGTCCACTCACCCGTGACTCAAGAAGTCGAAATAAAGGTTATTATCATTATTATTAGTAGTAGTATTCCATTGATGGCCTCTGCCTTTTGCGGGTCCTGTCTAATGCCCGTGGTATCAACCACATAGCCCAAAACGAAACTTCGCGAACACCGAAAGCGCACTTTGCCTAAGTTAAGCGTAACCCCGGCTGTAAGCAGTCATTCGAAAACCGCACACAACCTTCATCATGTTCAGACTTCATAGCTCAGAAAACTAAGATGTCATCCATCATGTTTGCTACTCTTGGCAGCCGGTCTAGTACTTCGCCATTTTTTTTCTGGAAGCACTGTGAGTCTTGATTCTGGATGGTTGCCGCCGGAAACAGTAGCGAACGAAAGGAGTGATAAAGGTTGTTAGCGGCTGAGTTTCTTCTGCCAACTTCACTTGGTGAAAGCCCGAAGTAGTGCCGTTTAAAAAAATAGCAGGCTCCCGCCAGTTGATCTAAAGTATCGTATACTGCTAGCAGAACAAATCGTTCGCGCAAGATTTCTTTGTTCAACTGCGTTAGATCTACTCATAGGCGAACATCGCCTGAGGGTTCTAGTACGGGCTCAATACCTGCACACTATTCGGTTTGGCCATATACCTTCTTGATCACCCTGCTGGCTTCCATCTTTACCAGCTCTGCCTTAACCGCATCCATAAGGTAAATGGGAACTCTGCGGAGAGTAATATTAGAGAAAGGTACCACGTCGGACTTCAACTAAATTGGGTATTCGCCAGACATTGTGCCGAGACCAGAGAAGGGCTGGGGGTACAGGTTTTTATAACCTTTATTTGCCAGAGCATCTACAAATTTCACCACATCAAGAGTCTCTATAGCTAGAAGTCATATACACTCGGAAAAAAAGTCTGTGCATCTACTTTCCCGCACAACACACGGAGAGCCAATCAGCACAACTTACCAAGGCAGCTCAGCGAATTACGATGCCGAAACGTATGTTTAGACCAAAAAACGCAGTCTCAGTTCTGACATTAAGCAATGCAAAACGTCATGCTTGTATTGCTTAATGTCACAACTCAATCTGCGTTTTTTGGTCTAAACCCATGTTTCTGCATCGTCATTCGCTGAGCTGCCTCGGAAAGTCGCGCTGATAAGCTCTCCGAGTGTTGTGCGGGAAAGTAGACGCACAGACTTTTTTTTAGAGTATAGCAACACCGGGTGTGCTGTTTCTATGACATACAAGGTTTGTCGCGTAGTTTTGTGCTTCCAAACAACGTCCGCCTCAAACGTGCCGTCCAACCCAAGACGCTGGTTTCCTGCGCTAGTCAGCACAACAGAAGACGCCGTTAACCGAGCTCGCAAATACGGGAAACTGGATGGAACTACCGAAACTTCCGCTCTTCAGTTTAGTTTTGCCGACACTTATACTCCGTTAATCGACACTTGAGCAAAGCTAATCGTCAAACTGCTCACGGATCCCACAAAATAGGCGTGTTGGCCGCACTCGAGTGAAGAAACGCCTACCTCTTGACTCTCCCCCCTTGGCTCAAGAAACTGCCGCAAAACGTCCTCTGATGTTGCAGAAGTTGCATCGTGATAAACGTGCAGGGTACCAAATCTCAAAATGGTTCACTGCTGCTTCTGATGCTTCTGATGCTGCGGCCACTGAGGCCGCAACGGCCGCAGCGGCCGGGCTGTCACCAAGTGAAGTCACAGCGGTCGGCGACTTCTGGCAATGTGGTCGAGTACTGGACCACACTTTCCCCGCTTCCTTGGTTGCACCTGTGGAAGCACGCGCTATAGTAGACGAAATTTCTCGAAGCCACAAAATGGGCGTCGAACTTCTTCTTGACAGTCTCGTACTTCTTAAATTCCTCTTCCGAAAGACCGAACGTCTGGAAGATCTTGCGAGCCTGCCTCCCCTTGTACAACAGAGTTCGTATACTTGTGCTTCCTCGGACTTTTCGTTGAGTCCGACTGCGTACCGGTAGTCGTCGAATTTCAGGACTCCCCTTCATTCAAAGGTTCCCTCGAAGTTGAAGTTCCTCGTGGAGGAACCGCTAAAGAAGGGGTCGTAGCTGCCATTGTGCACGAGTGCCAGACGAGCGCCCTAATAAGTCCAATGAACGACAAAGCCGTCACCCCACTTCTGACACCATGTCCTGTCGCAGGACAACGGGAGGAGACAGACAGGCAATGCAGTGTTCAACGGAACGACTCTCTGACGTCGTTCACCCCCCTCCGCATTTATTGCCTCTCGCTGTACAGCCTTATAAGAGCTGAGCGCAAGCCAGCATGCGTACACTCTAAGCCCGGTCCCACTTAGTAAGAGGGACATTTCTTCGATTTTTTCCCACTTAACTTTAAGGGGGGTATGCAGGCTCGGTAGTATAGCGCACCGTTTTTGACTTAGTCATGATGATACAGTCAGAATGACACATGACACTATAAGCATTGCGTATAGGAGCGAACGCAAGCAGTGTGCGTCTGCGTTGCGTGTTCCACACTGCCCATGCGCGGAGCCCGAACTCCGGTCTTGTAGTGGCGAATGACGATGACGCGCATGCCCAGCGGTCAGCACGCAACACTGACGCTAACGCACAGCGCTTGCATATGCTCCTATACACGATACTAAAACTATCTATTACCCTGACTCGTGTCGATACAAGGAGGATTAATAATCTAGAAATAATTTAGAAAAAGTTCAATATCTAGCAGCTAGGCATGTTTTAGGAAAGTCAGTAAAAAGTCGAGAGTTTAGTGCGACGCGCTCAAGACAAATGTTTACATGAAGTTTACTCGAATGCAGAAGAGCAAGGCGTCGTTTCCAGTTTTTCCACAGTTTGTTTCCCTCCCAGAGGGGCATCCCACGTGAAACCTACCTGTTTTGCCCGTATTACCCATCCGCGTGTGTGAAACGTATTCACAAAGTACGTGAATATAGGTTTAAGACTGCAGCCCCCCCCCCCCCCCCCCCCCCCTTTTTAGGGGTTCATTTTTTCCAAAAACAGTCAGCCAGGGGAACAAATTACCTTCTGCTTTTGTTTGAGTTTCGTCAAACGATGGCTTTTATACGGCTTCGGGAACGGTATCGGTTCATTCAACTGATATGACTGTGTAAAGATAAATAAAGCTCAGGCTAATATGATTGTATAAAAATCAGATCTTACTAACACGCTAGATTATATTTGTGGTCATGCATAGGAGCTACAGAACTTGTATAGTACACCGAGGAATTGGGCTTCGTGCATCTTTTGATTTGTTTTATATGTAATGTATGTGAGGAATGCTTTGAATGTCGCCGCATATTAATAAAATTCTTTAAAAGTCGCGACATATAAAAACAGGTGGTTGTATTGTCGAGAAACGTGATGTATTTTACAACATCTACTTGTTGCTTTGTTCATAGCTTGTTAAAGATGATTACTTGTTCATATTTGTTTTTGTGTGTTTGTGTATTCTTTCAGCGTTGTAATGCCGAAAGGCACCCCGGATACTTAATAAATAAAATAAATACAGGAACCCCTTTAAAACACCACTCTATTAAAATAAGTCGTCATTGTGAGCGTTTGATCGAACGGCGAAAGCTGACCATGCACAGCGACGCGTTTGGTCGCGCACGTAGCCACTAGTTAAAATGAGCCGCATCCAAAAGCCCATTCGGATGAAAGTTCATACAAATTAGTCGGTATCTATTCCGAGGATAATGAACGAAAATAATAACTGATATAAAGTATTTGTAGCTCTTAATTAATGAGTTTGAATAATACAGCTAACAAGACTGCCTTCCGACTCGCCGCAGTTCAAACCAGGCTGTAGTCTTTATTACGGTTTACAAGCAATGTATTTAACAGGCTGTATCAAAGACCAATTGATACGTCACTGTTGATGATCGTGAGGAACACCAGCCTTTTGCTCTTGAGCCAAGTGAACTTCCGCGTGCTGCCTTATGTATACTCTGCGTTGAACGCTCAATTAAAAGCCGCCTATCATTTCAGAAAAATGGCGAAGGGCTTACGGGTTTTATTTTTTGATCACAAAATGAAGGCAGACAGAATTGCCAAATAACATTAAAACAAAATGAGAGGAACCATATTATCATAACATCTTCCGCTCGTCCCACATAAGGGGAGCGTTTGAAAACTCATGCGGTCTAAACCGATTTTAAATATCCTTTCCCGACGGCAACCGGCGAGGAATGCTTAAAACCGGCAACCGCTTGGCAGGCTTAGTCACGCGGAAAAAAGCCGTAACCACTTATTATTGTAAATATTTCAACGTATCCCGCTTTCTTGTCAGGCTCGACACTTGACGTGCGCATAAAAGAGAATTCTCAATCTCTCTTACGGGGGTCCGTAATCCAGTCTTCGGGTTCGGTGTTGGCTGTTCTTGTAAGCGGAGCGCTCAGCAGGCTCCGTTCCAGTCTCAAAGTAAGTGTGGCCTTTCACGTCGAGTTTTACAGCTTTGCTCCTCCGGCTTACCTTACTCTGGACCGCAAAGAGCGCCAAGAGCCATCGAAGCCTATCCAGTGCTTTGTAGGTGTCACATGACCTTCGAGAGGAGAGCAGATAGGCGCGGAGTGCGCGGACATGTGATGGGGCTTGCGACGCTGCGGCGAATCGTAGAATAGAGAGAAAGAAACACATGTTTATTAAAATTTAAAACAAATACGATGGTGAGATGCCGAAAAATATGAATACTGGAGGGATAGGGATAAAAGAGAGAACAAAGAAAAATCAGATATAAAGACATGGGTGTGCTTTGTAACATATAGGCGCTTCGTGCTGTTATTTACACGAGGTTGACTCAAATACAGTTCTGACTATCCGCTATCTCAATCGTATGAAAGGGAGTATACAGCTTCCACACTTCCAGTGTGGTTCATGTGCTCGCATTACGCTCCGGCTTCGAGTGCCGCGGTGGGCGCGGCCGCGACGTCTCGCGTACCTGCCAGGCTCCGTCCGTTGCGTGGCGGATCCCGAAGTGTCGGCCCGGTGTGAATTAGGCTGTCCGCCATCAAGAGGCGGCCGGCACGTCGGCGGCCGAGAGAGCGCCGCGGGCACGTTCGGAGAGGAGCTGACGAGTTGCAATGTTTGGACAAGCAGGTTAGACGCCGTCCCAAACGACGGCGGAAGAAGGAAAGAGAAAACCAGGAACAGTTGCGGCTGTTATTTGGTGGGAGGACGGCGCGTATCAGGCTGATACTTGTGAGCAGTTCACTCGAAGACGTAATCGCCTCGTACCGTTATATGACTACCCGCGGTCTTGTATGAAATGGGCCCGACTGTCTTTGTGCCTGCGTGTGTTTTTGTGTGTGGTTCGTGTTGACACGCCCGAGAGGGTTGGTGCGTTCGTGCCGTCTTTTTTATGTAAGCCTTCTTTGCGTACTTGGGCCGGCTATTACGTCTGCATGAGTGCGGTTATTTATTTCGATGTCTCTCTCTTGTACACATAAGCGCGGAAAAAACGCCCACACGTACTCGCACACAGGCACACGCGGAGACATACAAATAAACAGATGAATGCGAACACATATACGAACGAATACACAAACAGATAGATAGACACGCCGGTCTCGAGTTGAGCTGTTTACTTGAAGGACTGAGCAAACGACGCTGCCAACATAATCGAATTAGTTATTTTCGTCTTCGGTGTCAAATGCAATCCATTGGCAATGCATGTTTTAATCTGAGAAAGGGATCAGCGTACTGTGAAATTAGTTAATTATTCAGAAATTAAGTTGGCATCTTAGTAAATTAGACGTTCAATTTCTCTCCGCGATTCCATAGATTCTATAGGAAGAGATAAAAAACAGAAGGTTCGTTATTTTGTCCTAGTCTGCTGATCGCCATCGCAGGAAATAAAAAAAAATTAGGTTTCCATTATTGTCACTGTTTCAAACTTACTAATATAAGAAGAGATTTACGTCTTGCTTTATTTAAAACACCACATTATCTACCACTAACCAGAAGTTGTATAATATGACACTGGCTGGCGCAATTTCTAAAAAAATGCGTTTTTTTTTTTTTTTGATTACAGATTAGCGGGTGTGACTTCAAGACAGGCTTATTGTACAGAAACTGGACCGGGTGTAGTCGTCTATATGCAGACATATTTACCGTGACTCAGAAGAACTGCGACTCCACACAAAAGGCGAAGGAATATTCCCCGCGTCTACACTGCGGATGAAGATAGGACTAGCTCTTTGCACCGCGAAGGGTTCTACTAGTGTCGTCATAAAAAGTGGCGATTTGAGGGTAAATTTGAGGGTGGCCCTTCGTTTTATCGTAACTTGGCAAATAGCCAACGCTACGACCCCTCTGAGCCAATCACAGCGACGGAGGCGAAGTACGTGACAGCCCTTGCCATTAGTGCAGGGGTAAGAGCGTAGCACTATTATTTGGAGAAGAGGGAAAGGAGGAATTCAACCAGTACCCTCTTTTGTGCGTCCCAAACGTCTCTCCCCAGAATACCCAGGCAGAACACAATAGTGGGCCAATATTGGAACTGTAGTGGACAAGACTAGACGAATGATGGCCCGATGGATCCGTTCTTTTACCAATATTATAAGCACATTGACATAGCTGCGCTGGTCAATACTGATTTGTCATATTCAATGACAGGTCAGTATTGACCTATGTCGTCATAGGAAGGTCAACTTTTACCTGTCGTGGCCAATAACTTTCCAATATTGGAATCGCGTTGGCATAGGCCGGTCAATATTGACCAGTCATATCCAAGGATCAACTAATAATGGAGACGATTGGTGTAATCTGAGCTAGTTGGTTACTCATTATGAAAAAAACCAGCTGAACTAAGGAACCTGATCGCTGGTTTAAGAAAAACCAGCGATCAGGTGTCTTTCTTTCTATCTCTACCTTTTCCTTAGTTCAGCTGGTTTTTTTTAAATAATGGAAAATGTTGCCACAGTTAGGCTTGTCAATAATGACAAGTCATATTCGTTGGCTGTCCAACATTGGAAAGATGCTGGCAGTGACCTGCCATAATTGGTATACTCATGGCTGATAGTGACAAATGTTTGCCAACTACAACCAATGTTTACAAAAATCTAAAATGCATTTACAATTCGTATGATATTAAGGTTAGATGTGAAGTTTCGTGATTATATTGAAACGCTCAAAAACGTTTTTTTTTAAACCTTAAAACAAATGTAGATATGTAGTCTAGAATGACTTTGTTAACATAATCACTTTATTCTTGGGCAAACAAGGCTAAAATATAATCATACCTATATTATAATTTAGATAATGTACTTAACAGTAAGTTATTTTCACAGCTTTCATATTTGTCTTTTTAATATTAGCGTTCGGATAGTGCAAGTGTGAAAACAAAACAAATTAACGAAAGATATATATTTTTTTTTTTTTGCATTTTTGCTGAGAGGTGTGTGGAAAATATGTTGTGAGAGAAAACAGCGCATTATTTGTAAAGCACCCTTAAAACAATAATTTCAGAAAAGCTCTCGTCCACAACTTTATTACTCATGCATTCATTTATTTGTTTATTTTTGTGCTCATGATCAGCTTTCGCCTTTGTAATGATACACAATTAACATACAGCAAAAAGGAAGAATAATTCTACATATTGACGAGAGAAAACTTGAACACTACAGAGATGGGTTAAAATTTATAGGTTTGTAAAAGAGAACTTGAACGCTACAAAAAATGGGTTAAAAACGTCAATGCAGGAAGCATCGAAAGTATTATACAAGGTGAGAATGCGTGTCATGGGGCAGGTTTGAAAGAATTGATTGACTTAAAGGGACACTGACAGGGCATTTATGCTCGCCGAGGTTTTTAGTTGCACGTGACATATGAGAGCCCAACTACCCAGAACAGAATTTGCGGCTCGAAATTCGGTTTCTTTCTGCCCAAAAACCGCCGATCAAGAACTGGCCGGTTCGAATCTTGCTCACTCTCTTTTCCGCGGTCACGGGCCGTTTTCTAAGGTATCGATGCGACCACCAAATTTAATCAAAGTCGTGGGTCACTGAAGGCACACACTCAATATTAAAAATAGAAAAAAATATGAAACCCATTTTTTGTGGCTTCTAAAAAGCTGCAAATACGTTGATTGAAAAAAAAAGTCTCACAAACAACCGGAAGCATTCTGTGCGTGCGTCGTTTCGCGTATCGTGGGACTCGCAGGGACGGCGATGGCAGCGGACGGCGGGGGGGGGACCTCTATTTCAGAACTGTCGTTCGCGGTACTGGCGAATTCTGTCTACCTTTAAAAGAGAAATTTGGAACTGATCAAAAGAATTGGTATTCATCCCGTACGACACGCCCGGCCACCAAGCCGATTTGCACGAAGACGTCGCCGAGCCGTCGCTCCCTTCTCGTGGCTGAAGACATCGCTCGCGCAAACGTCAAGCGCGACGTATCTACTTCGAGTTGAATATGCACGCGTACGATTTCTTTACAAGGTGAGAATGTCGCCAATGCGTGGTGCATCCCGACTTCGACCCGGGAGTGCTTTTGCTAGAGGAAAGAGTGCTTTTGCTAGAGGAACACTCGTTCATAAATGTATAGACATGTACGTGCCATTGAAAAGAAAACGTAAACGAATGCATAATCCTTGGGTGACGAGAGAAGCCATTCACTTAAAAAGAAAAATAGGGCGGCGCAGATTGCGGTGTCGTCGTACACCTAGTTCGGCGTTATCGGATGATATTTCGGCTTTAAGCATGGCGCTGAGATCTGTGCTAAAAGAATCTAAATGCAAGTTCTATAACGTGACAATGCAAAAGTTTATCCGTGAGTCACCGCAAAAGTTTTGGAGGCATTTGGCACCAGCTAGGAAGTCAGTTTCCGAGATCAAAACGGAGCAAGGAATTATAAATGACAAGCGAGAGATTGCAGTTAAATTCAACGAGTTCTTTGCAAGCGTCTTCACAAAAGACGATAAGCAGTCTGTAGATTTTAGATCACCAGCTCAAATTCCACGGGCTGATGATGACCTGCAACTGTCAGTTGAGGGTATTTTGGCTCTGTTGCTTGACTTAAAAACTTCCAAATCCATGGGGCCGGACGAAATTCCAAATTATTTTCTAAAGCGATATGCAGAGTGGACGGCAATGTATCTGCACTTAATTTTTAATAAGTCGATTATGACTAGCACTGTACCCTATGACTGGAAACTCAGTAAGATAATTCCAATACTGAAAAGTGGAGATGCTATGTCAGTATGCAATTATAGACCTATCGCGCTAACGTCTACATCGTGCAAAGTTCTTGAGCATATTGTTTCTAAACATATCCGGCAATTTCTTTCATCGAATAACGTTCTCAGCCAGTACCAGCACGGTTTCCGCAAGGGGCTGTCAACGGTCACGCAACTAGTAGAAACCATGCATTATTTTTGTGAGGTATCGGATCGTAAGGGACAAACAGACATCATATTTTTAGACTTTAAGAAGGCGTTCGACAAAGTTAATCATGGAAAGCTCTTAATTAAATTGATTTCCATCTTGGGAGATAATAAGATTGTCCGGTGGATTGAGGCCTTTCTAAATGATCGTCGACAGTTTGTAAGTATTGATGGGGTTAGCTCGGACGAATGTGATGTGAACTCGGGTGTTCCACAGGGTTCTGTCCTGGGTCCCCTGCTGTTTTTGGTTTTTGTTAATGACCTTATCCAAGATTCACCTGTAAAAGCCAGATTATTTGCCGACGATTGTATTATTTATACTGAAGTGACGTCCGTTAATGATCAAATTATGCTAAACGAATATTTGTCTCAGATCAATGAATGGTGTGTTAAGTGGCAAATGTCGATAAACTTAGACAAGACAGTATGTATGACGATCACTCATAAACGACAGCCGTTAGAGTATATGTATATGCTGCAAGGAAAAGCCTTAAGCCGAGTGTCAGAGTTTGGATACCTTGGTCTTATAATGGCCTCAAACCTAAGTTGGACTCCGCACGTTAGCAATATAATCGGAAAAGCTAACAAAAGATTAGGGTACATCAGGCGCACTCTTAAACTCGCTTCCCCGGAAACAAAACTCACAGCATACAAGATGCTAATAAGGCCTTTATTAGAATACGCATGTGAAGTCTGGGACCCGCATGTTAAATATCTTATATCAAATCTGGAGCAAGTTCAACGGCGTGCGTTACGTTTTGTTTTTTCTAGCTATAGACGGCTGGATTCTGTGTCACCTCTTTATAAAAGGGCGAATCTACCCCTCCTTCAGGTGCGGAGGAAGCAGAAGCGGCTTAACCTTTTTTATAACATAATGAATAACTTGATTCTAGTAAATAAGCAACAGTATATTAAGGAGAGCATGTCGCGTATAACCCGCAGCAAGCATGCTCGGTATGTGGAAGAGCGGAAGTTTTCTAAGGACTGTTTTAGGTATTCGTTCTTCTTACAAACAGCGCGAGACTGGAACAAGCTACCCGCACATGTTGTTACCGCTGAAACTCGAGAAGAGTTTAGTTCCCTTATTTCAGAGATTTTTGACAGCAGTACCTAGAGTTGTCATTTCATCATTGTGTTAAATTCGTGTTATAAATCTGTGCATTTTGAGCGTGTGTATTTTTTTTGTGTTGTGAAAAATCCACTCCTATCTTGGTCCTGTGTAGGACCGATAGTATTTCAAATAAATAAATAAATAAATAAATAAAATCGGCAGCAAACTTTCCAACTTAGTTTATCGGCTGATTATTACTAGGGAAAGAGATCCCTTAGTTTTGATATGCTCTAGTAGCTTAGTGGGAAAGACGTCCGGTTTACACGCCGTAGGACCGGGTTCGATCCCCCGTGAAGCTTTTTTTTTTTTTTTTTTTCATGTTTTTTTATGTCTACTTTTTTTTCTTTTTTTAACAATTATCACTGAAGAAACCCAAAAAAAAAAAAAAATGTTGTGGACGACACGTCGCTGAATTAAATGGTATAGGATTTCCTTTTTGACACCTGCGAACTCAATGTAATCACTTTCCACAAAATGCAAGGAGCATATAAATCAGGTAGCGTCCGCTTTCCGAGGTGCCCGTAAATGGTCTACAGGAATTGCAGCCAGCCATTGGTCGCGATCCCGTTGATCTTTCGGAAACTCTGTCGCACAATGCCACTTCTGTTTCGGACGCAGGACATGTGAGCCAGCTCTTCACGCAACATTTTGGGTGTATTCTTTTCGAAGCCGATCAAAATTCACCACGGGCACTCACTACTCATCTCCAACTCCTCAATGTACAATACAACTCATCTTGGAGTACAGAACAACGAGCGGAACATACATAACTGCAAAAGAATCCCACGGCGAACAGTTCCCGTACGCCGCATGTCGTCTGCTACCGGGAAGGAGAAAGAAAACAAAAAAAAAAAAAACACACGGTCGGGTGTAGCCACGTGACTTCCGCCACTCGCTCTCTTCTCTCCACTTCTCCGACCTCCGTCGGGTTTCGGTTTCGGTTTCGCGCAGTTGCGTCTTTTGGCTTTATTAAAAAAATACGCTACTCTGTTGCAAAATATTAATTGGGTAGTCCTCCGACACCATAATAAAGCGCCTGGCAAAAAATTAAAAAAAAAATTTTGGGGGGTGTCAGTGTCCCTTTATAATGAAAGGAAAATTCGCAAAAATTTTCTCGGATCATGGATATTTATCACTGAAGTTAGGTCAGGGCAATCAATGACTCCGTGAAGGCATTTGAACAAAAATATGAGATCTCTGTCGCGTCGTCTGGCACTCAAAGTAGAACAATTGTATCATTCTAAAAGTCTTCTATATTCTAAGTAAACAGTGCGACCGACATACCGGTCGTAAAAAATTCGAAAAAAAACGTTTAAAAACGGACGAATGTTGCAGACGTTAAAAAAATAAAGAGGTGAAAACAAACAAAAAACAACAACAATAAACAGAGGGTGCTCCCTCTGTTTATGTTCGAAAAGGAGATTAGTTGTGCGAGAAGAAGTGAAGACGGTGGTCAGTTTTTTACAGCTATATGCTTAGCTCAATGTTTCACTACCAAGATGATGCAAAAATATGCTTGCTCCAATCACTTGACTTTTCTTTCTTTCTTTTTCTTTTTTGCTACGGCTTGGTTACGAGTATTCGTTTAACTTTAATAATAAAAAAAACTCAATGTAGACGATCGATGTCTTTTTAAAGCCATACTCTTGTGCGTACGTGTAAAAATACATACATGTGCACACATGCGTGTAAAAGTGCGGTATTTGATTTAGCGTTTTAATGTTTCTTAATGATTTGTTCTACAGTTAAAGAAAGGTACACATTCCGGAGGACAAACATAGTTAAAAATATACCGTTAGAGTGTGTGACATCTGCTAGCACAGCAAAGAACGTCGCAGTTTGCACGAGAGTTTACATTTTTTTAGTCTTCTTCATTCCTTCGCATTGTATGGTGCACTTGAAAAGACTGCTGGCACTAACAGTAATCACGCTATAGTGTCTATAAATCTTATGTGTGCACAAAACTACGCCGTCTAAAGCCCGATTCACATGGTGCTATTTTGCATGCGAACTTGGAACTTCGACGTATAGAGTACCGCTGCTTTCCTCAGGCTTTATTTGACGCACAAGCAACGTCCCATCCGCAATATCGCAAGTAAATCGCACCAAGTGAATCACTAGCAGAGGTGGCGCGCGACACCGGTTAGTGTCACTCATCAGCCCGTGACGCGACTTACACGACTGGCATTTCAAGAAAATGGAAAGTTTCCAACAAAAATCTTCTTCCAAATTAAATGTTTTAACACACCAAAAAGGTATCTCATTTTCTTAACTTTTCTTGTTTTTCACAAGAACATGAAAGGAAATAAGATATTAAATGGCACCGAAATAAATGGCAGTTAAAAAGCGTGCTGTAAGAAGACGCTTAATATATTGGCGTAATCTTTTCTCTGTGTGCAAGCTTAGAAATCTGGTGCCGTTCAAGAAACCGCGAAGTTAATCAAGGGTAAAGATCACTCTTAAAATAATTATTGTGTCTAAAAAAGGTGCTTCTAAAAATTTGTTCGTCTTAATCGGGTCGTCTCCCTCCGTCAGTATTGCTTTGGACAGGTGTGTCACCGTATATTTTGAAGAACGCTGTCCTTCAGGTGCTTCATCTGCGACAATGAATCATCCTAACACGGATGTCGTTCCGAAGCCGCCGCCTCACAGGTTGCACAAAACACAGGATGACACCACAAAATAAATCACGATGCCACCAATCAAACAACCGTAAACAGGCTCTCGATCCTCGACTGCTCAGTCCAATTTGCGAAGAGCGTCCTCTTCTAACAAGTATCTGACAAGCTTTTCTGTCAACAGCACAACACCGTACCGAAATGCAGCTGCACCTGCGCTAAGATTAAAGAAAAACAAAAAATACTGCAACCTCTCTACACCACGCTTATCCAGTAACCACCTTAACCAGAAAGCCAACCCCGCCGACACAACGAACACCAATACTCCGAGACATCATCCGTCAATGAAGACGACGCAGCAGCCCAATAATTACCCGCCAAGTTCCAATAGCCGAATGGTTATTTTAAGCGAAGGAGGCTTTCGAGAGTGCGAGAATCAGAATGACAGCTTCAATGACGAGGACAGCGACAACTAACCGAACGGCAAACCATGCCTTGTTGAGAACCAAGCCCAGAGAGCCCCATCTCCCCCTGGGCAGAACCACAGCGGCCACACCGGCCGTCAGAATCAGCCGAGCCAAGTAACCGGCGCTCCAGCCGCAACCCTAATACGTCAGCCGAGTGGACGGATGAGCCGGTCATCCACTTACCACAGCACGGACCAAACCGCGCCGTTTCTAACACATCTCCGGGGATCGGGCTGCCGCCTCCCGTGGCAGCGGCGAACACTAACCGCCATCAGCGGGACACAATGGCCGGGCGATGCCACGGCAGCCACGGACACATCTTCGAACAAGATGGATGCCCCCGTTCCTCCCGCTGCGCGCCGATACACGTCCACCTCTGCTCGTACCAGAACTAGCTGGCCCTCGCTGATGAGAGGAACCGCAGTGCCTGCTGCTACTATACTTCCAGCAGCGCCGAATTCCGACGCTGTTTGTTTTGCGAGGAGGGCTCGTCATAATGCCGGATAATTCCTCGGCGAGGCAAGGCGCGTCGCGGGGGCCCCCGCCATGACAGGCAAGCAATAAATTCTCCGCGTTCACTCAATCTCCGAGGGAGTCGCCGCAACGCAAACACAAGTGGGGACGAAGGCTGAGGCGGCGCTCCTGCCACACGCTCCATCTTTTTCGAAAAAAGCAATTTGAGGACCGATATGCGGAGGCTCCTCTGGAGACTGTGGCGGGAAAGGGAGGCCTCGTGGATGCTGGGACGTACAGGTCTATTACGGCACGCAGACCTCCGTAATGGATGGCTTATTGTGAGGAGGAACTGGGCGCGCACGCGTCACTGGAAGGCCCAACCTCTTCTGGATTTCGTTCGCGTCTCGGAGGGACGGTCGGGTTGACACGTCGCTTGCGGGCATTCGAGCTTTGTCAGCGAGAAGTCCCTAGTGCGATCCCTGGAGCCATCTTCGGGGGAACACGCTAACCGATGCCAGCTCGGAGACCAAGATCACCGACTTTTTTTCTTAATTTTAGTACAGAACGCATTGAGTCTGACATCACGCATGAAACTTACACTCGCGTACATTTAGGTCATTCTTACTAATCAGCCCCCCCCCCCCCCCCCCCCCTGTTATGACGGGGAAACTTTTCTGCATTGTCAGCTTTCTACGTCAAAATAATTTTATATGAAGAGAGTGTTACGGAGCCGAGCTGGTTCCTTTCTCTTTTTGCTCTAGTGTATGCCAATTATTCGTCAATTGATACTGAAATATGCAACTTATGCGCGCTTCTGTGGGAGGGCGTTGGGGGTAAATATGCTCATTTTACCGTTTCGACATCGATGGGAACCGGTTTACTGTTTGTTCTCGAGACAATTTCAAAAATAGAGTTTGGGTAGCGGCTATATTTGCTCATGAAGACGTGCGGTTGCTTGCCTACCTAGAACGCATTTTCAATGGAATGCATTCTACACGTGCTTACATGCGTGAGACGCCAATCAGGATGCTTTATACGGTGACTGGAATACAGCATAAGGAATCGTGAATGATCATTTTACAGGCGAGCAAATTGTATGTGAAACAACGTCAGAGAAGGTGTGAACAAGGGAGGACGATTTTATAAAGAGGTAGAGAACAAGTAAATATCGTTTGTAGCTTAAGGGGTCATTGTGGGCCCTTAATCCTCTAAGCTACAAGTGCGGTATCTCGTCCTTTACAAAGTGCCAGGGAGGGGGGGGGGGGGGGGGGGGGGTTCTTGTCCTGGGTTGTCTCCGACTTGGGGGGGGGGGGGGGGGGAAATGCATGTGTCTATTATACGTGGGCTCGACTTAGGGCTTCATAAGCACCTCCCCTTGCAATGCAGTCGAAGATACGGTAGCCCGTGTTTGAGCGCCGATTAAAGCTGAACATGAGTGCTCTTTCTTTTCGAAAATGTCACAAAAAGTCGTCCTCGAGTTTAGACTATAGAGTAGTTAGATAGGTTTCCATGTTGAGATTAGTGGCTTCAGTTCAGACTATAGAGTCACTAGTAGGTTTCTAGTTCAGATTAGTCCAGACGTTTGAGCTGATAACGTTCGTAGCAACGACGAAGTCACCAGTTGAACTGTGATTCGTACGTCGCATGACAACGAACATAAGATATCGATATAATGGGATGACAGACCAAACAGGCATTTTCATTGAATCTGATATGAATAGAGCTAACTAATCTCAGGTAGAAAGATCGATACAGAGCTAGTTAGATGGAGCTGTGGTTCCTTAGTAGCGAAGGTCAACTGCGCCTCCGTGAAACAAAAAGAAAAACACAAAAAGAAAAGGTGTATGAAAACATAAAAACAAAAGCGAGGGCAGAAGAAAAAAAATCAGGGCTGGACAGAGATACTCAAAAAAGTATTCCGGAATACAAGACCAGACTACAGATTTCGGAATACAAGGTTAAAGGACAAATACGGAGAAACATTTTGTGTTTTATATAAAAGAATATCCTCGAAAATACTTTTGCAAAAACGGGAAAAAATGTGCCCTGGAATACAGATAAAGGTACATACAGAAAACTTTTTTATCCCAAACCCTGGTAGGTGCGGGGAAAGTAGTTCGTGGGGAATGCAAACGGTATGCGCTTGTGCTTTGGTGACTGTCTGCGATAAATCATGCTGTCGTTTCAGGCTCACACCCTGTAGAGGGGGTTATGTAGCGGGTTCAGAATATAAAGTTTGGCACCTCTCGCCTCAAAAAGGTTGTTTTCGCTTTATCGTAAATACCCGAAAATTTGTCATTAGAAACCCGTAAAAACCTCACACATTTAGCCAGGTACTCTAGGTACACTGACAGGGTGTTTATGCTCGCCGAGGGTTTTATTTGAGCAAGACCTATAAGAGCTCGACTACCCAGAACATAATTTTGCAACTCGAAATTCGTTTTCTTCTCGTCCAAAAAACAGCCGGTCGAGAATTGGCCGGTTCCAGTCGCGCTCGCTCTCTTTCCCATGATCACTTGGCGTTCAAACTATGTGCATTAAACATAATCAAAGTCGTCGGTCATCTAAAGCACAAATTTAATATTAAGAATGGAAAAGGATAGGAACCCCATTTTGCGCTCCCCAATAAACTGCAAATACGTTGGTCGAAAAAAATGATTGAAAACTGCGCGACGATCCCACGATGTGTGTGCGTTTAGACAGCGACAGATGTGGTGGTTATTCGACGATACGACGACGAAAATCGATTGACGTTGCACCGAGTGTGCGTCATGTGGTGATCTGATATTGAAATGACGTTGCGTTCATTTAGCATCGATACGTTGTTGATGAAGAAATTACTCTAAGGTCGTGATGCGTATCCCGCCAAATTCAGCGGCTAAACTGAATTGGTGCATAGGTCACGTGATATAAAATTTTCCGCTCAATTGGGTGGGTAAGTGGAATCTGTCTGTAGGTCACGTGACAATAATTTTTCCGCCAAATTCAGCAGGAAAGCTTTTCGTTAACGTACTCCCAACAAAAAAAAAAGTGAAAAAAAGGAAAGAAAACGCGTGTACGATGTACACGCGGTGTACGATTTGAATTCCTGTAATGAGATTCCGTACTCGTGTTTTCGTTTCGGTTTCGAGTAGTTAGGTTTCCTTCTTTTCTTTTTTTGTTGCTTTTAAGGAGATATACGTGACTTAGCAGCAAAATATTGATTGGGTAGTCTCCTAACACCAAATTACATCGCCTAACAAAAAAAAAAAAAAACTTTTTTTTTTGTTGGGGGGGATTGGGGGGGGGGGGGGGGGCGGTGTCACTATTTTTTTAAAGAATGACAGGGCATCGCGATACAATCGATACATTGTAATTGTATTTCACTGCTGATAAACTAATTGATTCTTCAAATGGATCGGGATACAGAACTACAGATTCCCGAAAGTATCTCTTAGATGCTCTTACGATACATTTGCATCGCGATTCTGCTATGCCCCGACAAAAATAAATAAGAAACCAGAAGCGGGAAAATATTATATAGGCAGCTTATTTCAAGAACAAAAACGCAAAGACACCAACCAGGGTCGATTTGTCTATTCGTCAAAGAATTGTCGCACAGACAGGTACGAGGCAAAAGTGACTGTCAAAGATGTCCGTCAAAACACAAAAAAAAAAAAAAAAAAAACATTGAAGAACATTGCAGCTTTAAAGTAGAAACACGTAGTTTTGGTATGGTGGCTGGAAGGGGAAGAATTACGGGCGGGAGGGAAGGGCTGCACAGAGTTGCCATGAAAACGACTCGCCTGCAGACTGCTGCGCCCCTCGCGGTGGTAAAGATTTTCATCACAACACACATGTTGCCCGCCGCCTGTATGTTGAAAGGTCGCCTAGTTTCTTTATATTTTGACTCAGGTTTCTGTAACTACATGAATTACAGACGTTTCTCCCGTTAAATGGGTCGTGCGGATGAATTCCGCAATAAAACTCCGCAAATAAATTTTTGGAGACCGCTAGGGGCACTGCAGTCAGCAGGCGACTCAGCGGTCCCAAAAACATTGAGAGATTCTACAGTACAGGAAGTTTCCAACTGCTGGATCGGGATCACGTGGTGTATAGGCCGTGTCTGTGATACGAGCTGCGTTCAGGTGACGAAAGCGTTGATCGTCTGCGAGCATTTCAGCCTTTCCGCCTCCTTTCCTCCTCGCCGCACGAAAGCGCAACGCATGGGCAATTGCGATCAATCTGCGCCGGTGGCAACGTTACTAGAGCCGCTCAGTTGGGAAACTGCCGTAGAGGCTGCTCTGAAAAAGTGGCCCCGATCTGTCCTCGAGAACCGAGCTGATGGCGATCGCAACGCCGCCATTTCTCCCGCAGCGGCGACACGAGGAACTGCACGTGAATTTTATTTAGGCTGTAATCGGCCATTTTGGCGCCGAAACAGATACGGTGGAAGGAGCTGTTTAGAAAACGTTTATTGACGTCAATTTAATGGAACTGGACACGTACATAATACACACACTGGTCTTCAAGCTTATTTATAGTTATTGGACCCTTCGATACAATGAGTACACTTTATACAAGAACTGAACACAGTAGGGCGTTTTCGTAGATCGTTTTCGCCGTCCCGCAAGGCCCTCCGCAACCCGCTACGATAGTGGGAACTCCACAGTCAAGGCTATCGGCGCGCAGGCGCAGTGGCAACTTCTTCGTTGCGAAACGCTTAGCGGAGGGAGCAACTCGTAGAGGCAGGACCATCGTCCCGGAAACTCCTGCTCTCCGAGCCAAAGGAGTTCGCGGTCTAGATAACGGTACAAGGAGCCACGAAGACGGGACAGCAGAGGCCACATGGCTCGCGTACGACGCTGCTGGCCCACTGCAGCACAACGATTCTGCCAAAGCACATGCTGACCGACTGCTAACAGTAGGAGGGCGAAGCCTCCTCAAGGATATCGGCGGCCCGAGACGTAGTGCACGATGCCCAGAGTGCGAAAACCATGGTGCACGAGACGCCAAAATGATCGCGCAACGCTGCAAGTCGCAAAAACGTGGAAGTGCGCCTCCACTTCTCAGCAGTTAGGGCACCGGGAATCGGGCACCATGCCCAACATTGGAGACGATCCATGGTCGGAAGAACCTCCCATCCTCGACGCCACTCGACTATACCAGCATGTGGCTCGTGTAGTACGAGGCACCTCGGCTTGACTATACGAGCCGGTGGTTCGTATAGTCGAGGGGGTGCCACGCCGTCTCCCAAGCGGACGCGCCGTGAATTACTACCGAATTTAGGATACACCTAGGTCGGGACGCGCTACCTGAAATCACCGCTGGGGCATGGTTGTACAAAAACAATATGAATTGTGCCGCAAAACTTTGCAAACTAAAGATTTTAGAAAGCATCACGCGCCCCTCATTTTGTACTAAACTCCAATAAAAGTTACTACAAAAAGAGTTTTTTTTTCGTTGGTTTTTACGCAAAAACATGTATTCTAAAAGCTCAAGGTGACCGCAGTACAGACAAATGATAAAGAGTGGCGCTGTTGTCGTATTTAACTTGGTCTCGGCGGACGACAGCGGCCCAGGTTTCAACCGTGAGTTTCCCAACTGAGTGTTCTAGTAACGTTAGCCGGTGGCGTCCGCCGTTCGATTGTAAACGCACCCCACGGTTTGAGATGAACCCTCTCTACAATCTAGGCTTTCTCCAAATTTTCATCGCACATCGGGTTCCTTTTTATCATTGAGCGCATATGGCGCTCGTCATACTTCCTCTTCTAGCCACCATAATTTTTTTCCTTTTCTTTCTCCAGACTGTACATGCAGATTCAACCGCCCAGCACTAACGTTTTATAATACAAGAAACACCTCGTTGTGGCAATTTATAACAACCAACGAACAAAGTCATTTCCGAGTGGGCTCGCACCTGCTTGAAGATCCAAGCTGCAAAAAAAAAAAACCTCAACATCTTTCACCAAAATAAAGATACCCACCAATCGTTTCAACGACATCCACGCAGACATCGACGGTCCTTTGCCACAACCTAATGCAGACTTGGGAAGTAATCCGTTACATTTTCAAGTTATTTTGTGACACGTTACTTTTTTTTGTGGCAGTAATTTGTTATGTGATTTCGTTAGAATATTGGTAACAGATTACCATAATTACTCGCTGCTTCTTGAAAAACAATATGAACATAATACAGAAACTGAAGCAATATGAGCAGGCAAAAGACCATATGCGAAATGCACAGTGTCATCTGGCGGGCGCCGAAAAACATGTTCCGTCTCACCAGTTGACTTTGGGGCTGGCAAAGACCAGGGCGCAAAAACGTAGCTCTGAAGAATCCTTCGCTCGCACAATGCACTCGCGCAGAGAAAGCGGTTTCGAAACCCAGGAGCCCGCGCCAGTACCTTTACCGGCACTCAAAGACAAATTTTGAGCCGAAGTGTTCGTCGGCTCTGTTGGTTGCGGCGAGAAACCATGCAGCGACGAGCACTACATTAGCAAGAAGAGAGTAAAACAATACTATCCATTAGTTCGCAGGTATGGGTGTCTAGCGTTGACGGTGAGCAGTAGGCCTCCATTGTCACCGACAACGCTACGAAATCGACAGACACCAGAAGAATCTCGACGCAGCAAAGATGGCAGTGCACGGAGTGTTGCCAGATGTTCGAACTATTTCGCACATGGTCTATTTAACAGCATAAAGGTAGCAAGCTCACCACAGTAAAGAGGAAATTAACCGAAAATAAAACATGATTTTTTATATGACCGGTCACTAGAACCAATAGACAAACGTGCAGCAAGGCATATACAAATATCCTAAAAACAAAAATCAAGGAGACAACGCCGAGTAAGCGTTGTCTTGATCTCCTGGTGGAGGTAGACGCTGCTACTGAGCATGCGCACTGCTAGCTTAGTCTGCAGAATCCCAGGGATCATTTCCGGTCGTCGTAAGCTAGCGAGATGGCGGGTGTGGTGGCAGCTCTCCCTGTTTTGGCAGCTTACAGGTGAACGGAGGGCACCTACATTTTTTCTCTTAAATACAATACTTTAGTGTTATAAGGACTGTCCTGAGGCGGGCGTGTGTGAAATGGAAAGTAGTGTTGCAGAACGTTTTTTTAAAACATCAAATTTGTTTCACTTATTTTTTTGATATGTGCACGGGAAAACTAACGTGAAAGTAACTTGCAACGTAACGAGTAAAGTAATCCGTTAATTTTCAGCGAAATTAATTGGTAACGGTAATTCATTACATTTGAGGTTCGATAATTTGTGATTGTAATCCATTACATTTTTCAAGTAACGGGCACAAATCTGCAGGCTAATTGTAACATTTGTACCTAGACTTCCACGAATTGTTTCACCTGTTCGGCTGGAGGGTTTTCCACGCAAGTCCCGTATATGATATATTAACAGAACCGCTTCAGTAAGATGGAGTCTTAGACACACCCCTATTGCCTATGGTCCTCGATGTCTGAGTAGCGCGTTGCCATGCATGTTACCCATCCTGCCATCTCATCCGGGTAATACGGAGCCCAGGGCGGGGTTGTGCTTCCTCATGCACAAGATCTCATGTGTAAAAGACCGAGACCCAAAGCCTCTCCCTTTCATAAGTCATCAATATATAGTTTGCACTCTCACACTACCTCTACCGCAACTGGTAGCCGCTTGTTGAAGTGAAGAACTCAATATCATATGACTTCAAAATGATATGACCTCAAAAACACTTTTGGGGGTCATATCATTGTTTTTACCGAAGCTTCCGTTCCATCAACTTCTTTCCCGTAAAATTTAAATTAAACGAGCACTTGCGCTCCAGTCTGCCATTCCAAGACTCTTATTCTCCTTATCCAGCGTCAAAAATCAAAAAGAGGAGGGTATTCAAAGGGGACCCTCCTGCAAAAAGCGGGGAGCTGGAATCGTTCAGCGTTCGCTTGCCGCTCGTTCGCTCTGCTTCCCCCTGCGAGTGAGCCCGAGTATCCGCCTAACAACAAGAGGAATTTCCGAAACATGAGCCACGCGACTCCCGCCTCGACCCGATGCCTCCAGACTGCTCATTCGGCGTTTTCCACCTCTCTTGCTTTCGATCGCGGTCGCCAGTTTCGTCATCTCCCCTCCAACGCGAAGGGCGCTGTTGCGTGCTGCGGCTCCCATTTCTTTTTACGCACCCTCGGAGATCTAAAAGGGCGAAGGAAGCAAGTCCCCGGAGGAAACACAAATTAAACGTGCAGCCCAGAAGGGACAGCCAATATGTAGGAAAAAGAAAATAAATAACTCTATAATAAAACAAATGCGGGCTTTACTCGTCCGCACGCTCGCTCGTGAAAGCAAACACAAGCTGCAAATAAATCGTTTTCGCCTCCGGTTCCTTTCCCGCGCGTGTATAACCCTGTTTGTTTTTCTGCGCTCTCCATGACAAATGGGGCAAGCTTCCCATTGGTCCACGCGCGGGATAGCCTCGAACCCCGCCCCCGTTGCCGACACATACGCCCGTCCATGGTCGCTCTCTCACCGATGTTGTACGGGTCGATAGTCGCCGTACCAGGGCACGCAGTGACTGCCCCCCCCCCTCTCCCCCCCCCCCTCCACTTTTCCCTTCCTCCTCTTTACCCCCTCCCATTCCGCCATCTCAGAGTGCCTTCAAATTAGTCCCTGTTGCTTGCACCGAGAAATTAGCGATAAAGTTAATTTGCTCTTAACGATGTCCGCTCGGGTAAACAGCCATGGGGAACGCGCGTTTCATTCACTGCGCCGCCTAGGGAGAGGAAGAGAAAGCATGGAAGAGAGTGGTTGGTTTTGGTTATAATTATATATTAATAAATATTTCTCTATTGAGGTAGTGATAATAAAAGACATAGGCACTTGCTATTTGTTGTAGTTACCTCCGTATAGTAAATGAAATTGTAGAGACTTGAAGATGAAAAAGCCGCAGTCGCATCAGGAAACAAAAATATTATTCTTACGTGCAAGAGTTATTCATTTGTACCTTTGTTCTTAATAAAATATGATTTTTATTGAAACTCGTTATTGAAGTAATGCTTGTTGTATTCAAAGGTCTTGTCGAATTTTCGTACGTTTCTTTTTGAAGGGAGGAAAAAAAGGGGGGGGGGGGGGAGAATGAGGGTGTACTCACCAACCACATATCACAAACCAGGTGAAAACGGGGGACCGTCTTATGCCCGGGGTGTGACAGGCATGGCATGATACAGTATGTCACACAATTTTAGATCTATGACAAACCACTGACTACTTAGTGCATCTATTGATGGTTGAAATTAATATTTTCCAAAAATGTTTTGTGCGTAAAATAAGAGAAATCTCATAATGTGCAGATAGAGAAGTTTGTTTACGCAGCTCGTCGCGGAACGAACCAAGAGAACGGAGAAAACAAAACTAGTAAAGAAATAAATATGCTTCCAAAGGAGTCCTTCACCAATGTCAGGAAATCCTAATCAGCGCAACGGTGAAGTGCTTGCACGAGTTTATGTTTTTGGTTATTAGCATAGCCAACAAAAAATAAATAGAATGCTTCGGCTACTTCTGCTCTTTATGGCAAATGAAGATCAGTCTCGAAATGAAACGACAATATCTCGAAATGAAACGACAAGGTCTCGGTGAAGGCAATACCGAGGGTAAGTAAGGACAGGCAGGACTGAATAAAAAGAACGCAAGACAGTGCAAACGGCTTTAATAGGTCTCAAAACAATCATGACAGATTCGAGAGGAAGGGAGAGACAGAGAGAAGGATATTCAAGATGTTCCATAAAGATTGTGATAAGCAATAGCAGTAACGCGTTGCAAGTAACAGTGTTACCCGTAGCGCGTAATTTTTTTCAATAGCATAGAAGGTATTTGTTATAGTTTCACAACAGTAGCGTGTAACGGGTTACTATATTTGAGCAACGTAAAGATTTGCTTTACTTGTTATATTTCCTTGCCAGGACTTCCACTAGTTTAAAAAAATTATATTACAAATATCTCTTGTGCTTAAGTCTTGTGTATCTACACGCCGATCTGCTCAATCTTACAATCAACCCTATTAACCTTCGAATCTTGAAAACTGGAAACAGGGCAGAAATATTCCTGGGAATGGCACTAAGATATAAAGAATCCTGCTCACGAAACCGCTCACCCACTGTATACTGTTTATCGCACTGCTAGGTGCTAGTAAGTTTAGAAAATTATTTAGGTATTTTTTTTTCTTAGAACACGAAATGCCTTTGAGCAGAATTCCCCCAATCCCGAAATTTCGTCCGTTCCTCCGTCCGTGCTTTTAATGCTAAATTTCGCGGGGAAATGAACGTCACGTGACCTGACCAAGCGAATAATGCACCAATTTCGTTTCCCCGCTAAATTTGGCGAGAAAAGTGATGTCACGTGATTTGACGTCACGACACCTATGCACCAATTAAATTTATCCGCTAAATTTAGTGGAAACTTTGATGTCACGTGACTCGACGTCACGTCACCTTTACGAAAATTCAGGTTCCATGCTGCATTTCAGAGATATAATAATGCCACGTGTCCTGACGTCATGTGAGTTACAGACCAATTCAGTTTCCCCGCTAAATTTCGCCATTATTTTATGTCACGTGACCTATGGGCCATGTCACTTTCTTCGCTGAATTTATAAAAAAAGATATAGGTTCTTCACTCACCGAGAGAAGTGTTCAATGTCTCCGACACAACTTCTATCATCAATGGTAGAAGCTATCATCAATGATAGAATAAATCTAAACTCTTGTCGAAAAACACGAAGTACAACTGGAAACAGAACCTACGCGCGGGCGAACTGGTAATACATGATTTTAATGTAAAAGAGAAGAAGAAAAAAAACAAAAACAAAAAACGGGAAGGTGGACAAAGAAAGGTAAAAACGACGTTATTGTGAAGTTTCTGTGTTTGTGTCTTGCTTATACAACTATGCACCTTGTGAATATCTGCAATGTCAGAATAATTGAATTTTGTTTCAAAATTAGAAGTGACGGCTTTTAACTAATGGCGTTATATTTTTGTTTTAGTCTGTATCTACAACACAGGTGTGTCCGAAAGCACCTGGTCGCTTCATCCAAGCTACCTCGTTTAAAGCCAGCATTCACAAAGTGACATTCGCCGTTCTGAATCTGAAAGTTCCATCATCCGACAATTAACCAAGTTATAAACGTTATTAGGCATAATAAAGTAATGCAATTGCTCTGACTGCTCTTCTGAGGAACCACCATTTCCAGCAACGCATTACTTTGCGAGCTCCAGCCGCAACGCAGGTCGGCAGGAGCGGAGCGCGCCGAGTGACGGCCCCGGGGAGAGTCAACGAGCCGCAGGCAGAGCAGACAAATGGAGGGGTCCCGGAATTCGCATCGATCCGCGCATGTGCAGAAGGTCGAAGGCACGCCTCACCCCCACGGCGCGACAATCCCCCAGTTGCGGCAGCGAAGACCGAAGAGCAGCGCGAATCGCCGCGGCAACCCGACTAGGGCGCATACACAAATCAGCGACTGAGTATCTAAACAAGCTCGGTCGGGGGAAAGGGAGCCAACAGCCCGGCAGTTCCGCGCGCCATGCAAGTACCCACGCTGCTTGTCAGCGCTAGTAATTGCCGGATTTACAGCGCGTTTCGCTCATTAGCCGCACGGCGCGCCACGCATCGCTGGCGCTCACCCCGCCTCTGTGCACGCGGTGGCTGCTACGGCAGCGACGGTGTGGGGCAGGTGCGATGCCGCTGGCAGTGGCCAGGTTTTAGCTAGAGTTCCCTTCGCATTCATGTTTGTGCTGTAGGCAGAGGAACTCGCCATGTTCTTAAAATCTTTGATTTATAATCATCATCGTCATTATCATTATCATCATCATTTATTTCTCCTTAAAGGCCCGCGGGTGCATTCTAGTCCATGGCAACATTCTGCTTCTGCACGCCGCCGTCTTTGTCTACTAGGCTGTCCAACGAGTTCTGGGTATGCGCAGTAGATCTTTCTTGTGGAAGACCAGACGCCGCGCGAGTGTCCACAGTTTAGTGACCCACTATGTTTCGCCTGAGTGATAACTAATAACCGATGGAAAGACGTATACGAGGAAGTAGGCGGATAAGACGGTTAAACCTTGAGAGCATCAATATCAACACAATGTGCCGAGAAACCGAGGGAGAAAAGACGAGAGCGGCCGTGGACGTCAGAACGCCAATCTCTGGTTCGAACGAATAGTGAGTGGGTCTAAAGCAAGTTTCCTTTGTCTCCACTGCACTCGTCGAATGCGCTCGAATGCGAGAGCCTAACGCCGGTCGCCGGGGCTCCGCGCTCTAAAGCCTTCGACCAGTGCACTGGAGACAGACAGCTAGCTTTAGGTCTACCCACTAATCTGACCAACCAGAGTTCGGCGTTCTAACATCCCCTCCTGCGCTCTCGTCTCCCCCTCTCCCTCAGTTTATTGGCGCATAAAAGAGATACAGTAGTCCGGTTCAGTGGATTAATCGGGGAGGGGGCGACGACTGCTGCAAACTTAGGAGGGACATCCGTGAAACATAAATGAAATCACGTAGCAGGTTCCAGTTGCTTGTATTAAATGGTAATCTGCATTTCATTAGCGACGGTGGGGAATGTAATTAAACGTCCAGAACAGCTGAAAACAGGAAACATACGGCGAGGTGGTGATAATAGAAATTGTCTAAAATGGAGAAAGTCAGAGAGGCGGGACATCCTTCGGCGGAGTGAAAGTGTGTCTATAGGTTATGAATGCAGGCACGTAGCCAGGATTTTGTTTCCGGGGGGGGGGGGGGGGGGGGGGGGAGCCCTTGACAGAATGCTGTATGAGGGGGAGGGGGAGAGGAGGTAGTGGTACTAGCAAAATGGAGGATTTCGGGGGGGGGGGGGGGGGCGGAAACAAATTACGCTGCAGACGATGAGTGGTGCTACACCGGTGACGCCTCCTTCTTTATGGGGGGGGGGGGGGGGGTTGTCATAGCCGATATTAAAATTTTATTTAGTACGAAGAAGCTTTGCATAGTTTATGAAAACTCGTGTTTTTTAAAATTTATTTTGTATGCAGTCATTCTGCCTGGGTTGACCAAATCCACGTTTACTGGCGCGGCATCAGTCATCCGTACTCGTGGTCGATGTTATCTCATGCCAATTTAAACTCTTTGCAACGCCTGAAAAAAAACTACCAAAGGCACCGTTTTTTTTTTTTTTTTTTGCTTTTTAGGAACGCAGAACGTCCCACTGATTAAAGCGTTCGCCCGTGAAAAGTAAAATAAAAAAAAAGTGAAACAAACTTTGAGTCACATGTATTGTTGTAAAACTAAAATAGTGGACAATATGCTTTTACCGCTAAACTGTACGACTTCTTCCGCCTTGCGCACCAAGAAATTAATTGAAAGTTTCTTCAGAATTGAAAGGGATGACGGCGTAGTCGTTTGTAGATGTTGGGTGATAGGAAGTCAGAAAATCAATCACTGGCAGAGGATCCCTGCCCTCAAACTCCTGAGAAACCGAAACTCAAGAAATTTGGCGCTACCAAGAAGACAGCGCGAATATTGTTACCAGACCACCATGCAGTTTGGAATATCGTCTATTACTGATTAGCTTGCGATCATCAGTTTTGTGAGCGGGGATTACGTTAAAAATTGTGAGATTACAGAGAATTTTCGAAAACATATGTTACATCAGGATTCTGTGATTGTTTATGTAAGAAAACAACTCGAAAGAATATCATGGTGTGAAAGGCATTTCCCATACACCGCTCCTATGTTTACGAATGAACACCCGAGCGTGCGATCGTTGCAGCCAGCTTCGCTCGCTCCGGAAAGCGAGCGAAGCACACGTCATACGCACTGTGCGCCAAAAAAGGCACCAGGCAGAAGTTTTTTTCTTGAATGATCTCTACGATATCGAACGAGACTAGAAATAAGTAAAAATAACAAATGAAATTCTAGAACAAATCAAACGGCGACTTGTAATGACTTGATACATCCTTGACGATGTCTGTGAACACATCCACAAACATTTCGTTCTGAGGCTGAGCATCACGAGGCCGATCTCAGAGTTCCACGATTGCAAGACAAATGGAAACGACTACATATATATATATATATTATTTTTTTGTCAGTATCTACCCCGCATTTCTTTTTCTCTAGCGGCATATAAGCAAGCCACACATATAAATCCAAAAGGACGTAAACAAAACTAACACTAAAGGAAGAAGACCGTCGCCACAGGTGCCCCGTTTGTGAAGACGGCGCGGGCCACACAGGGAGGGCAACTCTCGTAACCCTTGCTGGCCGAATAACCCCATCCCTCAGTGGCAATCCGCGCTGCCATGCAGAGCCGTCTTGAAGGTTAGCACTATCTGCGCCAGCAGCCAGGCAGACAGACGGCGTTGGAGGCACGCAGTCTAGCAGGGACCCGCAGCAAACTACCCCCCAAAAAAAGAGAGACACAAGGCATACCCTGCTGCTTTCGGAATGCAACTTCCTGCCTGCCACGCCACCTGTGGGCTCGTTCTTCTATACTCTCTGTTTTAGCCTTGTGCTGTCGTTTGGTGAGTACGTTTTGTTTGCGCCTTTCTCTTGTGTGCTGCTGCACGTCGCTAGATTTTTTTTATTTTGTTTATTTGTGGCATGCGTTGGTTAGAAGGACCCCTGCCCGTGTATGCTTCGTTTCACCTTACGTTGGAGTGCAGCGAACGCTACGAGTCATCGGAAAAAATCCAGTGCCGTTTGTCTGCCACATGACCTTCGGGAAGGGCGCAACGACGCACGGATGGCACTTAGTCTCGCGACATATTCGCTGCCCAGGATTGGCTGGAGATAACTCGTAGCGTCCCGCTGTTGTCCATCGTAAGGTGAAACTGAGCAGATTCGCTGGTTTCTGCATTGTTTGGCATAGACGCGTCTCCGGGATTCCGATGATTCTTCCCTTTTCTTCATTCGCCTACAGCAAATATACGTCTTGGGACCTCGTATTTCTTTTCGAGTTCTTTTGTTGCTGTTTCTTTTGCCTCCGAACCATTCGTTTTTGTCGAGTCATTGCTATTGTTTCGAGGTATACGAGGCCGCCCCATGCATAAACAGGAGAATGGCAGATGCCACAGCCGAGATTTCTCTCTTACTTTTTTCTTGTCGAGAACTCGAGGGGAAGGAGAAGAGTTGTATTGGTAATCTTTTGCTTTATTTACTTACGAGTATAACCGTCTATGTCTGGGCTTCCCTTCCCTGAACTGCTACGCCATTCCATTACGGGAAAGAGTTATGGTAAAGAAAAAGTGCAAACAATAAGCGAACGAAGAGCGAGAAATGGACGCTGAAGATTGAGGCAACAGTGTGGCTCTCTGGCGTGAATTAAGTGACAATGGGATTGCAAGATGGATGACAGGCGCTGCAGACGCGAAAAAAGATTGGCTAAAAAAAATTAAAACGCACGATGCTGTTTTCAGTACATGGGGAACCTCGGTGGCGTCAGAGACCATACGTCATCTTATAAGGTGCGAACTCTCCGCTGTTTGCGTTCTTTTTGTTTTTGGCTAGCCGAAATTTTTATAGCCTAATTGAGGGTTTCTGCCTTTTGGCCGTTATTTAGAACACAATACGGCGTTATAAGTCGACATCTATAATAATAAAATAAAAGTGATGCATGAGTATCTTAGGTATGAACCATACCTCCCTACATTAAATCAGTAAAAAGAAACGGAAAGAAAGTCAACCTTCTTCATCGCTTAATCACAAGCCCAAGCAGAAGAGGATCAATATATAAAGCATGCCTAAGAACATTTTCTTCTTTGTGTTGTCTACAGTTTTGATGATCGTATACGCCCAAAAAAGCGGTGTTATCACGTATTATAAGCTCTATAGAATTTGCATTTGGGATACGAAAACTGAGAGAAAACTTATCGCCGAATGTGTTGGTGGTTGTGACGTGCATCCCAAAAGAATGTTTACAGCATTGCTGTTTCCATCAATTCATAATAGTGATGTTTAACCGAAATCTTTTATGTGTCGTCAAATAAATATGAAAAAACAATTTCTAGCAACATATATATGCCATACCATATTCATCAGCTTTAATGTCTTAGTATTAGAACACATTACGTTTGCTTGCAGAAATGGGCGGCTTATATAAATAGTTATCGAGATTTTCTTATAAATTCGCAGATCCCTCTAGAGGCGTACCATTCCTGTCTTACGGATGTTTCTCTATTTCCATTTCTAGAGCCCGTTCACACACTTGTGACTCCTGGCCGCCTAAGCAACACAAACAACATTGTATCATAAGCTAGTGATTCCGGTTCACATTCTGTTTACGATTGGAAACATGCGGTATTTTTGCTTAAAAGGAAGTACGAAGAAAATGGGGTTGAATACTCAAGTATCGGTTCGACTTTAGCAGAATTCACGCTATAATTTTGGTTCCTAGAAGCCGTACCATATATTTATTGTTTAGATGCTGGCAGTTTTGAACTAGCTGGCATTACAAGGGGGCACACTTACGCGTTCATTTTGCGCAAATTAAAAGCTGCAGGTGCGTACCAAGCTCCGCGAATTTTTGCATTGGAAGCGAGCCGCCCGCGCCTTTTAGCAAGTCATCCCTCACTTTGGTCCCAAGACTTCGTCAGTCTCTTTCCTTCCAACAGAGACGTAAATTAGATTTTTTTTTGTTGTAACTCTGGTGATTTGGAATTTTTACTGACACCAACTTGTGATCTAACAGAACTGAGCTAGTTGGAAAAGTCAGTTGGCGGCAGACAATCTGCTAACAGTCAGAATTTGTAAAGTAGGGTTTTTACTTCGGAGGAAATGAGAAGGTCCCAGATAACCTTCGGATAAAATATATTGCCATCTGTAAGCCTCTCCCAGAAGGTCAATGTGCCTTATGTTCGTAAGATCTTCAAGGGTTGTAAAAAAATTTGACCTTTCATGTACCTAATGGCAAATTGCGACATGTATATATATATATATATATAAATGATTATTTAAATACACAAGAAAGACCCATGGATTGAACAAAAAGAAGGAAATGTTTATTTGACGTTTTGAATATACGTATTTGAAATATAGATGTAAAATACTATGAATATTATTCATCTGTTCACATATTAGGGAATATATTTGTGGACTGTATTTTTTTTTAAATTTTAACTACAAAATTGTATATAACAAATACTTGTATTTCAAACACTGCCCAAATACAATTTTGTGTACTGCAATTCGCAGTCAAGTAAAAGTTATGGTTATTGTTCTTTGCGATAAGAGTGGAGGCAAAAACAATTAAACTTGCTTGCAAACTTGCAAAAAAAATAAACATATGAAATAAAAAAAAATACGAGAACAATGAATGAACGAGATGGAGGATCATAACCTTTTTGTCCCGTGCTTTTATTTTTTTAAACATTTTTGAATATAAAAATTTTTAAAAATATTTTTATATTCATATCTAATGTGTAATTGAATACGCAATTAAATACGTAATTGTCGATGTATTTGTGTAATGTGTAATTGAATACGCAATTAAATACGTAATTGTCGAAGTATTTGTATTTGCATTTTGATGTATTTTCTGCGAGTATTTTACTGGACCCTGCTCTCGAGTAACATAGATGTATTCGAGGATATACACGAACTCATCTCTGTTACGTCACGGCGCGGTGGTGGCGCGTCGGACGCACTTCCGGTCTGGGGCTGTGGGCGGAAGTGCCCATTTGAGATGTGTATTCCTGCGTTGTTTTGAAAGGAACCAGACAAAAACTTGCCTTGTCGTCAAAATGCTGCGACTGGGGCTGTACCAAGAGAGTCGAGAAAGGTTTGAAAGTCAGTTTTGATGCGCTCGGTTCGTCCGAGAACTTGGATATGTGCCGTGAAAAGGGAAAACCTGACGCCGTCGGACCACGATTGCTTGGGCGGGAAGCATTTTGGGTTAAATTCACGGATACTACTGGCCATCAAATTGATTTGTTTGGTTCCAAAATGAACGCCGTAAAACCGTCAAGTTGTACGGACCACCTGCGGACTACGTTCAGTGCGTCTTCAAGTTCAAACGGTCGCCTGATCGTTCGAACTGTCGTCTGCTCTTTCAAACGTTTCTGCTTGTCGTCTGCTCTTTTAGAGGACACCGGCCCGTAGACCACACGTGGGCCCGATACTTGCGATAAGAATTAAGTGCAGGCCTTAGAAGACTTAAGTTTGAAGGTTGGTAAGCAGGCTCGACGTAAACAGTAGATACAAGGAGACGTTGATCATTGTTACCAGTGGTCATCACCGACTTGTTATGCCTGATTCACTTGGTTAGAATCTGCTGGCGACTTTCAGTATCGACGTCGACCATCTCAGCTACGGTTCATGCTTTTGCAGTCCGAGCGACGTCGCTAATGAAAATTGCGAGCGAAATCTCATCACGTGAATCAGGATTTAGCGTACGTTCTGCGGCGTCCACGCGGAATGAATCGCCGCATGTCAGATTATTCACGCGAAGTTTTGCGGTGTAACGAGCCTCGTTAATTTCGCTGACGCTGCTCAAGTAGTCAGACATCGTTAGGAGGACGTAGAATCAACAGTTCCCACGCGAAAAAGAGCGCGGGGACTCACACCGGCGCCGACAACATCGCATTTCAATGGTTTGTTTATGGGCGACGGCGAGCTTTTTGCCCACACCCCCATCGCGCATGCGCGGCGCCGGTTGCGTCCGCTAGGGGCGCTCCGGGCGCTCCGGTTTGTTTGTAAACATGAGTTGGTGTATAAACCGCGATGTAGGGTGGGTCACCTCTTCAACCGAGCAATCATGGCGAACAAGTCTAAATTCTGAATCTAATTTGTACATTCTTTAATGACCGACTTAGAGAGTGTTCGGTTTTTGCCCCACGCTTGATCTCTATAGGGATCTCGGAAATATAGGTGTGTGCCCTGGAGGGACAGTTACGAAAGTAACATTGAAAGGCTGTATAATTATGTTTGTGAAATGCGTTGTATATAATTGGGTTTTGTTTTCCCGAATAGTCTATCTTGGTAACTATATGCTCAGTTTTACCTCAAGTCCGACGGCCTGCAGCTGACGCCCCCATTCGATGGAGTTATTATAATGTACGCTAGAGGTTGCGCTGGCGCTAGTGTGCTGTGGAAAAATGAAGCAGACAGCAATCGGTCTGGAGTTGACTTCCGGTAATACATTTGTATGGAAAAAAAAAAGTGAGTGCATTTTCTCTCTGCGATCGATTATCACGAAAGATTCGTGCACATTAGATAGCTTGGAACATTTCTCAATCGTGTAAATGAAAATATTGGTCGGTTACGGTGTTGTTCCAAATTCATTACATTAAACGCGGTGCTTAAACAGCTTCATACATGTATTTGTGTGTACTGTCGGACATTTTCAGGGCGAACGTGTCATCCCTGCTTTTCTGCATGGGGGATTTGGGGGGCCAAACAAACAAAGGACATCTGAAAAACCAAGATAGAGGGCAAAGACCACGCAACACTGAATCAGTAACTCCCTGTGCACGTAGACGATCAACATAAAGTGAACGCCAGGTACTAATATAATCCGATTTGCGAGCAATAAAAAAAGTATCTCTTCTATTATCTCTGCTCATGCATATATGTACGAAGATGCTGGTTCTGCGTTTAAAACATCACCCGTACGCTCAAAACCTTTGAAACAAAGCTAAAAGTCAAAACGCAGGTGCCCGATAAAAGCTGCCCGGCATGGGAAATAATAAAAAATAATAAAAAGATACCTTTTATAGCCCACGTACTTCATTCTTTACGTTTTCAATGTCTTTAACCGCTGGATATTAAAGATGCACGACGGGTCATTTTCATATATAGTGGCAGGACTGGCATATTATATAGCAGCGTCACCGGAATGCTGGAAAACATTGAACAGGCTAACGTTCCTTTCGATCATTAGTTTGCTTAGAATCGTCGCTCTTTTGTGGACACCTGCTATCGGAACAGAGGTTTGGACCCGAAATATAGCGAAGTTTAACATCGTTTTCACTCACAAAGAAAAATACCGTAAGTAAAATAATTACACTTTTATAGTGTTAATAAAAATACGTACTATTCGCTATACGACACAAGTAACAAAGGTGATTCCTGTTAGCATTTTCCCTCAGTCTCCGCCATCAATGAATGCACATAAAATGATTTATTATTTTTTATTATTATTATGATTCTCCGGTTAAGAGACACCATGCAAGCGCTGTTTTGACATAGGAATGCACACCTCTGCACCGCAAAAGTGTATAGACTGGTAGCTATCTGCTTCGTTCTAGATCCCGGAAGTCGCGCATAGACACAAGCGACAGTCGAACCTCTAGCGTACCTGACACCAACTATATATGGATGGAGCCGCTGGGAGCAGCGCCGAAAGAGCATTGTCCCGACGCTCGTCGTCTTTTGCGCGTTTACCATCACCAAGTGCACCCACCCCGCACATAGGGTGTCACAAAAGAAAATCTACACGGTCTTTTTAATCGCAAAAATAAACTAGGCATCGCCGAACGCTCATTCTCCGCCCAAAGGTAGCTCTAAAAGTCACAACCAGATGCCAAAGTTTCAGCCCGATCCGATAACTTAATCAAAAGTTATAAGTGATTTTCTGAAAATTTCAATGGGAAAATGGCGGCCGACGGACTTTTGAAACACATGGGGCTCTATGGCACCAGAAACCGAAAACGGGCAAAAATGGGCTCCATTTTCCTATTGAAATTTTCGGAAAATCACTTATAACTTTTGATTAAGTTATCGGATTGGGCTGAAACTTTGGCATCTGGTTGTGACCTCCAGAGCTACCTTTGGGCGGAGAATGAGCGTTCGGCGATGCCTAGTTTATTTTTGCGGTAAAAATGACAGTGTAAATTTTCTTTTTGTGACACCCTGTATATATATATATATATATATTAGATGCGCCGAGATCCTGCACTTTCTTCTTGCGCGTGATTGGGTTAGCCGGTCAGAGCGAGCGCAGTGACGATGCACTTTTGGTTCTGCGTGATTGGCTTCAATTAAAACTTGTTGTTGGCCTAGTTGGTTCATGATGCAGTATAGAGGTTTTTTTGCGCGACACAGGGGACAAGTACAAGCGAGTAGACACGGACAAGCGCATCGGATAGTACCGTCGGGTACGATCGGACTCGAGGACCGTTCACGCACGACTCTAACGACGGGAGAACGCACCGACAAGCTGGCGCCATCTATGAGGTGATCCCGGAAAGGCGTTTCGCTAGAGTGAAGGTTTGGCGGTATTTGTGGGAGAAGTGGTCTTTTATCACTTTGTCAAAAGTGTGTTTTTTTTCTTTGCGCCATGAAAAAAGGGTGATTCGCGAGAGAAGTAGGAAATAAGCGGGACCGTCAAGTGTTTCCCTGGTCCCCAATAGGTGGTGCCAGTGTGCTCTCTCGTCGCAGGAGATTTTAAGAGGTTACGGGGCATTTGGTCCTAAGAAATTGTGAGCGTATGAAGGGCCTTTGAACTGACAGGGTAAGGAAAATAACAGTCAACATATAAACAAAAAGCGAAATGTTCTTAAAAAATTCGGCGAGATAGTAATGGGTCGTAGAAATAACCTAACAAAAACTTCTTTTTTTATTTTTGCATAAGCGTATATTACACAAACGTAATCAATAGAATCGCTGCCTCGGCTCACTCCCAATGACTTCGAGACTTCTTAATCTCTAGCATCTCTTACAAAATGTATAAACGCCGCGTCTCTCCAAAGCACACCGGTCACTTTCACCACCACTCCCCAAAGCTAGTACGGAGAAAGCGTTCTCGTCTTCGCCAATTCACCGCGACATTTTTCTCGCCAGAAATCCGCGAAGCAGCGCGCGTGTGAGGTTCGACTGAAGAGGGTAGGGGGAGGGGGGTCTTCGGGAGGGGGACCCCCCCGCGGGGTCCCCCTCCCGAAGACGGATAGTTGGCCCCCAATATTTGCAGAGTGTCCCTGGCCGCTTCCATCCCGTCCGCGGGCCCCCCGCTTGCGCGCGGCCGCACCTCGCGGGACATTACTTCTCGCCCCGAGAAGAGAGGCGCTGCTGCATGTGAGAGCCCGAGCGCTTCGCTCTCACGATGGATGACCGCTCGAAGCCCCGCATTTGTTTCACGCCATGCGCGGCTTAGGTACTGGGGTATTTGAATAGACCCCTCCCATCTCCTCTTAGTTTTTTTTAGGCGTTTTGAGGCAGCCTATCGGCCGGTTAGTTTAAATTGCGGGGCTGACCGCAGGCGACCCACGCTGTTTCCGATTGGGATCTATGATGCGGCCGTACTCTTGGTGTCTAACTACGCCGTGATTGAGCTTCGCGGGCTGACGCGAAAAAAGTTGTCACTTCCTTTCATTTTCTTTTCTGAAGTTTGGGTCTGGAAATAAAGTGTCGCCTCTATAAGGGGAATGGGCACGAATGGGGGACTAAGGTGTGCACGAACACGCGTGCGTTTTGTTTTTTTCACCTGTCTGTGCCGAGTGTTTTTCCGCCTCTTCAATTACGGGCCCGGTTGTAGTTAATTGAACCTCCGGGGCTGTGTTTCACACGCCGAGTGAAAACGTCGTGCTGACAAGCACAGTCGATATATAAAGCATGGGTTAATTTTTTTTTTTTCACAATGTATAATTACTACAAAGGACGTTTAGTTTTTTTCGGTACCGGTGCGTTGACCACTCATCCCGCTAGGACTACTATTACGATGTCTAAAACACTAGAATTTTCAAACCTGCCAAATCTCCGTCCTTAACTAATTTCAAGTTTGAAACTTTGCCGAAGTCCGACTCAAAAGGTTACTTGTCATTCTAGTAAAATATGAAAGCATGTTTTTTTGTTTTTGTTTTTTCTTTTTTTTTTCTTTTTTTTGTTTTGGCTTGCGGTTTATTAACGCGGAAATTGGTTCATGAATCACGCCAAACAATTTTGCATAACTTGTTTTAGTCTCATGAACTTCAACGTCCCCAAAGGCGTTTTTCATACCAAAGCACGTCCCTGTTATCCAACGACACTGAGCTCGTCGCTTCTTTTTCCTCTATCGGTTAACAAAACGAAAGATGGTTTTCTTGCACGTTTCACCTACAAGAATCTTAATTGTCGGCTGTTGCTGGAATTACACGTGTCTGGATCTAATTTTAATGTTTCCTCCATTGATCATTTTGTGTTGTCGGTTTACGGGAATATAGGTGCCGTTGCTCAAGCTCACGTTTAGCCAATAGAAAGTTTTAGTGAATCGTTGCGAATACTCGGAAAACGATTTCCGACACTCCTCTGGCGCCTCTTGCGCATGCAACGCATAGCTACTGGGTATATCGTTCCAAAGGAATCGAAGCGATCTACTAAAACTCCCCAATGCTGATTCTCTTCTGTGGTGCGTCATTGATGAAGTCATGGAAGTATTTCTTGTCTCTGAGCCTTTGCTCATGTCAAGAAAGAAGTATAAAGTGTTTGAAGTGGGCTGTCTTATGGCCTCAAAGAAATGCCTTTAAAGCTTCCCTTGCAAAAATTATCAATAATTTTCAGTTGAGTTTATAACGTATTCCACAAGAATTCATACTAAAGTCAATCGAAACTAATTCATAATTTTTGCAAGGATTGCGCCTTCTTAATCGTTAATATGTATTATCTGACCTGTTGTACTTTTTAAAATCAAGTTGCACTTCGTCAAGGACAATTGCACATCTTAAAAAAGAAACAAAAATAGATGAGAGGTCATCTTGTTTCTTGGGAATCATTGTTAAGTATTAGAAAGTCTTCGGAACGGAATATAGTTTTTATATGGCTTGGTATCGATAAAAATTGTAATCCGAATAATCGATTTTGTTGACTTCTATGCGTAATATTTAAAAAAATGTAAAAGTACACCTTTTTTTCACTATGTGATAAACGGCGCAGTATATACGTTTTCAATTAGTATTTAGCTTTGATATGTATTTTATAACAGTCCAAAGGGACAGCTTATTTTTCCAGACGTGGAAGCAGAGAAGTTGCTTGATATTCTCCAGGCAGGAACCAGCTTATTTGCTTCACAATAATCACTGTTCAGATAAACAAACACTTGCTTGGCGTTAAAGTGACCGTGTCAGATATAACCTCGCCTTGCTGTGGCTTGAAAACCCCGCACCTGCAGCTTGCTAACATTAAATTCAAATTTCGGTTTTTACCAATTTACCAATTTACCGGTTAAAAAAATAATCGCGATTAGAGCATTAATCAATTCACCGGAAGGTTAATCGATCAATCGCCCAGCTCCAGTCTTTATAACAATAAACAGCAATCCTAGGCCAGGCACGCAGCCAGGGGGGGGCCCATGGGGCCCGGCCCCCCCCCCCCCCTCGAACTCTTCCAATATGCTGGGGCCTCCTCTCCACCCTCCCCCTCATACAGAATTTTGTCATAAGCAAACCCCCCCTTCCCCCCCCCCCCCCCGCCCCCCCCGAAACAAAGTCCCGTGCTTGCCCTCGACATTGCAGATTCACGAAAACGATGCAATTTATGGGTCCATATCACAAGAGCGAATGACATTTTAGCGGACAGCGACATTTGAGCGAATAACGGGGGCGCGCGTAAACCCATCCGCCGCGCTGCGCTTTACGCCGCTTCGCGGCGACAGTCTGCGGCGGCTCATTACAAAAATGTGAACCCATTTGGCCCACCCAAAAACGCCGCTTCGCGGCGTCCGACTATTCGCTAAAGTGTCATTCGCTGAAACGTGGGCGTTCGCTAAAACGTCATTCGATCAAGTGAGTGCCTCCCGCAATTTATAGATTCGATTTATTGAACACTAAGCGTTACTGACAGATGAGTGCTCAGTGTAAAGCACAAGAGCATGCTAATACATCGGTAGTTAACATTTATTTTAATTTCAACAAAACACAAAAACAAAAACAGCTGCGGCTACGGAATAGTCACCAGATTTTAAAATAGGTTTGAAAATTATGACAAGTAACATATAATTTTGTTGCGTGACAAAAAAGATTCCCCAAAGAATTAGAATTGAAACTTAAAGGGCTCATGCATGAATTGAACGATAATAAAACATATATGCCCCAAAAACAGTATTTCCACAATAGCCTGGCACTGGTCAGAGCGAAGTTTCCTAGATCGTTCAATGACCAGCATAAAGAGGCAATGATGTTTCACGTCCCGATGAATGGTAAAAGGGACGAAGGTGTCTACTATTTTCTAAACGATCTGCTACCTCAAGTTATACCTTGTATATACAAAGCACGCATTCGCATGATCCAAACTCGCTCAGCTAAAGGTCTATTCAGCCAGCGCTTGGTAGATAAAGTACTGCGAGAGTTTGCCATGAGAATGTGTTATTTCGCCGAAATGTTTGCTACAAAAAAGACTCAGTAGGTTGTTCGGCCGGGTTCCTGCTTTAGTCAGGATATGACGACAAAAAGACAAGTCCCCTCCATTTGGGCAAACTCCAAAAGCGAAACCACTCCACGTGCCAAAGCTCACACGCATTTGACCATTGCACATGCATCCGGGTGCACAGAGCACCTCCCGCGGAGAAAAGAAAAGAAAGTCAAAACTTCTATAGTTGCGATCTCCATCGCTGTCGATGGGAGCGCCCCACTGCGCGAGTCAATGCGAAACGGAAATATGCCCCTCCTTATTTATCTTCCACGCACGCTTCCACCGACTTATGCGGCGTACCACCGCTGCGTGGCAACACCGTGCTCGCTCTCTCTTTGCTTGCTCTACGAGGATCTACTCACTGTTTTCTTTTTCCATTTGGCTGTTCACGTATCTTCCAGCAGATCCCACTAGCTTTGTGAAAAAGGCATATACTTGCGTATTTTTATCTGCATCGAAAGGTTTAGCACTATACGGCCGTGTCGGCTGACACTTTTTCCTTGTCCGCTCCTTCTCCGCCGTCTTTTAGCGTCCGATTTTATTTTCGAAAGATGTCTTTGCTTCGCTTCTTAACGATCCTGGTTATGGAAAGACGAACTGCGAGGTAGAAATACAAATCAGATATAGAATGAAAAAAAAAGCTGAGAAAGAAAAGTAGCCCAAACGGTGCGCGCTGGGCGTATACGTATATAGACCGGCAGTAAATTTACGGCAAACAAGGCTTGGGATGAAAACACCCTTTCGTTGTTTGTTAGGGAGAGTATATATATGTGCGCGGCACCTGTTTTCGAGTATTTTATTTCAGGTCCTTCGCTTCATCGCACGCGCGCCAGCCATTTGTATAGTACGTTCTACCGCGGTCATGCGTGCTTCGGAGGCGATGCGCTTTCGTGTCGAGCCTTTGAATCATAGTTTAAAGCTAACCTAAGAAACAGCAGCGCTTCTTCAATTTATCGCCGGAACGGCGAGATTCATTGAGGTACCAACCGAGAAAGCAAACACTCGCTGCGAGGTAAATTTACAACCGCTAAAAAAAAAAGAAACAATAAAAGCACGATACGATTAGAAGGCCGGCGTTAACAAATCGGTTGGAAAGGCTATCGATTAGACCGCATAAATCTCTGATCCTCACACATCGGGCGTCCATTATAATTCAGAAGAGAGCATGTTAAGGTCACTGACAGCTTAAGATTCGCAAGGCAACACGAGTCTCAAGCTTTCTATTATTGCTAAAAAAAAGAGAATATAGAAAAACATTAAAAAATATTTCAAAGAAATGAAAAAAAAAAATATATATCAGGCTCCAGTCGATAAGAGCGCCGAGGAACAAAGCACGAATCAAGATGCGTGACCATAAATAAGCCATGCCCTCCGTTTCTTAAGCTACAACCATAGTGAAAATATTATTTGCACGAGAAATCGATCAAACAATATCATATAAGAGCTACACAAGAGAATACAGGTTATCAGATATTAATAAGAAGTTTCCTATAACTTCTTTCAAAATCTTATCTTGTCCTTATGTGTTCTCATGAGGTTCTTATATATTTTTATATGATCTTATATGAGCAGATATGTTACTCGACCAAAGCTTTATTATTGCATAAAATATTTTTCACTAGGAAAGTGATTATAGAGCGGGTTTAGAGGTGAAGCAACGAGATATATTGAGAAGGAAAGATAATCGCAGCTGCATGTTGGCGAAGTATTTTGTTACGAAACGTTCACTAAAGCCGTCTGGCGATGTCGAAGAATTGCCCACGTATTCTAATACTCACATATGCGCTTTGTGCAGTCCACGTTTACATAACGCATAAAATGAAGGCTGCCGCAGATAAATGGATTGTTTTCGTTTTTCCCTTTAAAAATTAAGATGTCATTATTTCGGAAACAAGTAGAGAGATCCACTTTTTTGACCGAGACATTCAGCAACATTAAAGTTGCGTCACTATTCAAAAATGATACGAACCATTAAAAATCTCAAAAAGTTGAATTTTCTATAGACAGTATCAATAAAGGAATTCTATTGGGTGACAATAGCAGTGTTCTTGCGTGTGCTTTGCACGCTTTCCCATGCGACAATCACGCGCTTGTGGGACTTTGGAAATCTGCACGGATGGGCGGCCGGGGCGGTCGCACGCTTATGGCCCGAATATCCACCGAGACAGAATATCCAACGAGTCGAAAGATCTAATTGGTTACGTGTCATGCGAGACAGAATATCTATCGAGACGAAATATCCAATTGAGATAGAATGTCGAACGAGTCTTAATATCCAACGAGACGGAAGATACTACCAGGCCTGAGTGTCCACCGTACCTGAATATCCATCGAAATGGAAGATCCAACCAGGCCTTAATGTCCACCGCGACTGAATACCCAACAAGATGGATGATTCAACCAGGCCTGAATGTCCACCGTGCCTGAATATCCATCGAGATGGAAGATTCAACCAGGCTTGAACGTGTGCCGTGACTGAATCCGAACGAGAGGGAAAATCCAACCAGGCCTGAATGTCCACCGTGCCTGAATATCCATCGAAATGGAAGATCCAACCACGCTGCAATGTCCACCGCGACTGAATACCCAAGGAGACGGAAGATCCAACCAGGCCTGAATGTCCACCGTGACTGAATATCAAACGAGACGGAAGATCCAACAAGGCTTCAATGTCCACCGTGACTGAATATCCACCGAGATGGAAGATCCAACCAGCTCTGAATGTCCACCGTGACTGAATATCCAACGAGACGGAAGATCCAACCAGGCCTCAATGTCCACCGCGACTGAATACCCAAGGAGACGGAAGATCCAACCAGGCCTGAATGTTCACCGTGCCTGAATATCCAACGAGATGGAACATCCAACCAGGCCTCAATATCCACCCGACTGAATACCCAACGAGACGGAAGATCCAACCAGTCCTGAATGTCCACCGTGCCTGAATATCCATCGAGATGGAAGATCCAACCAGGTTTGGTTTTCTCGAAGCGATGGTAAACCTAGTGCCACTAAATAAGCTACGCTTCAGAGTAACGTCACTTGGCCATATTGTGTCTTAAAATCATGGTTGCCAGTTATCTGAAGCTTTATCTGAAATCACAGGAAGCGCTTTTCCGCCCTCCACAAATGTTAAAACAGTTCGCGGCAGAGCAAAGCAATCTTACATAACCTTTCTAACACCAAACCGAATGCCGAGGAAGTCGCACTTTTGAATCATGACGATCAGCAGTTGCGTCTGCTCTGCATACGAGCCAAAATGGCGGCGCCCACAACAATGTCGGGGAACGGAGTGCCGATACTCTAAGCGTAGCTCATTTAGTGCCTCTAGGTAAACCCATTTTGGTAAACCACGGTGCCTAGGGAGGGAAAAGTACCTAGGTACTGTAATAAACGGCTGGATATAGAACAACAATAATTATTTTTGATTGGGCAATAAGATGCGCCATCTATCGGTGAAACAAGCCAGTCATTTTGTTTATCCTCTTTTTCCGCTGGTTGTCATCGATATGGTATGGTATTTTAAGTCAAAATATAGTAATGTTGTACTTCAAGACGAATTTATTTGCTTTCGATGGTACGAAGAAATTTTTGCTACTATGCTAGAGTTTATCGACGAATATTCGAAAATATAAGAAACATTTCCTTCAATATGTTTCGCCATAAACAACGCATAACTTTCCCGTGTTTCTTCCAGTCTGGCAACGCCGGTGCTGTAGTCTCGTTTTCGTTCCTTGCGACGCACGTTTCTGCGATTCCTGCTGATCTCAACTGTTTGCCCTCTCTTCCATTTGCCCAACCGATTCACCGGTGACGAGAAGCTAAGCTTCTCGTCACCGTTGAATTGCTGGCCACCGGGGATATGTAGAAACCTCAATGCTGTCGGCATACTGTCGGCGCACTGTGAACAAAAAAAAACAAAAACAGTACAATGTCTCAGCTGTTCACCCGGAACAAAGACTTTATTGAGGATAACCCCCTTTCTCCGCAAAGTAATCGCTGCTCACGAGTTGGCGTGCATAGTGTAACAAATTAAACGTCTTAGTATAAATATGTACCAACACTCGTTCGCAAAACATTTTTTTTACTCACCATAAAAACACTTGCAAGGCTTATGTACCGTCATATGTCTTGGATCCCGGACTGCTGAAGAGTGATGCGTTCGCGGGATGCTGCCGTCGGTTAGTTTAGTAGTCCCTCTGAACTATCGCTTTGCTTGACGTGCTAATAGGTTGATGGTGAGTCATTAATATAACAGCCAGATCGAAATGAATGTTCAACAGAACCAAGCAGAACTATTAGCCCTCATTAAGCGACGCCGCGGCCATTTTGCTTCTAGGTACTGCTCCTCCCTCGGCGCCCCTGCTCCCCCAGTCACGTGACCTGGAATTCCCCCTTCTAGGGACAATAGTTAACTTTAAACCACGGTTCGCGTTCGAGAAAACGGGTCCAGGTCGGAATGTCCACCGTGCTTGAATATCCATCGAGATGGAAGATCCAACCAGGCCTCAATGTCTACCGTGACTGAATACCCAACGATACAGAAGATCAAACGAGTCCTGAATGTCCACCGCGCCTGAATACCCATCGAAATGGAAGATCGAACCAGGCCTCAATGCCCACTGTGACTGAATACCCAACGAGACGGAAGATCCAATCAGTCCTGAATGTCCACCGTGCCTGAATATCTATCGAGATGGAAGATCCAACCAGTCATGAATGTCCACCGTGACTGAATATCCAACAAGACAGAAGATCCAATCAGGCCTGAATGTCCACCGTGCCTAAATATCCATCGAGATGGAAGATCCAACCAGGCCCGAATATCCACCGTGACTGAGTACCCGACGAGACGGAAGATCCGACCATTCTTGAATGTCCATCGTGCCTGAATATCCATCGAGATGGAAGATCCAACGGGGCCTGAGTGTCCACCGTGACTGAATACCCAACGAGACGGAAAATCCAGGCAAGCCTGAGTGTCCACCGTGCCTGAATATCCACCGAAATGGAAGATCCAACCAGGCCTCAATGTCCACCGTGACTGAAGACCCAACAAAACGGAAGATCCAACCAGTCCTGCATGTCCAACGTGCCTGAATATCCATCGAGATGGAAGATCCAATCAGTGGGCGCGGCGGCAGCACAACCGGCAGCATGCTCAGCAACCCATTTTGTTTCCTGGTACAGGTCGTATCAGTTCTACTCGGACACCAAACGGCATCGTATGGCTGCTTTCAAGCGACGAGTCCCGATAGGAACGATGGGCTTGGCTCCGAAGCGTCTGCTTTGGGCGATCGCCGCCACTCATCAGCGAGTCTTCGTTTGTGCCGGCATCGGTGACGTCCCATCACGTGGTTCGTCTGAAAGCTTCATGAGCGCCAACAACATCGGACTCTCTCAGTGGGTTCGGCGGCAGCACAACCGGCAGCATGCTCAGCAACCCATTTTGCTTCCTGGTACATGTTAGTGAATATTTAAACTCGTGATTGTTATTGAAGTGATAACCATTTTTAGTGCTGCTGCCTTGCCAACTTACTGTGAAACGCTTGATTGATTTTGCTACTTCTGTTATTTCTTGGCCGCGAAATTTGTTGGTATGTGGTGATGTGGAGGCAAATCCAGGGCCCACCAACAAAGAGCTTTTCTTGGAACTTCTGGCCGGCCAGAGCAAGATGAATGATACTGTTTTGACTGTTCTTGCTTCTCAAGATGAAAATAACAAAGAAATGACTGCGTTAACTGAACAAATTGATGGGCTGGAGTGACAGGTAACCGGTTTAAACGCGGTGACCAAGCAAATAAAATACATGGAAACAGTAGTATCAAGATTTGACATACAATTATCTTCACTCAAGGCTAAGGCTAGAAAACAGAATCCGCAGAAATCACTTGATAATTTATGATATAGACGAGCCTAATACTAAGACAGGTGAAGAGCTTGAAGGGAAGTAAAAGACGAGGTTTTTCTACAAAAACTAGGAATAACGGTCACCGGCATTGAGAGATGCCATAGGCTTGGCCGCTAAGTTGAAAACAAGCCCCGTCCAATTATCCCCAAGTTCATCAATTACCGGGAAAAATGAACAACATTAAGGTAATCTTATAAACTAAAAGGCACAAGGTATCAATATCTGAGGACTTCTCAATCAGAGTTCGCGAAATTCGAAAGAAATTATGGAAAAGTGCTGCCAAAAGGAAAAAAAAACGGAGCAAAAATAAATTAGTTTATGATAAGCTGAACGTGGACAGTGTGCTGTTTGGATGGGATGAAGGGAAGGGTTCACGCTTCAAGATAAGCAAAACAGATAAATGACAGTGTAGAAGTGTTTCTCGATCACTGAGCTTGTTGAATGTCAATAGTAGAAGCGTCCTTAACAAGGCCACAGAGTTGGAAGGAATTTTGCTTTATCATGATCCTCATATCGCCGTTCTGACTGAGACTTGGTTAAATGATACAATATACGACAGTGAATTTGTGTCTGCTGGCTATAGTGCACTCCGGAAAGATCGTGGTAGTAAGGGTGGTGGTGTGTGTATTCTTCTTAAGAACTTGCTAAATATAGGGAGCATGCCTGAAATAGCTGCTTCCGAGTGTATGTTTTGCAAAGCGTACGATGGTAAATGTAAATACATTATTGGGGCATTTTATAGACCCCCTTGATCTTCTACGGCTATTCTTGATAGTTTAGAAATGTATCTGGATACACATGTGAAGCCTGGCGATCGAGTTATTTTGGTAGAAGATTTTAGTTTGCCAAAAGTTTACTGGTCTAATTTTTCACTGAAACACCAAAATGATAACTTAGGGGAAGCAATGTTCGACATGGCCTTTAAATTTGACAAACTGCAAGTCGTCGATGATTTCACGAGAATCCGAGGAAACTTTGCATCTATACCTGACCTTGTTTCTGTAAGCGGTACAATTTCGTCTAAATCTAGATGTGAAATAATCAATGGTATTTCTGATCACAAAGCAGTATTGTTAACCTTACAAGATGTTTCTGTAAGTAGAAAAACCAAGTCAAAGTGTCATCCAAATTTTGCTCGTGCAGATGATGTCTCTATTATAGACATGCTTTCATTTAATTTAGACGACTTTGTAAACAGCGCTGGTGATGTAAATGATCTTTGGAATTTGTTTAAAATTATTGTAAGTGAATGTATTGTCTTTTTTGTGCCAGTAATTCTAAAAAAAGCAGAATAAAAATAACCCCTGGATTTCTAGAAAGGCCTTACAGTTAAAAAGGCAAATGAAACGATTGAAAAAGAAAATGAAAACAGGCGCCGACTCGTGTCAACTGACCGAAACATTTCTTGCTCTTTCTTTGCAACTTAAAACCCAAGTTACAGCTGATTGAAGTCGGTATTTCGGCGAATATTTGCGAAACTTTATATCTACTTCACCGGAGAAATTTTGGCAATAATTATCTCCACATTCTACGGATTGTGATGTTTTTGAAATTGGTGGTAACTTAACCCATGACGAAAAAATAATTTCAAAGGCATTTAATAAACAATTTAAATCTGTGTTCACTCAAGAAAATGATGTGCTACCAAGTTTTGACGCTGACAATCCGCCTATGCCTGATATTGTAATTAGTGAATGTGGTATTTTGAATATGCTTTTGAAATTGGATCCAAAAAAGTCCCCTGGGACTGATGGTATCCCCAATGCATTTTTATCCAGGTATGCTGAATGGGTCTCAAAGTATTTGTTTATTCGGTTTTCATGATCGCTGTCCCAAGGTCAGGTTCCAAACGACTGGAGAACAGCCAGAGTCAAACCACTTCATAAGGACGGAAACAAACAGTGCATTCAAAATAACCGTCCAGTTTCGTTTACTTCAACTGCCTGTAAACGTCTTGAACATATAATATATAATCATTGATCAAGATTCCCAGACGAACACAACATCTTGACTAAAAATCAGCATGTATTCCGAAAAGGTTTTTCAACATTTACTCAATTAATTGAGACTGTTCATGATTTCTCCTGGGTAATAAACAATGGAAAACAAATTGATGCTATTCTTTATGGATTTTTTGAAGGCGTTTGATAAGGTTTCTTACAAAAAGTTACTATACAAATTGTAAAAATATGTAGCAACACACAGTTAGTCAAATGGATTTCAGCATACCTTTCAAATCGTCGACAATTCGTAGTTTATGGTGAATATTGCTCTGACAGGCTTTCTGTTGACTCTGGTGTTCCCCAGGGCTTTGTGCTCGGAGCTCTCCTTTTTTGTTATTTATTCATTATATAGTACAAGATGTTCCAGTAAAAATCAAGTTATACGCTGGTGATTGTATAATTTACTCAGAAATAGCTAGTGCTTCCGATCAACTTTTGTTACATAGAGCTTTTCAAGAAATCACGGAATGGTGTACGAATTGGCAAATGACTATTAACTTTGAAAAAACGGTTTTTATGAGAATTATTCACAAAATAAATCCTTTGAAGTTAGTTTACAATACTAATAATATTCTTCTATCAGAAGTAACACAATATAAATAACTTGGACTATGGATCACTCATAATCTTCTTTGGACAAAACAGGTTGATTACGAACATCAAATGCTCTTCGAAAGTTATTCTTTCTTAGACGGACGCTAAGTCTTTCTACCCCTTTCTTGCGTCTTCTAAAATATTAAGCTATAATCTTGCCAACATTAGATTACGCGGATATCATTTTGGGATCCCTTCACCAAACTAAAGATTAACAAACTCGATCATGTGCAAAAAAAGGCAGCTCGCTACATTTATAATAGCTTTGGACGTACGTCTATAACCGAACTTTTAACCAGAGCTAACTTAAAGTCATTATCTCTCAGAAATCGGTATACTCGACTAAAAGTTTTGTATCAATTAATGAATTGACATTATAGGATAGATCTGTCTCACATAATAAACTTCTCATCAGGCTACGCTACTCGACGGAGGCATGCCCTAACAATAACTCCTTTTCGATCCTATAATAATTGCTTTAAGTACTCTTTTTTTCCTCGAACGGTGACTGATTGAAATAGCCTTTCTGAAAGTGTTGTTATAAAGCCATCATTGTCTTTATATGAATCCCTTCTAAATTAGTTTTGTCCCTCTGTAAAAGATTTGTTCTTTTGTTTCTGGGACTTGTTTGCTATTTTGTATGCTGCATGTCTTGTTAATCAAATGTACCCACCTGCTAAATCTTTTTCAGGGATTGCAGTATCAATAAATAAATAATAAATAAAAAGGCCTGAATGTCCACCGTGCCTGAATATTCATCGAGATGGAAGATCTAACCAGTCCTGAATGTCCACCGTGCCTGAATATCTATCGAAATGGAAGATCCAACGAGGCCTCAATGTCCACCGTGACTGAATACCCAACGAGACGGAAGATCCAACCAGGCATGAATGTCCACCGTGCCTGAACATCCATCGAGATGGAAGATCCAACTAGTCCTGAATGTAAACCGTGACTGGATACCTAACGAGACGGAAGATCAAATCAGGCCTGAATGTCCACCGTGCCTGAATATCCTCGAGATGGGAGATCAAACCAGGCCTGAATGTCTACCGTGACTGAATACCCAACGAGACGGAAGATCCAACCACGCCTGAATGTTCACCGCGCCTGAATATCCATCGAGATGGAAGATCCAACCAGGCCTGAATGTCAACCGTGACTGAATATCCATCAAAACGGAAGATCCAACAAGGCCTCAATGTCCACCGTGTCAGAATACCCAACGAGGCGGAAAATCTAACCAGTCCTGAATGTCCACCGCGCCTCAATATCCATCGAGATGGAAGATCCAACCAGGCCTGAGTGTCCACCGTGACTGAATACCCAACGAGTCGGAAGATCCAACCAGGCCTGAGTGTCCACCGTGCCTGAATATCCATCGACATGAAAGATCCCACCAGGCCTGAATGTCCACCATGACTGAATACCCAACAAGACGGAAAATTCAACCAGGCCTGAATGTCCAGCGTGCCTGAATATCCATCGAAATGGAAGATCCAACCAGGCTTCAATGTCCACCGTGACTGAATACCCAACGAGTCGGAAGATCCAACCAGTCCTGAATGTCCACCGTGCCTGAGTATCCATCGAGATGGAAGATCCAACCAGGCCTGAATGTCCACAGTGACTGAATACCCAACGAGTCGGAAGATTCAACCAGGCCTGGATGTCCATCGTGCCTGAATATTCATCGAGATGGAAGATCCCACCAGGCCTGAATGTCCACCACGACTGAATACCCAACGAGACGGAAGATCCAACCAGTCCTGAATGTCCACCGTGCCTGAATATCCATCGAGATGGAATATCCAACCAGGCCTGAATGTTTACCGTGTCTGAATACCCAACGAGACTGAAGATCCAACCAGGTCGGAATGTTCACTGAGACTAAATACTTAATATGGCGACCGTGAAGACGCAGGATATTGCTGTGCTGTGCAGTGTGACAAGCTAGAATCCAAAGTAACAGTATGGTAAAAATAAGTTTGCTTTTCGCAGTTGAGTAGATATGTTTCTGAAGAGACTTTGCTTAATTGTGAATAAACGAGCGGTGAGGAAAAGCATCCCTGAAATAAAGTGGACCTGGTAGATTCTCGTAATTTTGTGACAGATTTAAAATAAATGTTCCTGGTGTCTTGGCCCCTCAGAGAGAACGGCTGGCTTGGGCAAATATATACAGGGTGTCACATTTAAAACAAACTTAGCTTTAAAAAAAGCCAGACAGCTCTACGCGATGAAACCAACTGTGCTTTGCTTGTAAGCGTCTTCCGAAAGGGCAAATATATAATGTATAATACCTGCTTAATTAATTACGACTAATTGGCAAACCTTCTGCTGTCACAGTCCTTTGCGAGTAGTTCTTTTTTTATTTAAACTGTTCATTGGAGCCTTGAATAAACGAGAAACCAAGCAAAAGACTACCAAATTAAAAGAAAAAATACGAGAAGGAACCTGCATTTCTTCAGGGTGCGCAACATGCCCCACAGAAATGAATCCACGCTCTTTTGCTGCACCCGCTTCCTGTTGCAAGACCAACATCAAACTCCTTCTCGGTAAGAAAGGAAAGGCTCCCCTTAACGGATGTGTTTGCCTCATTCAACAGTGACCATTCTGCCATCTACCAGGACGTCTGCAATTGCGTGGACAGAATTACGAACATTTGTGTACTCGATCCCAGGGGTTACGTAACAGTTCTTTCAGTAGTCGTTCAGTGACGCATAAAGTGAATAAATATTTCAGGTTTCTTGCTGACCACGTTGTCCTCTTTTCAAAACGTGGAGAAAGGTGCCCCATGCCGTTAGGGGAAGTTATATCACACTACGAAGCTACGTCTCCGTAGCGTTTTTGTGTAAACAATTGGTCTGGTGTGCACGAATCATTCATCGTTGTACGGGTTTACATTTTATTCTTGAAGCCTCTTTCTTTTTGTGAGAAAATGTATTAATAAAACAATAACCTACATAAAACATATTTCTAAAATAAATATTGGGTATGTGCAGTTGAGGCTCCGCGAAAATGTACGTCTCTTCTTTTTTCAGTAGTTGTACATGTTTTGCAAAGTTAGAGAAATCTAACCAGCTTGCTAGAATCCGCCTAAGCGACCAACATTCTTTTGAACAAATTTGAAGACCTATCAGTTCGAAATACGTGAACATTACGAAACGCATTGCTTAAATTGGGTGGCCAGAGGAATGAAGTTACGTTTACACGGATGCGACAGCAGCGCATCGGATCCAGTCAGCGAATCGGATCCACTTCAACCGCTACCTTTACATGGATTCGGATTGACCAGTAGCGGCACCTCGTGTCGAAGAATCACAACGCAAACCTCGTGACCTTCAGATTGTTTCCGAGATGTCCGGTGTGCCTAGCGGCATGCAGCGCAACGCTCCCGTAATCCCTCGCTCGAGCACTCGATTCGACCCGCTAGCGAATACATGGAAAGTCTCGATTCGGATTGACCATCTCAAACCACCCCGTTCCAGCGGATCGGATCGGATCGGATCGGATCCGAGCCGTTTACATGGACCGATTTGATTCATTAACTGAATTCGATGCGCTGCAGTCGCATCCATGTAAACGTAGCGTGAGAATGTACGCCGCTCCGCGTTCGATATCCACTTGGCCACGTGGCAGGCGAGACGGAATATCCATCGAGAAAAAGCATCAAATTGAGACGGAATGTCCAACGAGTCTGAATATCCAACGAGACGGAAGATCCAACCAGGCCGGAATGTCCACCGTGACTGAATGTCCATCGAGACGGAATGTCCAATTGAGGCTGAATTTCCAACGAGTCAGAATGTCCAACGAGACGGAAGATCCAACCAGGCTTGAATGTCCAACGTGTCTGAACATCCAACGAGCCTGAATATCCACTAGTGCATCTTTGGAGTCGTTGGATATTTCGTCTCGTTGGATATTCAGGCTCTAATCGCGGTCGCATTGGGCGCCATCAATTTGGGGGGGGGGGGGGGGGCGTCGACCCGCCCTTTGCAAAATCTTTTCCCGCAGTTTTTTTTTTTTTTTTTTTATCATAGCATTTGATTCCACGCTATGTGCTCGACCACTTTTCGTTTTTGAGATACGGTATTCGGCTAACAAAACGCTAATGTTGGGTCACTGCTCACATGTCTACCAATAACGTGATGTCGTACCTAGTAGATATGGGCGTTTAAAAAGTGAGAGGAAGGGGGGGGGCGGGGGGCGCCACGGTTGGAGTTAGCTCTAGGCACCTGATAATGTAATACCGGCCCAATCTGCGCGCTACCCTGTAGGATGGGTAAACATTTAAATGGTGTAAGCTCACCAAGGCGACAATCATGGGTTACATGCTTTAGAATAACCAGGTAGCGTTTCTCCTGATGAAAATAAATAATTAGCAGAGACATTGCAGCATCGCTGTCAGAGATTTGATCTAGGCTCCTGATTACTTAGCGCGCTTGCAAGAACTAAAAACACCTCTGAAATGTTTTGCTCGATTTTTAAAAGTTGGAATTGAAAACAAAAAGCAATGCGGCTCAATATGCGTTCGTCATAAATCGCAATCAAAATCCTTCAACACGTTTTGGCAGTTGTCAAATCTGGAAGACAATCCATGCCGAAGGGTGGTGCTCCATTCGTGTCGCAAACGGAGTCAACTGACAAAGCTCATATAGAGGACTTACATATTTTAAGCAACAGAAAACGTAACGTCCAGTGCAACTTCGTAACATTTTTAGTCATAGTGAGAGTGACTTAAATCTTAAGTTCGTGAAACTTTTCGTGAATGACTCGTGATGATGAATGGAATGCTATAAGTAGGTAAGTTACCTGAACGTTTGTCTTAGGTAGCTTTTAGGTTTTAAATCGGTATTAAGTGGAGGTTTGAAAAGAGATATGCATCAGCCAGAGAGCACGAGAAATTGCTTGTGATGATCAAGTAAATAGCGTGAATATTCTACAAATCATTTCACTTAAGCGTAACCACTTCAAGGCATAATGAAATTTCCGCAAACAGCACAAGAGCATTTGATGCATTTCCAGATTGGTCTATCATCTTCTAGTCGCCAAGAGCCTGAGAAATATGAAATAATAGTGAATATATTTCTTGCAACATCTCTTGTAGAACAAGTCGTACTCCTTAATAGTGAATACGCTCACACGGGATGTGTTCGATTTACTGTTCTCAGTCAGAGCCATCGCATTCCCTGACGTCTCAGCTGTCAGTGTGATTGAAACTTTTGATGGTATTTATGTAACTCCTATCGCTAAGGAATCCAGAATTGTTTATTGCTACTAGATTGTAAGGGTAAAAAAAAGTGGATCTCCAGTTCATGTAATGCCGCTGAAGTAATTTTTGAACACGGTGAACCAGAGTAACAACACCAGCTCGCGAGTATGGGATGATTTATAACTTTCTTACTAACATTACAATTGATATTTCCACAGGGTCAGCATGCAGTATTGTTTCCGGGTCCTTGACAGCGACCTGGTATCCACTGGAACTGTATATCCACTGACTTCATGAAAGATTTAAATGTTTTGTGTTCACTGTGCAGACATGGATATCAGGACAGCTCTATATTAGAAAAAAACAAAACTATTTATGTTTGGAAGCTGGCCGGTTGAGCTGCGCGCCGACAATTAGACGCAACTTACAAGTGAACCGAGGCAAAAATAAATACCCACAAAACTTACATCTTCAGCTAAAAAAAAAAAAGCATTCCTGTTCAATTTTACTCACGGATAGATGAAAAGATAAACCAGTAATTACAGCGTTTAAAGTTTTGCTCCAAGAAATAGTACCTAAATTCTTGGGAAGTTCAGAGAACTGACGACATCTTTGCGTGAAGAGAATTCCACTATAAGCCAACTGATTATCAATCTCGTTCCGCGCTGCCCCTATTTTCATGCATAATTTCTAGTTTCAGTTCCTAACCTTATAAGGGCTCTCAAGCTGACAAGGTTGTTTGGAGAGACAAACTTATGCGTTCTAATCGTGCCTGCATGTGCATAACTGGAAGAGTGTTCATACCACAACAGACCTAACGCGTCGCTCCATCGGCATGGATTATTTGAAACGATTCACGCATATGCCTAAAACTGCATAACCCCGCCTCTCGAACTAAATCAGATTTGATTTCCCTCATACAGGTTTCGGGACCAACAGCTCCCGTACGAGTATACGTTTATACTTCTCGGCGCTCCGGTGAGCATTACAGGTGCTCACAAACGTGAGCTCCTAGCTCGCTCGAGTTTGCTTCGTTAATCCCCGTGCACCTAATCAAACAATGCGAATAGCACTATCGTAATTAAGCCCCGATTGTTAGAGCTTGAACGCATTCTCCCAACACAACGTTTACGTCATGGCCATCTCTGAGGACGTTCACGAAGGGATCAGTACAGCGGAATTGAAGCCTGGTTTTGATTCTCTACCCCCATGGGGTCATAGGCGGAATCTTTAGAGAGGTATACACATATCTAAGCTTGAAGTCGGTATTTGATAGACTAGAGTTCGAGCTGTTGTGCAACACGCGTAAATTCAGAGCAGTTGTGGTACGGGGTTTATTTATCTGAGAACGTTTTGTTAGGTTCAGGTGCAATTAGGATTTTTGTCTTGTCATCGTGTGATCTCTCACTGGTGTGCGCTCTGGTAGTAGAGATCGCGAGCTTTGACAGCCGCCGCTGTTCACTGCATTCCAGACACTTCAACTAATCGTTAATATAGCATTCTAATTTTTTGGGGTGTTTGAAACCCTACCGCCTTACCGATTTACATTGGTTATTAAACTTTACAGTTGTAGCATAATATTGATACCATTAAAATCGCCGCGTGATACTTTCATTTTTAATCCAGAAGCGCTCAGACGTAGGAGCGTGGGGAAACTTAACTCTCGCTTTCTTATATGCAAAAATGTCCGCCAAGAAGTAATAATGAGAGGAAGAGACACCACTTTTGCTTAGTCATCCCCTTGGTTATGGCTTTTCGCGTCACTTTTTTGTTTATAAGCTGTATGCATCTAGAAAACCGCCTAGTCCTTTTATTGTGACTCACTTTCACCGGAACTTCTTTCGTTGCAATAAAAGTATTATAAAGACAAGTAAAACATTAATGGGCTTAACCGCGAGCCCACCTGCTAGTCGCCTGCAAAAATATTGGTGTGTGTGTTGGAGGGATTTTCTACATGTTCACTAACAAAATTAGGAACGCTTGACGCGTTCACCATTTTTCTTCTGTTGTCGCTTCAGTATTTTCTTCTGGCTAATTTTTGTGTGTGTTTTCCTCCGATAGGCAGTAAAGGTATAATGCCTTATAGAAAACTTATTAATCACCTGCCCACCAATATTTGCATTTATATCTATACTTCCTGCGTCACTAGGCATTGTTTAGGGGAGTATAACTACAAAACATAAAAACGCATGCACATAACAAGCGAATGAAAATATGCAAATAACAAGTTCTGCTTGCTTTGCATTATATTTTTTGTAAAAAGATACCAAAATAGCAGAACACTTCAAACGTTCAATATACCGCACCAATAATTAATTTTTTTTTCATATCTATATTTCGCGTTCTATGAGACAGCATGTAAACAACTTAGGTAGAGGTATTTTCTCAAAACAGGCCAATCGAAAGGTGCGCTGTGATTCGTGTGAGCGAGCAACCTAAAGTACCCCTCTTGTCGAAAGCCAGACTTGTCGGCAGTTGCTTTCTAAAGAATCGAATGCATCACCTCCTGATACATGAAATGGGGCCTACGTTGAAGGCGCGCACGTTGAAAGATTTGCGATATTGTTTCTTGCTTTAGGAAACTAAATGACAGTGTTTTGTGTTCGGTGCTTGGCAGCATAACACATATTTATAATTTTTCATGATAAGCACTGTAACTTCAGGGGTGAATTTATAGATAAGATCGGGGGGGGGGGGGGGGGGGTAGAAAGAGATGTGACTCCACGGGCGAAAGTTACATTAATTTTGTTCCCACTTTGTTCCCGATTTTCGGCTAAATGTACGCACTAAACGTTGTTGCGCCTTTTTAGTGTGCTGCAGCATCTTTTAAGAGTGTGAAAGGGGGTTTGCCCCTTTATTTAGCCATTTGGCACCCCTTGCGGCAAGCGCGAAGGTGCGTGAGTGCGAGCACCTTAACAGATACACTGCGAAGGGTGCTTAAATTGTGTAGGATGCCGGAAGAGTGTGGGAAGGGTGCTCAATTAGTCGAGCAAAATACAGGGTGCTTTTTTTTTCCTTTTCAGGGGAACAAAGTTTTTAAAAAAGTGGTTATAAAGGTGGTAGCACTGTCGTGTCGTGCAGTTGCTTTCTAGTCTTCACTGTATATTTGTAAGGCTCAGCAAACATTAAACTAGGGGATAACGCTCCCAGTATGTTGGCTAATTAACAAAACATTGTTAATTACTTTTTAATTAATGGTTCGATGGGCCATATTGCAATTGTAGCTTTAAAGGAAGCCATTCTGAGACTAACCCTTTCGAAGCGATTCCCGAAAGGGCATCGAGTTTTGAGATGTTCATCTAAGAGTGTTGATATATTCAACCGTCATCTCTCCCCCCCCCCCCCCCTCCCACAAAAAAAAAAGAAAGAAACTTTCACTAAAAAGGCTGGCTTTCCACCGACTTCGACAGAGCCAAGGCAAATTTTCAGCGGATCAGACCGTTTTCAGTGGAGCGCGTAAAGGCTCGTTCACACTGTTGCGTTTGAGTGCCACTGCTACCACTCGCGTCTCGTTAAGACTGTCTGCGTCGGGCTGTTGCTATGGCGACACTTACCACGAGCCAACGGGGAGGCGCTGTGCTGCACGACGCAACGCTGCGCAACGCAGTAGACACAAATGTGTGAACCAGCCTTAAAGTCGGCTCGCAATCCGAAAGGACGTTTCGCATGGAGTGACAGCGCCAAAAAGCTTGTGGACGCTATAAACATTTCAGCTGCTGTACAAGACTTTTTTTTTTTTTTGTCGCAACAGCAGTTATGGTGTTTGTTTGTTTAGACGGCGGGAAGGTAATTAGCTCCAATGGGCGTCTGGAGTCTTCGCCGTAAATGAGAAATTTAGTTTGTGGAGTACCCCTGCTAGCCTGGGGTCTTTAACGTGCATCACGCAATTGTGGCGCAAGACCACACGCCGGTTCGATGCTCGTCCATTTTGTTCCATACGGGTAGCGGTGGGGATTGAACCCAAGATCTCTGGCTTCTGCGGCGCAAGCTTTCCCTCCACGAGCTCTAAACTGCCCTGCGATGTACAAACACACACGGTTACCAATTCCCCGGCCGCAGCTGCGTCGTTTTCACCACAGAACGACGGAAATCGCACTGCGATTGAGCCGAATCGCACCCTGTGAAATAAATTTAGAGCTTTGCGCGATCAAATTTTATATCCCCGGTGCACAAACAAGAAAGGAAATGATAAGTAGACACGGGAAAACAAAAAGGTGGAAAAAAAAAGGGAGCTACGCAGTTCGTGTGCACAGGGCTTTTGACACTAAAATAATGCATAACAGGCAATCCGACCCTTCAAATCAAAGCGTAAATAATCTATCGCACACTACACTTGGCCATTTGAATATGTATTATTTTTAGTATATAAAAAAGCCCGTCATGACTAGTGCGGTAATCGAAATAGTTTACGCAATCATACCATAAACATGGAAGAAAAAATACGCACTAATAAAAGACGGTGTATGTTTCTGCCTTCCCTTTGCGTCTTATTCTCATTTCGTTCTCTCAGGCTCATACATGCCGTGTTCGTTTCTGATTTAGTATGCGCCCTCGTATATTTTCCGTACATAAATATTATTACTGAATAGTTTTATATTCAAAACGGTGACTATCTTTACTTAAGAAACACAGGCATGTACTTGAAGCGTGAAGGGGGACAGAACCCAGGGAGAAAACATTATTCGAATGAAATAGGAAAGTGAAAAGGCCAAATATTTTGTGTGGACCATTTGACACTAGATTTTATAGCCTGATAAAAACGTCTTGATGCTTGCAATGTTGTTTTTTTTCTTTTGGCACACACTAAACGTCTAGTTATTGAGGATGTACAGGTATTTGCATTATCGCGTGCGACCTTTCATCGGTGCATTTTGTATTTCCTTAACAGATCATCTCGTTGCTACTACCGGTTACAATACCTAACGTTAACAACCTATTTCAGCTGTGCAGATCGATTTTGTTGACCTGGTAATTGCCATTTCGACGAGAATAGGGCATTTCTTCCCTAGGAAGACCTCGTGTATGCAATAACGGCCGTAAGATTTTTTTTTTTTTTTTTTTGGTTTGGGGGGAAGGTGGGGTTGCTGCAAGTTTCTGAGGAAGCCTTTTTAAGCATGATGTCTTTAAAGGGACACTGACACCCCCCAAATTTTTTTTTTTAATTTTTTGCCAGGCGATTAATTATGGTTGTAGGGATACTACCCAATTAATATTTTGCTACAGAGTCACGCATTTTTTTTAATAAAGGCAAAAAATGCAACTGCTCGAAACTGATATCAAAACCCACGCACCACACGGAGATGTGGTGAGGAGAGAGTGAGTGGCGGAAGTCACGTGGCTAGACCCGACTGCGCGATTTTTTTTGTTCTTCCGGCTGCAGCAGACAAAATGCGTCCGGGATCCGTTCGCCGTGCGATTCCTTTGCAGTTATTTTTGTTCCGCTCGCGGTTCTATACTTCTAGATGAGGTTTTGAACATTTAAGTGTTGGCAATTAGTAGCGAGTGCCCGGGGGGAATTCCGGTGATCGGCTCCGAAAAGAATACTCCCGAGATGTTGCGTGAAGAGCTGCCTCACATCTGAAAGTGGCATTGTGTGGCAGAGGTGTCAAAAATGGAATCCCATAACATTTAGTTCAGCGACGTATCGTCCACCACAATTTTTTTTTCAGTGATAATTGTAAAAAAAAAGGAAACATCGCAAAATATTTGAAAAAACAAATGGTGCGCCCACACTAGGGATCGAACCTGTGCCCGCTGCGTGTGAAGCGGAAGTCTTTCCACTGAGCTACTGAAGAAACTCTTTCGTTCGTAGTAATGCATCCGGTCAACCTTATGTGGGAAAGTTTGCTGCCGATTTCCGTCCAGTACGTGCACTCCCGGCTTGAAGTCGGGCAGCACCACGCATTGGCCACATTCACACCAGGTAAAGAAACCGTATACGCGTGTTCAATCCGATGTACCCACTTCGTGCTTGACGTTTCAGTGAGCAATGTCTTTAGCCACGAGAAGGGACGACGGCTCGGCGACGTCTTCGTGCAATCGGCTTGCTGGTCGGGCGTGTCGTACGGGATGAATATCAGTTCCTTTGATCGGTCCAAAATTTCTCTTTCGAAGGAAGACAGAGTTCACCGGTACCGTGAACAACAGTTTTGAAGTAGAGGTCCCACACCCGTCATCCGCTGCCACCCGCGAGTCCCACGAAACGCGAACCGACGCCATGTTGAAAATTATGCAGTGAACGCACAGAATGCTTCCGGTTGTCTGTGCAACCCTTTTTCGTTTTGTTTTCGAAAAAACGTATTTGCAGCTTTTTGGAAGCAACAAAAAAATTTTTTTTTTCTAGTTTTAGTATTGACTGTGTGCCTTCAATGACCCACGACTTTAATTAAATTTGGTGGTCACGTCGAAACCTTAGAAAACAGCCCGTGGCCACGGAAAAGAGAGTGAGTGCAACTCACACCGGCCAATCCTCGATCAAAGGTTTTCGGGCAAAAAAAAACAAAAAAACATTTCGATGTCCAAATTTTGTTGTGGGCTCTCATATGCTACGTACAACTAAAACCATTGGCGAGCATAAATACCCTGTCAGTGTCCCTTTAATCCGACCTCTTTAAAAAGTGAAATCACCGAATAAAAAAGGAAACAATCCTGCCCTTCCCGCTCATACGTTGCAGCGTGCAGCAAGTTTCGTTTTCTTTGTGTATACGTAAGGTGGGGTAAAATGAGACGCGGAGCAAAATACAATTGTTTGTGTTTAGCACCATCTATCTCCCAGACAAGCAATCAAAGTACATTCAAACTTCATCGAGAGGTGTCATTATTTATACATTTTTCGTGTATAAAAATGAAAAGCTGTCGACAAGAGTGTTTTGGAAAAAAAAAATGCAAAGTTGAGGTTTACGAGTTTACCCCACCAAAAAGGCGCAAAATTCAGCGCGAGGTTTCGCCCCGAGACGTGCACACCAACTGTCACCGACTATTATGCAAAGGTAAGCTTCAATTTTGTTCGTATGCTTTATTATCTCCATGCGGACCAAAGTTGAGCGATCTGTGGTTGCTTTTTTTAGAGAAATAATTATTGACGTAACGGGGGATGCGTGCAGGGCCAAACGCGAAAATCTGGCATTCTATCGCGCATGTTAATAACGCACGAGTCTTGCTGCTCCAGAGCCATATTCTTTTTCTCCCGATATCTAGGATGGTTTCAACGTATAAAAGAAGAACAACAAGGACTTCATAGTGCTAAAGGGGCACGAACGAAGCTCTTGAAAGTGTCAAGTAACAGCGTCGTATACCTTCGCACTGCTGCCACATTTCTTGGTTTATACCAAGGATGCGCTTCAAAGGCAGACTTGGAAGTAATCCGTTACGAGTAAGATGATTACTTGTAGTCACTTACTTTTCTTGTAAGTTTATGATTAATCCGTCACTTTTCTGAAATCGTAATTTGCAATGTAATCCCGTAACTCTTTAGTAACGAGTTACTGACAAATTTGGGGGTTTTAAGTGCCAAACCAACGACGGGCATCTGGCACGCCCCAGTGGAGGACTGAGGATTAATTTCGACCACCTGGGGATCTTTTGAAGTGCAACCGACAGCTCGGTTACACGGCGCCTCCTCCGCAATAAACCTCCAGATTGCGGGCACCTCGGCCGGGGTTCGAATCCGCCACCTCTCGCCTCGGAGCCACCGAGGCGGCTAGTAACGAGTCATTGAAATTACTCGTTACAATTCTTGTGCCCCGTCAAAGGGAGAGATATATAGTGGGAGAGGCGATACAATGACTTTCCCGCTTTAGCATGGTGACCCAAGACGGGGTTTGGTAGCGAAGGAAGTGCTGGCGAGGGAAAGGAAAGGAATTCACAAAAAGCACGAGAGCCCAACCAGAACCCGTTTCTGGGCTCGTGCGCATACGGTCAGCCAAGCTGGGAAGATTCGACTCTCTATGAAGGCAACAGGCTTTGACTTCTGGGAGAACCAACGAACTGTTTCGTGCGCACAAAAGAACAGAACAGTAATGGCCCACAAAACCGTCACGCGGAATTCGTGAGGATTAGGACCATGAACACTGTGATCGTGGTGCGTACGTCCGTTCCATCTCTCCCCCCCCTTTCCCCTCTTTGTTCTCCTACTTCCCTCCCCACTCCTCTGCGCCTTGTCCTTCAAAATACAATAAACGTCTTTCTTTTTTGTTTTTTCGCCGTTCTCAATCGAAACCGTTTTTTACTTGTCTATGTTGGTGCCTACACACGCCCACCCCGCAAACACAGAAAAAAACTCTAATGAGACCTCGCCCCTGCTCATCCTTGACAGCGCTGTGAAACCTAAATATTGGCTGGGCCAACCAACTAAGTAAATTCTTTCACTTGACTTCACACTAGTCGATGCGTAAGGCATAAACATGAGGGTGCTATGGCAGCAGTTCATTGGAGCAAAAGGACAAATGTAGCATCAACCTTGTCAGTTTAAACAGTAATTTTTGACAGCAGGCAATAAGCTGGTTGGGGAACTCAGTCGAAACGGCTTGGGACTTCAAGGCTGAACCGATATTCTTAAAAACAGAATGCTGTGGTTTTCGTCAGCGTATTGCGCCTGCGGGAAGTTTGACCGGGATTTTAGGGAAAGGGAACACAGTCGAGTTTTCTGAGAATAAACACTGGCTGACTCGGGTACTGAAGTTGAGACAGTGTAAGGGGGCTACACGCGTGAGAGCCATGGAAGCCTGCCATTCACTGACAATTGTGCCTTTTTAATAATTTCCAAACAGCAAAATCAGCTCAGCTGGACGCATTTTCATTAATATTTCGTGTGGAGTTTTTGTTTTGATAAGTTTGACGTTCAAGAAAGAAGATCAAGTCAGTGGCGGATCCAAGGGGGGGGGGGGGGGGGGGGGCGGCGTGGGAGGCCGCCCCCTCCCCCCATCCCGGAGGGCAATTTGACATGGGTGGACCCACCGGTGCACAGGAAAGAATGAGAGAATAAAATCCTTACAAATTTTCCGCCCTCCCCCCCCCAAAAAAAAAAAAAACAGAAAAAAAAGAAAAAAAAGAAAAAAAAAACGAAAAAAAAACGGAGTTTTGGATCTGCCCCTGGCCTCAAGTGGGCCACGGTCGGATAACAACTTTCATCAGGCAGGAGGCTTTGAAATGTCCCAAACGCAAGTAGCGCATCTAGGTCTAACAGCCAGTTGTTTGAGTGGGTTATCCAGACCCTACATAGGCAACATGCAACCACCATAGAAATACATTACATCTTCAGGGAAATTCTGTTCTCAGGTTAGCCGATGCCTAAATTCAAATGGTGTACGTTCCTGCCCAATTGCATTCGTCGCATAATCATGGGATTTATATGTTCCGGTTAAAGAGCGCTAGACTCGTTTACCTCGAACACCTGTTTCGTGTCCTTCAAAACTTTATAAATTCGCCCTCCTAAAATTATTAAAGTAAAATAATAGGCAGGTAGTATTGAATGTGTTTTATTTTTGGTGGAGCCCACAATTTCTGCCCTGAAACATACAGTGGATAATGCACGCCTTTTGCGTGATTCTTTAGAGTAACGCAAAAGTAATCGGGTAAAGTCACGAATTAATTAATCAATTATTTCTTACGGCAAGTAATTTGTAACGATAATTTATTACTTTTTAGGTCAAGTAATTGTAATTGTATTTGAGTACTTTTTTTTTTTTTAGTAAGGAATTCAAGTCTGTTCAAAAGTGAGCCAAACGACTCGGAAATTGTAAAAAAAAAAAAAACAACTCTATAAAAAAAAAAAAAAGAACGGCTGAGTTACAGAATGCGCGTTCTTTCCGGCGTTTTAAGTTGCCAGAACATTTCTCCTCTGTACCTAACATAGGATAATAGGCAGATCGGAAAGCAGCACTGTTTTTAACGTCATCTCCCCACGAGGCACAGCTGATGTTGGCGAAAGCAGCAAAAGACCAACGTGCCCCCCCCCCCCCCCCCCCAAATAAAAGAAAATAAATAAATAAAAAAATTAAAACTTGAAAACAACAAAAACAAAAACGTGAAACCGAAAAGAAAGATTATTTGTGTCCGAGCGTTCTGCAGTCTGCGATGCACACCAAAAGAGACTGGCAGTGCCTGCTATGCAAAAAACCTTAGAGTCAAGCAGCCCCGCATTGAAAAGGGATCGAGCGCATGGAATGCAAGGAATGGGCTCATAAAGCATACCTTGAAGTTCACGAAGTGTGTTAGAAGTGTTTTTATTGAAAAATCTGAACGCCATTTAATTTTTTTTTATTGTATTCCCCACTACCTTGTTCATTTTGCCTCCCCACAAAATGAGACATTGTGTGACTTTCAGATAATGTAGTTTTGTGTAAAGTTTTGCTTGCTCAAATTAAGTAACATTTACTGAGCATAAAGTTAAGTCATCTAAGGATGCCCCCATGCTGTTTTTTTTATTAAATATTAAATCGAAAGTGAAAATTGCAATTGAAATGAAAGTATTTTGTCCGATTTTCCCCACCTTACCCTATGACTCCCATCACGAAGAGTATTAAATACAATTGCCAAATGTATTCTTTGACATGCGATTAAATACGATATACAAAATATTCGAAGTATATTAAATAAACACTTCAAATACTTGGATCTAAAATAGATCCCGTTCCAGCATTATTGCATTGCTTCGTCCATCGCTTCCACTGTACGCATTTCCTGTTTCGCATCACGAATCTTAAGCGACGACAATAGTCTCGCGTTGGCACAGCGTAGGAATCATTGACGCTTTCTTGCCTTGTACCCAACTTGCGAGAGGCCTCAGATAGGCATTGCCAACGTTTCTTCTGGCAAGTGGGCTCTCATACGAGTACACGCAACGTTTACCCAAGCCACAATCAACTTCCTTTGTATCAGTAGGCTGAACGCATAACTGTGAAAATGATTACTCATATATTCCAGGACACACAAAGATCGACGAAATCGTATCCCTCCAGAGACAGACGTTAGAAGGGGGTGAGATCAGGAGATGTTGGGTGTTTGTCCATGTTATTTTCAGCCTAGAACTTAGTCTTCCTCAACGGGCGACTTGTCTAACAAGCTGTAGTTGAGCAATTTAGCCAGTCCAGTACAACCGCTAGCCTGGGGTCTTTAACGTGCGCCACGCAGTTGTGATACACGGCCGCACGCCGGTGCGATCCTCATCCAGATCGAAAAGGCCAGGGGTGGGGATTGAGCCTGCAGGATCCCTGGGCTCTCCAGCGCCAGCTTTCGCTCCACGTGCTCCGAGCTGGTGTGCGCTAGCCCACTCCGACCACCGATCCCCCAATCAGGAGATGCGAAAAGAAAAAGAGTGTGTGTCTTTGCTCTTTTTTTTTAATTTTATGCATTATGTCACAGAGAATATCGGGAGATATGCAAACACCCACCACGAATGCATTGCTTCCACGAAACACGTGGCTACCCTATGTTTCGTTAAAACATATGGTAGCTACATGTTTGATGGAAACATCGCATTTATGGTGGTTGTCAACATGTCTCCCAATCCACTCAATCCGTAAATATAAAAGTTTTTTTTTTTTTTGTCAAATTGACACCCCTTTTAAGATTACTCCCTCTTACGGTCGATCTGAAAATACTGTAAAGTGGCGTACGTGGCCAAGAGACACCGTAAAAATGACAAGTGAGCATTATATCAGTTATAGACTTGTCAGCTCGCCAGTATTTTGTGCGCACGCCACTTTGCAGTATATTGAAATCGACCGGTAGAGGGTGCAATTCTTGAAGGTGCCTATCCTGTTATCACCCAAACCGCCATTGACCGCGACGCGTGTCTCGTGCACTTGAAAACGACGCGCCGGGCGATAGAAATCTGCTCTCCTTAGCGTCCAAATTAATAAACGCGGAGCCGCGTGTTTTTCCTCCTCTTCCAAAATGCATTCAAGGAGAAGGGAAAGGCTCCCCCTCTGGATCTATATTTATATAAGGAGAGAGCGGCAAACACTCGTTCGTTCGCGCGCACCGACCGATACGTTAAATAGAATCCCCTACCCTCTCCTCCCCCGTTTTTCCTTCCCCCCTTCCAGTATTCCAGGGAATAAAGAGAGAGAAACGGACCAATCAAATCCGGTGGGCGTGTCCCGCAAGCTCCGCCCCTGCTTCCTTTAGCCCTTCCCCCTGTCCTTTAGCGCGAGCGGTCCGCCCCTAATAGAGAAGACCTCGGATATTGCGTTCGTCGTCCCGGCAGTGGCCGTAGCAGCACGGACACTTCGAGCCCGACGGCAGAGCAGGATATGAATGCCGACGAGGCGGTCGTGACAAATTGACGCCTTTCTTTTTTTGCTTTCTACTGACGCGTTATTATTCTTGCCTATACTTGCCGGTGTGATTTTTATTCTTTATTCTAATGATTCGTGTTTTGCGAGGGGTCAGGCTTTCGCGTTTCGCTTATTGTAAACTCGGATTAGTTGGTCCTCGTATACGCAACGCCGGATGGTTCGAACACGTCGGAGGAGCGTCCCGGAGTAAGGTCTGACGCTACATTGTGTCACTTTAATCGGAGGTTCTTCTGTTCTTCGACGTTTCGACCTGGTATATATAAAGCGGGAGAAAGGCTGTACTAAAACTGGAAGGTCAGAGTCGCTTATAACGGACAGGAGAAACGATCAATAAACCTATCGTGCTTCAATAAACGGGTTTCGCGTTAAAGTGACGCGCCAAATAAATAGCCCCTATTTTCTGAAATATTCCATATTGCCCACTGGGAGGAAAGGGGAGGAGGTGCTTTCCCGTAGTGTCTGAGATGGCAGGAAAAAAAAAAGGAAAAAGAAAAAGAGCAGCATCGCCAGTCGGATATTTATGTAACGGCCTCCGCGGAAATCAGATATTCGAACGGTCCTCCTGCCGGCGAGATTATCTGCCCCGCGGGAGTCATACCGCGGAAAGCACCGTGGAGAGCGGCGCAATGAAGCTGCATCGAAATCTAATCATACGTAGAGCCGACCGCTGATGAAGTCGAGTCTCTGCAGGAACGTGGAGCTGGGCGTTACTTTATGGCATCATTGAAGGAGTCGTGCCACACACAGACACACACACACGCACAATTAAATATGAAACATCTAGGACGACATTGTCATGGGTATACAATGAGAAAGCAGCAGGGCGTCTCTCAAGAATCCCCGGCCTCGATCAGCACGCGCACCTTGTCTTCCGCCGTGCTGCGCGAGCACGCTGGAAGCTCTCGAGAGGTTGAGACGTTATCGAAGGTAGACATTTTGAGCTCGGGCGAGAAAATTTCAGGACCTGCTTACCGATCTCATCGTGTCAGTGGCTATACAGGCTATTGCATGGGTTCATTCCATTTATCCTCTAAAAATTTATTGCGAGCAAAGCGTTAGATTCTCGAATAAATTCGACTTTATCGCGGACCTTTCGCGTTCACCCAGACAGCTCGAGGCGGTCATGTACGAAAACATAATTCTGGAATTTCACATTTTATTTTTAGAATTCGTCGAGTTCTAAATTTTGTAAAACATGACCCGTACAATAAGTATGGTCCGTGCAGATTCCGTAGACAAAGGTATATTTATAGCTTTTAGCTATTCCTTCACAACTTCTTTTTATGGGCAAAGTTTGTCCTTTCACAATGTCTTCCTTCAGTTTTCCAAAAGTGTCGCTCCCGACCCCTAGCGTATTATCGCGACAGATTTGGTGTAAAGGGGGACGGGGAAGTGGGCGGTAATTAAAAATATGAAGTTGGGTTCTCTGCAGTGGCGTCGATGGAAGCAAAGTAGAGGTGGGGGTTCAACATCGAGCCAGAACTGAGAGTTGAGGTGTCCGAGCCCCGCACTCGTTTTGAGAAGTTGTGCTCTAATAAGCTCACTTTAGTCGGCAAAAACGGGAAATCCCGTTTCCATAAGTTTTCTAAAAAAATGTTTTTTCTATGTTTTTACTTGAACCTAGCTGATTCACTCTGACCATACTAACTGTAATATATTTAAGCTGCATTTTTTTGTATTATTCATGCACTGGAATTAAAAAACCTTGTGGCATCGCGAATACTCGGAAGGTTCCAACCTGATAATTTGTGTCAGGGTCACAGGGTAGCGGGGAATTAGCAGAATAAAAGAGCACTGCGGTAATTAGCTTATCTAGCATAGCTAAGAAGACAGAAAGTCGACATTCTTTACTTAACAATAAGCAAATTGATAAAACCTTTTTTTTTGGGGGGGGGGGGGGGGGGAACCCATACCAATTTTTCAATTTTTATGAGGTGGTGCCACCTTGAAATAGCCGTTCAATTTATTATATCGTTGGAAAGTGGAGACTTGTTCGCTTCTCGTTACAAGTATAATCGAAACTACTTGTAATCGAATACGTTTTGGAGCAGTTTTGTAATCATTTTATTACGTTCATTAAGTAGTCATCGCGGGAGTAATCTGATTTTACTTTTGGAAGTACTAAAATTATTTGTAACCGTTGCTTTTTTTCCTTCCCCTCCCTAATGGGGACTTTGGTTTGCACACTTTCCCTACCGAGGAACCATGGAACCAGGTCTCCGATGGGAGGATGGATGGTTTACCGAAATCGGGTGATTAAGAAGACAAGTAGTTTATAGTTCGGTGATTCCAATTCAATAATGTACTGTACAAAATACCCGTTTTGCAACCGACAGAAAAATCTGTCGTTTTGGAAACCTGAAGTCATCTTAAAACTAACCGGTTACTTTCTCAAGTAACGGTCAATTACTTTGATTGTAAAGCAATAAAGTATTTGAATTGAATACTTTTTCACTAATTTCAACCAATTACTTTTTTCTAGTAACATGTATGCAAGATTGGGAGTTTGTTTCCGAAACACGAACCGTCAAATTCCCTTTATTCAACGCACATGTATAGTTAGACTATACTCGCAGTGCGGAGTGACTGAAGATACCGGACACATCTTACGGTCCCCAATGACCCAAAGACACATCTTACAATCCCCCTTCGCAAAAAAAAAAAAAAAAATTCAGTCATACCAGTTTATCCTAAAACCCAACCAAAGTCTCCTCCCAATACGGAGTGACAACAGTGAGCACGTTGTGAGCTATATTCGGAATTCATGCGATTGCAGATTTTGCATTCAATATTTAATGTAAACTGACGAGATGTCTGTTTACCTTTCTTTCCTCAGCTAGATCTAATTAGAAATATACGGGCCATCGTCGGTGTATCACTGCCGCGTGAGGCACGTCAAATGCCACGAGCTATGGCGGTGGTTAAATTTCGCACCTAGGGCGGAGGCGTCCGACTTCACAATTGGAACAGACAAACGTCAAATATTCCAAGCAACAAAAATGACCACAGTGAGCTCCGTGTTACAATCGTGCGCTAAGGCGCACACGTCATCTTATCGCCGCGACTGCGCGGTACACAAAAAGGCATTCAGTTTTCACAGCCCCGCAGTTTTACAGCTGGAAATTATATTCTTCTCGTGGACGGCTTTTGTATAACCGACAAACCTCGATGGCAATCAGCTCGTCGAACGACGCCTCACAGCCAGTTCGTGTCATCGAATAAAGCTGTCCGCGATCTTTTTGTTGACACATGTCATGACGTTTCGTTGAAGGCTTTCTTTTTCTTGTGCATATATTCTCCCTGGTTTACGCGGGGGCGGCTGATTAGGTGAGGTTCGCCAGTGTTACGTCCCCTCCGCGGTCGGCGAACTTGCAGTTGCCATGTTTTCCGCCGCTTTCCTTGTTTTCACTGAGCGACCTCTTATAGAACTGTGTTTTCAAACAAGTCTTTAGATTTGTCCACGCCAGGTTTGGGCACTGCGCCAGCACAAAAACCAGAATCACGTTTAATAAGGCGGGTGCGTCAGTGATACGCGCTGCGCCTTTAAGAGTCGCAAATTTATTATTTGATGTGTCGGAGAAACCTCGGTTTCGGAGTCCTGTATACTTACTGCACACTTCCAGCGAGCGAAATAAAGTCAGCTATTCAACAAAATCGTGAACTTTGCCAAAACGTGTATCAACAAAACGTGTGTCGATGAAAAGTTATCGACAAAACGTGCGTGGATAAAACACTCCTTCTACGATACAATACTAACCCACGGTGGTTATCACGAGATCATCGATACATTCTCCATCATGTCCAGCAACTCATACGAAGTGCTGCCAGTGTGACTAAGATGCGACCCCATCAGCTATTCGCACCTCCAACGCCCTATAGATGCATGGAGCAGTAGTCCCAAGATGGCGAAAGAGATGGGAATAGTCTCTCCAGGATTTCCCGTGCGCCTGCTCGCCGAGGCTAGTCAATGTGCTAAAATTAATTAATTCGACTACAAATACGAAGCAGTCAGAGCAGGTCCATATCACAGGTAACGAAGATGACGTGAGTTAAGAAAATGAACGTGTCGATTTTGATCCGTTGCGAAGCGGAAAACAGAAATTCCTCTATGACCGCACTCGCTTTTTTCATGAAAACTGGATGATGCACGAACACGAAGACTAGAATGATGCGGTAACAGCAGCACCAAGGCGGACAATCCCCCTGCCACCGTCTTCGCCGCCGTCCACGCTCCTCCGGTTCTTCGTTCGTCCGCGAGAGGGCGAGCGGCGTGCTGGAGTTGCGGATAAAAAACCGGGCAACATGTTCCTCAGCTTACATAGGGAGGCTGTCCTTCGCGTCGCTCAAAGCACGTTCGCGAATCTTTCCAAACTGCTTTTTTTTTTTTTATGTAATGCCGCTATATAACTTATCTTAAAGGAACACTGACAGGGTGTTTATGCTCGCCGAGGTTTTTTTATTTAAACATGACCTATAAGAGCCCAACTACCCAGGACATAATTTGCGGTTCGAAATTCGTTTTCTTTCCGCCCGAATACAGCCGGTCTAGAATTGGCCGTTTTGGAGTCTCGCTCACTCTATTCTGCGTGGTCACGTGCCGTTCTTTGTGGTTCAGACTGGGGACATCACCACCACTGATAATCAAAGCCGTGGGTCATCGTAGGTACACACTCAATATTAAAAATTGAATGAAAATAAGACATCCATTTTTTGTGGCTTCTAAAAAATTGCAAATACGTTGATTGAAAAAAGAAAAGCTGCACAGTCACGTGAGGGTAGACAGGGCCCGGGTGCACTGTGAAGTGGGCGAGGAGGCCTTTTGAATTGTGTTGGAGGTCGGTGACATGTATATAAGACGATTGTTAAATAAATTTTCAAGCTGTGGTTAAAGACTTCGTTGTACTGTCCGTTTTTTTTTTTTTTCTACGTTTAAGGGTTACTATGGATACTATTCCCATTTTCGAAGTGCTGATTGCTCCGGGTTAGCCTCTGTTCAGCGCGCTTCTTACCGAGCACCGGTGCAGTATTGGGAAGCAATACCCGCGAAAGCTATCTCCGAGGGTGTTGCTTCTCTGCATTACAACAGTGCTCGCTAAGAAGTGCACTCAACGAGGTAACTCGCCGCGATAAACACTTTGAAAAATATGACTATCGCAATTGCGTGCTTGAAAGAAAATTCATTCAAAGCATGATGGTGCACGCGTGTCGGCTGTATTTGAAAATGTATGAAAACTTTGTGAATGTGTATATCTACATTGTGGTAAGTTTCAAAATTAAACTGACTGCTTTGCAAGAATATATGTTAGACAGATATGCCCTTACAACCTGCGTTCATCATGCGCGATTGTTTCTTTTAGAGCACAGCTCTTAGGCGCCCGTTTCCGGCTTGAACGGCGTCGCCGTCGGCGTCGGCGTAACCGCGCGGTGCATTATGGGAAACGTTCCATACTGGAACGCGCGGGACTCACGACGTTACACGTGACGCGGCGAGTGACATTACGAGGGTCCCGCGCGGTGCTTTATGGGAAACGTCCCATAATACAACGTGCGTGACTCGTGGCGTCACACGGGGCACGGGAGCGTCAGCCGGAAAGACTGGCTGAGCTTTCTGACGGCGCGTTGCAGCTTTCAAGACTCACACTTTGCTCACGCGCTGCTTTTGGTGTTCGCAGTCGCACGTGAAGTCACACGCGTCACACGTGAAGTCGCGTGTGACTTCACGTGCGACTGCGAACACCAAAAGCAGCGCGTGAGCAAAGTGTGAGTCTTGAAAGCTGCAACGCGCCGTCAGAAAGCTCAGCCAGTCTTTCCGGCTGACGCTCCCGTGCCCCGCAAACTTTTGCTGCCGACTACATTCACGTTACCCGTTACTGCTTTGAAAAAGTGATGAGCACGTGAGACGTTGCCGACAAAAAAGCAACGCGTTACCGGTAACGCCGTTACCGCCAACCAGGAGTTTCCGCAGGAAATAAAATTAGTGAGAGGGGGGGGGGGAGGGGGGGGGGGGGAGGGGGTTCTGAATTTATACGGGGAGGTGGAAGGGGAGGGAGAGAAGAAATAACACAAGGAGGCAATTTTTTTTCTCCATTTACTTCAATATCTTTTCGCTGTTTTTTTTTTTTTTTTTGCGTGTGGACAGAGATGCATGCGTGGTGCCTGACAGAGGTTCTGGAACCCTACATTCAACATTATTGTTCAAAGATTAAAGGAAGAATGTGCAATTTCCATAAGAAAGCACAAAGTAAAGCAAAAACCAACATCAGAAAATATCAGTCACAGTATCAATAAACCGCAATGAATGTAAAGAATTAATATATATTGAAAGGGAAAACCTCGCCTCTGTTCTCCTTCAACGGGAGAAGGAGCTAGGTAAGTAGCGAGGAGGAGAGGCGATGAAGCGGCTTGATGCCACTGTGAAGGCGCGTTGAAGAAAACAAAAATTTTAGGAAAAATAAATAATATAGGTTTTTTAGTTTTTTCTTTTTCGTATTAAGTGCAAGGTTTTTTTTTTTTTTTTTCAGGAGGTGTTTTGAGACAAACTAGGGGGGGGGGGGGGGGGGGGGGTGAATCACTGCCGCCAACGCTGAGTGAAACGAAGTATGCTCAGAACGCAATTTGTGACTAGAAATTCGATTTCTTTCCGCCCGAAAATCCCCGTTAGAGAACATGGCGGGTTTAAAGTCGCACTCACTTTCTTTTTCATGATCTCATGGCGTAAACTATGCGTACCAAATATATTCAAAGTCACGGGTCATCTAAGGCACGCATTCAATATTAAAAATAGGAAAGAATACAAACCCCATTTTTGTAAACTCAAAAAAAAAACAAAAAAAACTGCAAATATGTTGATCGAAAAAAAAAAAAATAGCACAGATCACAAGTACAAGTACACGTCATTCTCAATTTGGCGACGTACCGCGGGCGTACCATATGAGTAATGAAGTAAACGTAAAGAATTGTCACTTGGGGTCCTTCGCGGCCGAGATAAGGGCTGCATAGAGTCACATTCTAAGGAGCAAGTTACTCCATTTCTTGTAGTGTTGCACCCGCCGACCTCTAGATATCACTGCTAGGGAGAAAAAAAAAAAGCATTTTGAAATCCTTGTTAACAGCTCATTCACAAAAGCTTTTATTAATAAACGTCATTGTAATATTCTTTATAAAAAAATATCTGAAGCACTTAAATTATTCTATGTTACACCATTAGTGTCGTCGTAGCGGTTACCCCAGCCTCGTGGACATCACCGTTTGGTTGGAACATACTGAGGCGCGCGGGCGCGTCTCAAGCTCAGCGACATTTTGGCATCGTTCTTGAGCCTAAGTATGTAAATACTACATTGGGCGTTTCTTTTTAATTTCAGCTGTAGGGTTGTTTAGTTCGACGAGTGCAGTGAAGACAAAGGCTGCCTGTGTTTCTATACTGTACTCGTCGAACGCTTTCATATGCGAAAGCCAAACGCCACACGTCGGCGATCCGCGGTATAACGCGTTCGGCAGTGGACATAAAGGCAGCTATAGCTTTGGGTCTACCCACTAACCATTCCAATCAGAGCTCGGCGTTCTGACGTCCATGCGCGATCATGTCTCCTCCCCTCCCTCAGTTTCTCGGCACATAGCATTAGGTTTCTTTTTTTTTTGTCTGTTGCATTGCATTTGGTTAATTTACATTATTATGTATTCATTTATTAGTTATCAGCTGGCTTGAGAAATAGGGTAATCATTGTAGCTCGCTTTCAGGTGACTGCGGGGTGTCCTACGGCAACTACTGCAGCGTGGCTTGGTGCCCCAGCGTCGGCCAAACACGCATGAAGCAAGACACGACGTGTTTTCGTTTTCGACGTGACTCAAGGCACCGAAACACGCGATTTTCATGGCTGCGTATTGTTTGTTTGATGACACCAACCGTAGGCGATAGGTACTCAAGAATAAGATGTGTTGGTGCTATTGCGCGCAGAGTAAATATTACTGAAGCTTTGTTGACATTGAGGCAAGAATTGCTTTGTAACGTCCTTTTCTTAATTGCGTTATCCTTTCATCTGCAACACTAGGCTCTAATTAAGTTTCAACTATAGAAGTTCAAGTCCCTCAGTTGTATTGAAGTGCTACTGTGTGGTCATACTTTTCTGTGTTGAAGTTTTCTCGTGAAACAGATTATCTTGCGCAAAAGAATTCATGGTGGTCTTTTTCGTATACAAGACAATGTAAAATCGGGTTCAAATGAAATGCCAACAGTGACGAAACCTCGAGCCTACTAGCGGCGCAACCTCCAAGTTTGGGTTCTGCTTGGCGAGGTTCAAACAAATCAAAGTAGGGCGCTCCGAGGTTGTGTGTTCTACTTTGATGTGTTTGAACCTCGCCAAGCACAACCCGAGCTTGGAAGCTGCGCCGATAGTGGGCTCGAAGTTCCGTCACTCTTCGCCTTTCATATGAACCCGATGGTACATGTAAGAATGTAGATTGCGAGCCATGTCAGTTACTGAATGGTTCTAGCTGTGATGTCCTTGTAGTGTTTCTTCAGTTAAGTGTTGCTTTATTAAATGCAGGCAGGCTAAGTGCACTTTCATGTACTCACATGTTAGCAATGATTCATTTTGAAGTTCACAAATGGGTCTACTGTCCTTTAGGCACTTCTTTAGTTCTCTCATTCTCATTAAAGTCGTATTGCACTGACTGAATTGCTCACCTACGGCGAGAGACGGGCTGGCAAGCATTGATCAGTGTAAATAAACCTACAACCCAATTACTCTTACTGTCTTTTTTATAATAAAGAAATATCCAGTGTAACAAGTCACTTTTCTTAAAACGGTCCAATGTGTATTGATAAAATAATTTCAGCCTATCACCACTACCCCCTAAAATAATCACGTAAGATTACGCAAGCTTTTTTCTGCTTCTGCATGCAGGTATTTCTAGCGAAAACATGCTGCTTGGCTGCCTGTACATGATTTTGCCTACAAAAACTATTTTTGGATTTCTTCTTGTTGTTGCCGTTATTTCCTGGGCTGGGGTACACAACTCCCAACAAGATACATGGGCACTGATGTAGTTCTTGTGAAAGTTGAAGAGATTCTTGCTTAGAACTGGGGCTGTGCTTTCTAGTGGAAAACAAAAACAATCGTTGGAAAATGGGGTCCCTGTACTCATTTTCGGTAAATCGTGTTCGTAGAAAAACAGCATTCCAATAATGAATGTAACTGCACTTAAATGTCGTCATTAACCTTAAAGGGTGAATTAAAAAACAATTGAAATCTAAACGGGTAGGTATCTAAGAAATAATTAAAAAAGCTCGCAAGCAAAGTTAAACAAAATCTGAAAATAGGAACCAAACCTAACGTCAATCGAAACCGAAACTAATTTAAGGCCTCTGCCGACTGCTAGGTGTCCTACCGGTCCCCTATCTAGGCCGCTGGGACCTATGGGAGTGTCCACTCTTTACGCTTACTGTATTACTCTATTTGCACACCGCTGGCTGGACAACGCAATGGCGGCGCACGGCGGATCAACGTTCCGACGGACGTGGGGCCGCTACTTCGGTACTGTCGTTCGTGGTACCGGCCAATCGATCTTCAGGCACCGGTCATCGAGCGGAGGGAATATACCCTAAGTGCGAAACAATCGCACGACAAATGGTGCACGCAACATCGCCGTCTGCTTCACACGCCGGAGAAGCGGGAAAAAAAAAAAAAAAACTGTCGGGTGTAGCCACGTAACTTGCAGCCATGAGCTTCAGTGCTCCTGTTTCGGTTTCGGTTTCAAGAAGTTGAGTTTTTTTGCTTCATTTAAAATATACGTGACTCTGTAGCAAATTATGAATTGGGTAATCTTCTGACATCATACTGAATCGCCTGGTAAAAATGCAACAAAAATATTTTGGGGGTGTCAGTGTCTCTTTACTAATGTATCACAATACGCGAGGCAAAGATATATATAAAAAATAACAGTAATTTATTGTACCGAATACCTCAGTTCTCCACATTTTCGTTTTCTTTTTAGCTGGAAAGGCAGGACAAGCAAAACAAAATGGTGGACAGGTACAACACTTAGGGTTTCTGAGGAATCTGAGCTTGACGGTCAACGAAAGAAAGGCAGATGCAGGGAAGTTATTATTAGTATTTTGTGCTTTCGGATCAATCGAATAAACTCTGAAAAACACTCTCCGGTAAAATTTTTGACACTTTCGATTTATCTGTAAAAGTGCGAATTTTGAGGTCACAATGGCAAAATAAATAGCAAAAAAGAAGGTATTTCACGATTAAAGTTTGTCAGAGCAGGGAGTTAGTGGCTCCGAGAAAAGGTATGTCCAGTTTTTTAAAATCTTGGACCATTGACAAAAGATAGTTTCCCGTTTATATTGTCAACATTCCTTCAGTATAAAGGGCCTGTGTACTTCTGAACCACGATAGAAGCCACTATTCCAGTTTCCAGATTTAAACCCTACTAGTTGTGTTTTTTGAAGGGAAGAGGGATCGTGTTTTCATTACAGTGAAAGATGGGAACGTGTAGAATTCAGAGAATGGGGAGATTAGCTGGAGGTTTTATGCGTTCAAGAGATTGGCTCTTTCAAGGTACCGACGTTTACTAAAGTAACTCTTGTTTTCAAGACTTGTCGTAGGGACATTTAGTATTGCTAATAGCAAAGGCGCCAATGCCAAATTCAGCTGCAAAAAATATCTTCCGATACCGCCTTTTTTAAAATTAATTTTGTTTAAGTTTGTCTCGTGCCTTATTTCTTTTTATTAAAAAAAAGAAGAAATACATTGCAGAATTAAACTTCGAATTTCGGAGAATTGGGAGTTTATAAAAAAAGAAACTAAACTTCTAAAAACACCCTTAGAATTTCACAAAAAATGAACTCTTAAAACATGGAATCCTAGTATAAGCCAGAAAGTAGTGGAACTATACTCGCCGTCAGCTTTCTGTGGCAATCCAAAGAGAGGAGGAAAGCGCTTGTACAGCGGTTGGTGCACCCTCTCCCCTAGCATTGACTGCATTGCCACAGAAAGCTAACCTCGAGTATAGTCGATGACAGGTTATGAGTTCATGGCAAGAGAAAGGAAGACTGGGGAGGAGGGGGAAGCAGATGGATTGCTAGAGAGGAGGAAACTTTCCTCTTGCTCCAGCAGTCCGCCTGCTTCCTCCCCCCAAGCCTTCATTTTCTCACTTCCTGAACTCTTAGCTTTCACCAGGCAGAACAGAACAGAGATAATGTCACTATCAAGCTTCGCCAATGTCTCCTCTGAGCATTCTGCTGCCTGTAAAAATAAAATAAATATCCTCCCTCTCTCACTCAAAAAAAAAAAAAGTATTTCTTCAGGTTTTTGGTTGGAGCGGTAACTAAACACGGTAGGATGACGCGCGTTTATAGGACACTATTCCAACGAAAACAGCTCCTCCGAAAGTGAGCCGCCGTGAAATTGATAGGCGGGACTAGCTTTTATATGACTTCTGAACGAAAGTGTCTAATATAGCGAGAACAAAGGGAGTTACACCATAAAACGAATTTTCAGCCCTCTGTGCTTGTGCTTATTCGCGCTTTTCGTTCAAATATATAAAAAAGAAGAGTCTTAAATGTTTTTATGGTTATGCATTTCTGAAAGGCAAAACGCTCAATATTGTACCAATAGTAGGATCAGGTTTAGAAACATTTTAACCAACGTAAAGTCGTATACACAGTTTTCCAACCGAATTAAGATGGTATTTGATCGGTATGCATTGAAGTATGGGTAAGGTACAGTACCGAGTACCTGTATGGAAGTATTTCCTGCTTGTATTTGCTTTCGGAATCTATAGTACCATATCATTTTTGAGGGAATCGAGTAATGGTAATGGTACCTAAAACTGAACTCTGAAGCATCTTATCATCCTTGGTTTTTCGCGCATGCTTTCCGGCGTTTGGGTTCACACATGCAGGACCATCTGAATTTCGGTGGCGGCCATTTTGGTCAACCAAGTGCCTTTTTTTTCCTCGGTATTTTATCTCTGCCAGTCACGTGACCGAAATTTCCCTATTTAGATGCCACAGTTTCTGACCGTGATCACTGTTCGTGAAAATGGGTTCACCTCTTGACGGGTGCAACAAATGCCTCAAATACACCATACCTTATGCTCCAAATAAAAAGAGATAACGTTTCTACCAATCAGATCCCAGTCAAACTTTGGGTACATTGTCCTCACGGCTACATAAGCTCAAGAAAAGAAAAAAAATGTTGGAAGATTTAATGCCTCCCGCCAGAAACGCAGGGGTGTGAGCATTTTTCTCTCTGAGTCATTAATCAGTCCCGACGTGAGAAGCAGGGCACCATACAGAAAGGCGGACCTTGGATATAAAGTATTTGATTTTAAACCTCTTATCGTTTCCTTTTCTTCTCTCGAGCAATACTTGTCGCTTTAGTAGGTTTTTCGGACTCGTGAAAATGTGCCTCGACTGAAAACAGCACATCGTCGAGATCTTTTTTTTTTCTTCGCAGGTCTTGATCTCGATTTATCTTTCATACGAGATGTTATGCTTCTCATGTTGTGAACTACTTTATCAAATAGTGCGTCAAGAATGATCACGTATGTTGTAATTCGAACAACTCTGGTGGGGGCTGAGGCTCATGAACGAACATCTAGAATGTTTTTCGCACGTTAAACTAGCCGGTTCACTTCATTTTAACCAGCTACATTAGAAGTACCGTCGTTCTGGTTAGTGTCAGCATATTAGTTTCCATCAGAGTTGTCACCATAAGGAACATTGCCCCCCGATGAGCTGCTACCATATCTGGCAGGTTTCAAATCCATGTTTTTTTAGATACCTTACAGCATGTAGCTGCGTTTCGTTGACGTCATCATCTTTCTCATACTTTGGTGACCGTTGTATGTCATCCAGAACACCCAGAATATACAAGTAAATATCCAAGGCAAAGTCCTTAGACAAGGACTTTGTCACTTGGAGAAAAAAACAACTAAACTTCACCAAATAAGGAACAGCGTTCTGACCACGTGAGTGGGCACGAAGCCCCTGTAACTTAACTTTAAAAAAAGTGTGATTATAACCGAACGAAATATTTTATGCGAATCGTAAGTACTAAATCATCATATAATTACTCCTGTCCACGTTTTTATTCGGTTTCTTGACGAATTATCTTTCCGCTTTGCGAACCTCCCACAAGATGAGGCGTCATGCTGCAAAACCTCAGACCGCGGCCAACAAAAAGTTCTGCGAGCCATTTAAGACCAGCCAGCGAAATTCTCGAAATATATATATATATATATATATATATATATATATATATTGTACCGTGTTTAGTTACCACACGGGTAAATGTCGCCATACCAAGAGGGAGCATAAATTTTCCCTTGTGCGACTCGTGAGCGTGTTTAAGTACGTGAAACATATACCATTCCTTTTGAGTGTTTCAAAAGTTAACAAGTCACCCTGTTCGACCATCATACAAAAGGCACGATACGTGTGTGCTGCAGACATTATGACAGAATAATGTGCGGATGCACCTGAAGCATGCTCGAAGCCCTTGATGCACATATGCGTGCTCCGAACATGTCTGGGGAATGTTTTCTGTACAACCAATGTGACACCGGCGTCCTCCAAGGAAGACGGTGTCCGCAGACTTTATTGGACTCCGTCGAACCGAGGCGGCAACATCACCTAGACCAAAGGGCGTAGTATTGGATTTTCCTAGTCGAGTAAAGAGCGGAGCAATGTGGGCTTATATCGGACACGAGTGCTGCGTCATTGCTCCACTAAGACTGGTGTTTTCATTGTTTAAACACGAGTCCCGACGGAATGTTGACACAACTCTCGCAACCATGCAGTCGGTACGCGTCCTTCCATCTAGGGGTGGTTGATTGCGAGCACATGGGCCACCGATTCGAACCCGCCAACTAAGGATTCGTAGATCGGCACTTTGCCTTAAGACTGAGCGTAAACCATGTTTTTCTTGGTGATTTATACTCACCGCGAGGCGTCAACGACAGAAAACACTCCACGAATAAATGACACGAAGCACGAGAGGACGAAGAATCTATCGGTGACACCATTCTCTGCCTATAGGCACGTTGTGGTTGCCACTTCATTTCGCGGTAATTACTCGTTGCACGATCGGATGAACGAAGCCATGAAAAGCGGTCTTTTTGGTCCCTGTAATTAGATCGCAATACTTAGTGCGTGGCCGCAGTCCCTTCAAAGATACCCACAAACAAACGGCCGAACAGAACCGCGCTAATCGCGATTCATTTTCAAACCGAGTTTTTTTTTTTTTTTTTTTTTTTTTTTTTTATTGCAGCCGTTTACCACTGAGTGAAGGAAACTCGAGATAAGATTAGTTTAGGGATCTCACGAAGTTGTTCCTACTTGAGCTAATCACGGGGCCCAGAACACAATTAAAAGATCGAAGTCGACAACCTCTTTTCCAATATAATTATCCCCGGTGCCAACAAATCAAACAAAAACAAAAAAAGAAAAGAAAAAACGTGAGGAAAACACACTTATTAAATTAGGTGCTCCAATTCGGACGGTGGAACAGTTTATAGAAACGTCAAGAGCGAACCCCGCCGCTCCGGCCGGCTAAGAAAGCGGTAAAGCCACTTTAAATACGCAATTAAAAAAAGGGGCCCGCGCCTGCCAAGGCGCCATCAATTTGCGAAGGTAACGAGCTCAGCATGAAACCAACTCCGCCGCCACGGCTGCTGCTGTTGCTGCCGAGCGTGCACGCGTGTGTATGTACCCCAATGGAAGCCGGCTGCCGCTGTTTAGGTTGTTTCCGCGTCGTAAGTAACGACCACATCAGCGCCATGAAAACGAAGAAGAAAAAGAACACAGAGCAGAACAAAAGAAACGGAGTCAATTGAGCGCCTGCCGCTTTGAAAAGGACAGCGCGCGCTCTTTACAAAGAACGGCCAGGGGGGAGGCACTACCGTAATTAAAGCTGGTAACGCGGGCGTGCCAGCAGAGCGCCATCAATGCCACCGCTGGCGGCATCTATCGGCGCCTCGTGGAACTGGGCCAACGTCTTCGCGCCGGCTCACCCGCTCTTCCTTCTGTTCCTTAAAGATGGACTGCGTAGAAGGCTAGGAGCTAGTTGACCCAATCACGTGAAGCGAACAACGCCTCAGTTCTCCGACCCAGCCTACCAAACAACCGCCGAGAGCACAGGCGTGGTACATCGTTTTTTCTCCCGTCTTAATTGATCAGTTGCTATGGGCCGACTGAGCTCGTGTTTAGTACAGTCCACGAGAACACTCCACCCCACCTCGTCTCGCGAAAGTAATAATAAAAAAAAAAAGCTTCAAAACCCTCATTTGCACGACAATATCGGTCTTATATAGTTTACAGCCGTGGTCGATGTATGTGTCCTTTCTTTCCAAATTGCGGCTGGCACGTTTTTTCCACGTGGCTTTCGAAAAGTCAAACTGGCGCTAGCACAAAAGAAACGCCGCTCGTTTTGTGGCGAACAAAAGACTACCGGTGGCGTTTTCTTTTACAGCTTTTAAAAACGGCCGCAGAGCGGAATTTCGAAGCCGTTACAAGCGTATCTAGTGTTTGAATCATAGTTTGCGGGCAGTGCCACTCCACATTATGCCTTGTCCACGCGTTCCAAATGACCGCTTTTGTTTGTCGCTCTTGTGTCAGGAACGTACGCCCTATAGACGCGCGGAACATAGAACGGTTCGTTCGTTGTTTCTGATGCGGCACGTTGCCAGACCCTTTGTGCAAGGAACGTGGCGCGGTCTTGTTCCTTTTGCCGGCTATAGCCTTTTTTCCCGCCGCAGAGAGTGGAAGCCATTCCAGAAGCCACACATACCATGGGACAAAGGGACCTGGGTCATTCTCTCTTGCGTTTTTCTTGAATGAGTGCCGATGGTTTCTGGTAGATAAGCGGTGACACATTTTTTTAGAGTCGTTCTTACGAGGTAGGCTCAGCGACAATGAGCGGGTGAAAACTGGAAATAATAAAGAATAAAGAATAAAGAAAAATATATCAATTTCTCTCTGAAATTTAAGTAAACAACGTTTTATTTTTCGTTTTTTTTAGGTTACACGTTGGTATGTTTAGGTGATTAAATTTATTTCGTGCCTTTGTAAACCCATGTGACTACTGTAAGAGAAAAAAAAAAACATACATAAACATATTAGCTTGACCAAACCCACTTCCGCTTTTTTTTTTTTTTTTTTTTTGGCAGTGACGGACGGCATAAGAATACACAGTAAAATAAACGGGAATGAAAATAATAACTTACACCAGAAAAAGGACACTTTCAGAAGACACCCAGAACGTACCGAATTCGAGACATGTGTTCAGTTAATTTCTACAATAAACTGAAAAGTGCCCGTGCCACTTGTTAATCAGTCTGATACGAAAAAGCATGGAAGAGAGCACGAATCACTAGGACAAGCACAAGAATGGATAGCACAGCGCTTGTCCTGTCGAACCTATTAGTTGTCCTTCTCTTTAGCGCTAACTCTTTTCTGAGATGTTCAACCAACTAGGCCATCTACCTGCATTAACGTACAACATAATCGCTCGGTATCTATTTTACCATACGCTACTTTAGAACATAGGCGTAGACTACGGGGGGGCGTCGGGGCTCCTGCCCCCTCCCCCCCCCCCCCCCTGGTGGATCGGGGAAGGGGGGGGGGGGGGCTCTGGACCGGGCCGTGACTCTTACCGAGACGCTGGTTACGTGCCATGTAACGAGCTTCTAGTAGTGGCATGTAAACAAAGTAACGCCCACGTTGCCTTTATTGACAAAATACATGGGAAATGGTATCCCAGCGTGCTTTCGTTAGCTTCGATCTCCAGTTCTGGCGTGAAGGACTCTGGTTCAAAAAAGCAATGGGACGGAATTTATACCACACGAATTGTTTTAGACAAGAAAAACAGAATGTGTAATACACGCCAATTTCAATAAATACAAGATCAGATAGCTTTTTATTCGCAAGGCAATTTCAGTTAATCACGCCTTTCAAAAACCATACTGCTAGGAATTCAGAAGAAATAACTGACCTTAAAAGTTTTTTTTTTCCTCGTACGATGGTTTCCAGAACTTAGAAAACACGGGTGAAAGGGAGAAATTCCTGAAATGTAACTGTGAATTGTTTATTCACCTTTGCGATGCTGATACACTGTTGTGCCAAGCCAATTCTACTCTTACCAAATTTGCATTGTGGTCTGATACTAACGGCCTTAAGGTAAATACAATAAAGTCTAAAGCAATCTTATTCAGATCGAAAAATAAACCCATTTAAATAAATTACACTTTCTCACTAGGTCAGCCAGCATAAAACTTTAGGCGCATTTTTTTCAGAGCTTATGACGTGGGATTGTCATGTAAATTATTTGATAGTTTATTTCAGTCCCAATTAAGTTATTGTCACCTTTTGTGGGCTACCACAACAAAAACAAACCTTAAAAACATACTATTACAACAAAAGAAAATAATACGATATATTGCTGATGTTTCCTACACAGACCACACAGAACCTTTATTTTTAATATATCAAATAATTCCGATTGAAAGCATGCATGAGTATCGTTTAGTTTGTTCCATTCGTTTCTCATCCATACAATTCATTGATTTCTTATTCACGTTTTCTGAGCTTGTAAGTCATAGCAGTGATTTTAACATACGCCGTAGAGCAGCATGGGTCCTCTCTTGTTCCCGCACAAACTACAACTTACAAACTTTACATCCATTCATAATGCACCACTTGTTTTAAATAAATGCCTTACAAACATAATAAACCTATTCACGATTAGCATATCTTCGTTGTTTCCTAACATAGTGTTATAATTTTACAAAGTTCTGATTTTTCATTTATCTTTAGTTTCACCAAATGTTACTCTAGTAGAGTGTTGCACTACCAAGCTGCTGCCAGTGTAACAAGAGTCCCAGACCCAGTCAAGCTGTCTCAACAGCTTTTTCTCTGGGACTCCTTCCAGTGTTTCTGCAAAATGAAACTTTGATTTGATTTGATTTATAACATTTATAGCCTAATTTTGGAACATTTTGCGTGGTCTAGAATGGTGCCTGAGGAAATTCAAAGGTAACGAATGTGGAATTGCTAGTGCGCTTAAATTGTTTCAAATAGGTCCAATTTAAATACTGGAGACGTCTCAAATAATATGCCTTGAAAACCTCGCATTTGTATGCTGAGCAAAAGAAGATGACCATTTAATATACTAATCCCTAGTTCCTACTTCGGCGTCAAAAAATTACTGATAAGTACATGGCTCACATAATAGCTGGGAATGAATCAGAGGTGTTCTCCGTAAGGAATCGAGTCACTAAATTTCATGTCACCGTGGCATTTGTGTACAGGTGGTCTATGTATTTGGTTATTTATAATACCTTACAGGGCTCGTGCAGAAGACTAAACAAAAGGAAACAAATGTGTTTTTTTTATATTATTTTTAATTTATTAGTGGATATAATGCTTTCCATGTCTGCTTCACCCTTGATAATATTTCTTTTTCAATTAGGATGAAAGTAGGTTTGCTTTCCTAGACTGAAACTTTTAATTAATTGATTTTCCTATCCCTTGAGTGACTTTAAACAGCCCGCCTTTCTGGCATTCAGAACCTCAAGTATTGGTAGAAAAAAAAAGGACGAACACCTTCGGCTGCGAGGATACCCGGCAGACCGTTCTCAATCCCAGTCTTTCTCAATATTAAATCAACTGCCATCAATACCGTATTTTAAGTGGTTCTAACGCATCTCCACCACCGTAAAGGGTATAACATTGGGGACGATTTTGTAATAGGGAGTTTTAGCATTGCGTATACGAGTGAACGCAGGCACTGTGCGTTTGCGCTAGCGTTGCGTGTTCCATACTGCGCGCGCGCGGAGCCCAAACCGCGACCTTAGATTGGCGCATGGCGATTTCGCGCATATGCAGCGTGGAACGCGCAACGCGAACGCAAACGCACAGCGCTTGCGTTTGCTCGTATACGCACTACTAAAACTCAGGAATGAATGAGATTGAGATTCGCTGAGGTTAAGAACGATTCGAGAGCCGACTGACCTGCTTCGAGCTTCTCGCACGACGCTCGCAGCCGAAGTTTTCTTAATTATAATGCAAATAAATGCGAAGGTGCAAGCGAACACTACCATAATGACGAAAATAATTCCTTGTGAAGGGGAACAAGAGGGACAAAGGACAAATACAAATATCCAAACATAGCTAGGTGACTGGCGAGCGACCTGAAAAATCCGCCTGGTCCGGGTATCGAAGCCCGGGAGCTCTTCATATTTACACATTCACATTGGCATGAGCTCGAGTCCGAATCACCAGGGCGAAACCACAAAGTTGCGCAAATAGACGGAGATGATAATCCTTCACGCATAAACGACCTCTACATTTGGTCGACCTTAACACGAAACAGTTGAACGGAATGGTAAAATTCACTGCCCATCGTACGCATCGTTGCCACTCTGACTAAAGGCCCGACCACACTAGCGTGAACGGCGCCGCCGGGCGGCGCCGCCGGGCGGCACCGCCGCCCGGCGTCCCAACGCGAGGAGTCCACATTGGCCTCCGTTTTGCAGGCGTCACGTGACAGCACTGGATCCCTCGATCGCGCCTCCCGTCGGATTTCCCGCTCTTTCGTCGTCTGCTCTTCGTTAGGTTCTTCCGTTCCGCACTCGCTGTCTAGACGGTAGGAGTTCATAATGACCTGGTGATCAGCGTGAATGTGATTATCCTAGCCTGCTCGCTGATCTTGCGACGTCGCCGCGCTCTGAAGGGAAGGAGGCGCAGGTTTTGGGTACGGCCGAGTTGGTTCTACCGAAACACCGAAGGACAGGACAGGTCTGGCGCGCAGCCGGGGCTTTGCTGCCCCGGAGGCGCGCCAGAGATAAAGGCAACTCTCGAAAGTGTCACCAAATCAACACGACATCCGTCACAACAGAGACGACATGTAACAAGTGCCACGGAGAAACTCACTTGTAATTCCGAATTCCTCTCCTATAATTTCCCAGCGGTTAGTTTCAAGGAACCGCTCCGTTGGGGAAGGCATCGGGGGGAAATAGGGGGAGCAGACGACACGAAACACGTCTTTCGCTTCGAGACGCGCCGAGGACCGGCTTGAGCGTTGCCATGGCATCGCGACGTCACTATGTACGCCACCTCCCATTGGCTACTCCCTTCTGCGGCGTGCGGCACTGAGCTCTGAACCGCGCATGGAGCGGTTGGGTGTGCGGCGCCGCACGTCGTGACGTTGAAGCCGAAAACTGGTTACCGCCGGCAACCGGCAGCGACGACTGTCGCGCCGCAGGCCTCCGAAACGCCAATGTGGTCGTGCCTTAACGGTCGTCCCTGAATTAACCCAAACAGTCACCGCATGCCGCACCGGCAGTCTTGGTTAGGTTTCTTTTTTAAGAAAAGTAGTTACAGTTACAGATAATTTGTCAGAAATGTATTTAGGTAACGGTTACAGTTTCTGAAAATAGAAGGAACGCGTTACAGCTACAGCTATTTTGTCAGAGTAAATAAATTACGTTCAAGATACTTCGTTTTTTTTTTTTTTAATTTACTTATGAAGACATTGATGAAAGCACACAATGACTACGATTTATGTTTATTACCTTCCCCTTTCTCTTAAGAGCTCTGTTCTTCTCCTTTCTCAGCTGACAGGATGAGGAGGTACAGAAGTACAGACGGGTCCATTACAACAATACGGAGGGGAGCAGAAAGCTAAACCATTGCGAACTGAATAAGGTAGAAAAGAGTGAACAAAAACAACACAAAGTCGTCTCGGAATGCGTTCTGATTTTCGTTTTTAATTTCTTCTATGCGACGCAGAACAAAAGACTGGACCGTGGATCACGGCATCGAGGCCCCTGGTAAGGGGCCAGTCGACCGGCAGAAACATCGTTTACTGGCGGCGGCTCGTTTTCGCAAAGACAGCTATCGGCGCGAATGCCTCGGCACCGAAGACAGAGGCTCTCTTTCGGCTTTAAACAGTTCACCGTGTGGTGTCTACGCGTCGCGGGTTTCCGCTAGGTGGCTCTGTCGTTTGGCTGAAGACATAGAGATCATAGATACTAACTCTAGAGGAAGAGGTCCGCCATTTTCCCATGCATTCTGGCTGCCGCAAGCGGCGGAGCATGGAGGCGGACCTTGGGCGTCCCACACTTGGTTACCAACTGCCTTCGATTTTACGAATATAATTATATCATCAGAGAAGTTTCATGAACTTCAACCATTCACGTACTTACCGGTGGAAAGATATTCGCGTTCCTTTTGAAGCTTTCTTCTTGCATAGCGCACAGGTGATTCGTTCTCACGTCAACGCAAAACTAAAGCAGATAAGCGGCTTCGCAGGTGGGAAGTGAGTGGGCGTGCCCCAGGAATACGAAACCGCGCAACCACCAGATTTCCGAGATTTCGACAGAAAGGAAGTTAACGCAGCGTAATGAGTATATTGCTTTTTATAGGCTTTAGAATGGCTCAGAATTTAGTTTACAACGTTAAATTATCACTGTTTATATTGCTGAGAGTTTTCAGTCTTCGCGATTACTATTGCGACCGTCGTCCTTCAGCTGGCCACATTGGTTTCGTTGTCTCGTGTTCTGTCGTTCTCTCTCGCGATCTTTCACTCGGGACTCCGGATGTCGGCGCACGGGATTTGCCACCCCTCCTCACCAAGCTGTACCCCCCTGGCAGAAGAGGAGGGGATGTGCGATGAGGCCGGAAAGGTGAAGAGGGGGCGAGAGAGAGATGCACAAAAGGGGTGAATTGAGGGTTGAAGCAATGCAGTCTGTTCCTCCACTCTCTTATTTCGTCTGCGGCGTACTTGCGTGTCGCGTTCGAGCGTGCGCGCGCGTGAGGCGGTGGAGTTATTGTCTCGCGGACGCGCAACGCCATGGGGAGGCGCTAATTGAAACTGACGCGCGGCGACTTCATATCACTGGCGTTTTGAGTGGCTTTCTGTGTGGTTTCAAAGCTGGGATGACTCAGATAGCGGCTTCCGGAATTTATCTGCCGTTTAACGCGGCTGATGACTTCGGCTCGCTTTATGGGACAGTTAATGCTTTCGCGTTAATAACTAAAACCTTGGATGCATCTCACAGAACCCGTCCGACGATACGTTGACAGAAGAAATCAAATACCACGTCCAGCCTTGTAATAGCTATTTCCGAAACAAGCTGCCTTTTTTTTTTGTCTTTTCTTTTTATTATTTAAGTTAAATGTTTAAGCAAGACACTGCACGCATAGCAATAAACATGTCAGACAATATAAATTCCACCTACTTTAAAATGTAATCCGTTTGTTAAAAAAAACAGGTATAAATGTTTCCGTTTTTTGTGGTAGTTTCGTATAATACAACCAGGGGGCGCGAACAGCGGCGCAAAGGCGTCCCCGCTCAACTGTGCTGCCTCGAACGCGGCTCCGACTGGTGTGTTTACCGCGCCCAAAAAAGTGTTCTCGATTTCCGCCTGGTGACGTCATAAAAGTGTGACGCTGTCGCCAGTCGCGATCCTGGCGGCGTCCCAACAGCTGTGGTGAAAGTGGCAGGCGCCTGTTTTGCCGCAGGTCACCCTCCAGTGGCAGTGTGGCAGTCCACGGAAGCTTCAGTAGCCAGAAGTTGGGACGCCGGGACGACAGCGACACTCGCGTTCGCGCATGCTACTCGCAGCTTCTCGTCAGCATTTCTACGACCGACCACCAGGATCACGACATGCAACAGCATGACACTTCGGCCTCTGTGACGTCCCTTGTTAGAACGTCGGGACCACTTTTGGTGTATGGGCGGAATAGGACACTAAACGCACTAGTCGAAGGCGCGCTCTAGGCACCATACCTCAACTGCACCTAGAAAACTGCCATAGATAAACGGGCGGTTTTGGTAAGGCTGAGTGGGTAAGCGTGAGCGGAGCGGACGGAGTAAACTGCCCGATAAAACACTCCAATGCATGAACAAATCGAGAAGCATAAACATAATAAGCCGCGCCCGGTGTTTCTCAAACTGTCACTGACCATTTCCTCAAAAATGAATGAACGCTGGGCAGGCCCTCCGCCGGGTGGAAGTGCACAAAACGCAGAGCGATACTTATTGACGTTCATACATCTTGCGTCGTGCTTCATTGTTCGGCTTTCCCATAATGTCGCATCTCATTGGATACAAATCGGCGCGTGTTTATTAAACTCTCGTGACTATTGATTCACCATTGCCACATTTGACGAAGCTTCAGCGTCGGCTCGGTGCTCACGTCGTGCGCGTCATCGTCCCGCAAGCTCGTAACCGGACGCCGGTCTAGGCTTCCATCGTGAGCGCACCTCCGCGATGGCCGACTTGATTCGGGAGCGTCCCGCCATGAACGGGTCACGCCAACGCGCTGACCTCTGATCGCTCAAGAACAAACAGCTTCTTGGTTTGCTTTGTCCGTTGGCCGCTGGCTGACACCGAGACGACGTTCTATCATTTCTCTGACAAGCGAGACACGCGATGGGTCAGCGTCGGGTTGGGAAGAGGTCAATGCGTGGCCCGCAACAAGTGGTACACGCGGTTTATGAATACAGGGTGTCCCGCGATTGGTCACTCAGGTGATCAGATGTTACGGTCAAAATACCGGTTATCAAACAGATTGGATTTCGATAGGCCTCATGCATAACATAAAGACTCGCGAGAGAGAAAGTGAAGCGTCTGTGGTTAACCCTAAAAACGATGGTGCGATCAAGGGGTTTATAGTCGTTGACGGAGTGTTAGCGGCAGTGATACAAGTGTCAAGGTGATAACTGCGAATGAATCTGCGAACAACGGGGTAGCAGCATTAAATAAGTGTAACCAGAAACTAATCTGGACGCCTGTCAAAATTAGTCACATCTTGTTTCTGCCTGTCTTCTCCCCATAAAGCAAGCTTGGTCCACGAAGTCGCCTCGAATTTACGCTCACTTCGAAATGGCTGCATGGCACGTTTTCTCGTGCACTCAAAAATTGACACACGTTTAATAAACGTAACCAGTGGTCGATAGTCTCCGTAACGAGAAGAGATTACTCTCTTGAGCCACTAAGCCATAAGCCACTGGCTTTACATAAGTACTGAAATACGATATCGCACGCCCATATAATTCACCAAGCTTCTTTTTTTAATTCATCAATTATTTTTATTTTATCGCAATGCGGAAATGTGTGTACAGTCGGGGACGATATGAAAAATCCAAGCGAGCGCGAGGCTCCAAATACCTCCAGTACTATCTAAAGAAAAAGAGTTGAGTTATCATCACATATGTATTAGGTTAACGAGCGGATTTTCAGCGGCAGTTTCATGTATGTCGTTACTCCCTACATTGTCGGTAAACCATTGCTGAGTGAACACCAATAGCCTTCTACAACCTTGTACACTTAAAAGGTAGTTTTAGCTTATTATATTATATGTTCGCAAAACGATATTGGCACGGGAAGTTAGCGCTGCCACTTTGAAGCACGGTTTCACCAAACGGCTTGCTTTTTGGCCTGGGGAGGCTACCTCAGAAAGTATTCCGAAATACAAATACGGAATTAAATGCATATTGAGGACCAAAATACCTACACTGCTATACATTTGTTTTCTTTTTTCACGTAACGGGATATCCCTGAGATACTCCTACGAAAATGGCAAAAGCATTCTAGAATACAGATACAGATGCATATAGAAATCATTTCTTTTTCCCAAATCGCTGAATCTGGGATCGGTGCAATTCGTGGCGAATGCATTCGATGAGGGCTCGTGTTCCTCTTTATGTCAGTTTATGCGCTTCCTCTTACCTCGGACTCTTCATTGGTGCGCAGCCTCCTGACGTCACGGCACCACGATGGCGCTGGCACTGGACATTCACTGACGCTTCACCTCACACTAATTTGGTTTCGGCGCACGCGCAGTGACCGGCAAACACGGGCTTGCTTGTAAACACCGTGTTGCGAATACCGCCTAGAAACCCCGAATGCCGCTAAGCAAAATATTATCACCCCCAATAACCCACACATGTACTCAGAGACACACGACTGCCTGTCATACTTATCAAAAGGCGTCTGGATAAAATGAACCTTGTTTCGCTTCGAGTGTGCTTCTTTAAATGTCGTCCATGTGCTTCTGAGTCACCTAGGGTGAAGATATCGAAGAACGGAGCCGAACCTGTGTGTACTAAGGCACCCTATTGCAACATCAGAGGAAAAAAGCAGACTCGTGCCCATCTCCAATACTCTATTCAAGATATTGTACTTCAGTTATACCTTTGGTGGTAATTTATAATCTTGCAAATACATTTGATCGTGAGTATTCGTGACTTTACCTTAATTCCATTTATCAATATAATGTACTGATTATCGCAAATTCAGTTTAATACTAAAAGACATTGTCGCGGGAATATTTTAGGAGATTGGGAATCGAATCAACCCAGCGCCAAGTTGAGCCGATTATAAACTTGAAGCGAAAACGACCGAAACCATACAGAACAAGAAATGTACCAGGACCAAAAATGCAGGCTCAAAACGCCAAGGCAACGACGAATAGAAGGAAGTGAGGAGTAAATGCCAAAAAAAAAAAAGATTATTCTTAATATTATTATTATTATTATTATTATTATTGTTATTATTATCATTATTATTGTTTATGTTTGACCACGCTACCGCAAGCACCCGCAAGTCCTTTGGCCAGCCTGGGACCCTCGGGAGCAGTGTGGAGAAGATAGACCGGCCATTTCGTTGGGGCAAAGTTGTAACAGCAAGGCAGAAAACCAGCTACGAGCACGGAGAGGTCTTAAAATCAAAACAGAGTTATTTCAAGGTTTCTGTCTGAACGCGTTTCTTAGTATGGGAAACAAATAAAGAAATCGACAAACACGAGAAAGACAGAAGGGCGTATCCCCGTATGCCTTTCTTTTTCAAGTTCAGTCATCTCAGAAAACAGCGTTTGGGTGCCCCTGGCGTATCTAAAGTTTGTTTAACGTCATCTCCGGTTATACACTCTAAAAACGCCCGTGCGTCTGCTTTCCCGCACAACACTCGGAGAGCCGATCACCGCAACTTACGGAGGCAGCTCAGCAAATGGCAATGCCGAAACATATGTTTAGACCAAAAAACGCAGTCTGAGTTGTGACATTAAGCAATGCAAGCGTGACGTTTTGCATTGCTTATTGTCACAACTCAGTCTGCGTTTTTTGGTCTGAACACATATTTCGGCCTCGTCATTTGCTGAGCTTCCTCCGTAAGTGATGATGATTGGCTTTCCGAGTGTTGTGCGGGAAAACAGACGCACGGGCGTTTTTTAGAGTGCGATTTCGGCGCTTGGTGAAAGGGTGCGTCCAATCTGCGCAATTTAAGATCACCACAAATGTTTTTTTTATGCTTTTTTTTTTTCGATGTAACTGTAAGCGGAGTTACCTCTTTTTTGCTTTTTGTAGCTTGCGCCAGTGTAAATGCACGTTCACACACTTGCGACCTCTTGGAACCGAGTGCCTTGGAACATCTTCATTATCTCATATGACGAGAGGAGACACTAGCGCCATCTATTGGGAGTAGTGCAAACTTGGCGGTCCGGCATATTTTCTATTTCTCTCGCGCATGATCCTTTGTTCCTGTGCTCGAAAAACTTTTGTCAACGTTATAAACGATCCTTTCTCATCGGTATTACGCACATTTGAACTCAGAAAGCCCGCAAATCCTTCGCTCTTGAGAAATACAGTTCCAGCGTCACCGCATTGATGGCGCCAGCGAGCCAGTGTTCTTTCGACCTAAGAAATTTTAAGAGGTTTCAACAGGTCTTGTCTCTCTCGGTCGTACTCGGTTGCAAGTGTGTGTACGGGCCTTAATGCTACTGTTTGTACTTTGACAGCATAGAACATCATTGCGGTTTTGCATTATTGTATAGAGCAGTTTAGTGCACTGAAGTCAATACATTTTACGCAATGCAAAATATCTTCACAAGTATTTAAATTAAATTGCTATGTATTCGTACTCAAAATAGTTTACAGGGAATGTAACTTGAGTAGTGCTCTATATACTTTATGAAGCAGGTATTTAGTAACTTATCTTAAATACCTTCATTGAGTAACTTACCAACACTGAAAAAAACAGGCTCTTACAAGTCCACTACTGTGCATGATTGGTGGGTTCTTTTTATCCACTCGCCTTCTTCTCAACATTTGGTACGGTAAACTGGAAAGAGTAGAGCATTTTGAGAAAAGGGCTAATTCTGCTATTCTTTCGCACTGTTTTTTTTTTGTGTGTGTGTTTCTTTCATATTTAGGCTTGTAGAAAGAGTTTTGACACAGATTCGCCAAAATATACTTTTTAGTTTATCGTGGAAACCCGACAGTGCATTTTCTACAACAAATGTTACGAGATACCTGACTGAGCATGGCAGATAAATTGTAATAAATTCTATACATGCTAAACATATTTTTTTTTAAACTTATTTCTCTTCAAGCAAGGGGACGAGTATTTGTATTTCACTAGTAAAATACAAATACATTTTTCAGCAGTATCTTGATACAGAAATACGGATACTCGAAAATACCTCTAAGCGCGAAACATATGTATCGCGATGTACCCTTCGTGGTACTCCACAAATCTAATATAGAATATAAGAAAAAAACGTATTGTCACATATTGTAAAAAAAAAAAAAAATGAATCGCAATTGTGGTATGCTAGGTTCAGCATTTATCGGTATATTGTTAAAAAAGTATATATTCATTACGAGTGTGCGCACGTAAACATAGCAGAAAATAGTCTTTTCAACACACCAGATAAGTTTTGGTAATGTTCTCGACAGCATACTAGAGATAGTGCGCATGGTATCTGCCTAAAAAGTGGCTCTGATTATCAGTCTAACCCGAAGGATATCGCTAACTTTTTTGCAAGTCACTTCACTGGTTGTTTTTCCTCGGATGCTCCGAAAGATGGTGCATTTCTTGATGATCCTGTCTGCTCTGATGTTTGCGCGGTAAACGAACTAACGGTTTGCGAAATCATGGCGGTTATAAAGAAACTAAAGCCGAAACTACGTCTGGTACAGATTATGTGCCTAACTTTATTGTTAAAGGTTGTTCAAATCTTTTTGCACCGATCTTAGTATATATATTTAATATTTTATTGTCTAAGGGTGTATTTCCATCTATGGGGAAAGAGCCTATTGTTGTTCGTATACATAAGGCGGGGGATACTTCACAGGTTGGGAACTATCGCCCCGTATCATTGATACGCTTTTTTTGCAAAGGTATTTGAGATAGTGATAGACACCCGTCTGTCTTTTTTATTTTATTTTAGGAAACGTATCAGTTCTCATCAGCATGGTTTTATCAAGAGACGTTCGGTCGAGACAAACATTTGTACCTTTGTTGATTATTCGGTACCTTTGTTTGCAAACACGATCAAGTTGACGTTGTTTATCTTGACCTCTCGAAGGCCTTCGATAAAGTAAACCACACTTTGTTATTGCACACATTTTCACGAAATGGGGCTCCTCCTGTGCTTTTAAAATTTCTTGAAAGCTACCTGAGTGACCGTCGCTGTGTTGTACGTATATCAAATAATTTCCCTGATACTTTTTGTCCGTTATCGGGAGTACCACAGCGCTCCAATTTGGGTCCACTTTTGTTTCTTATTTTCATCAATGACTTATCTAAAACTTTTAAATAGAACTTTGGTTGGGGCTAGTCGGTTCATATCGATTAAAAGGTGACAGATGCGCGAGCATGCCATCTCTTTATCTACTAAACAAAGAAATTGTGTTTCTTCAGGGCTGTGTGTAATGAGCGATAGGAACGTTTATCAGTTGCACGTGTTTTGGCGATTGGGATCGACAGTTTGACGATGATTCGTGTTTTATTATATCAGTTGGAAGTCGGCGCGCTCTCGTGTCGTACGTGTGTCTTTTTTCGTCCTGTTTTGTTAGCGCCTTTTAACCTTTAAGTCGACATATCTACTTGCGTGGTAAACTCAAACGTGTTGTTATTCGCAGGCGATATCAAGCTCTTTTTGAGTAGTAGTTCGATTGACGACTGTGACCTTCTTCAGAGTGACGCATCGCATATTTTAAACTGGAGTCGGGAAAATTAATTATTCATTAATCCAGAAAAAGCTAAGGTCTTGTCTTTCAGTAAAAAAAAACTTGAAATTGTGCAGTATTCGTACTCAATTGATGAAAAATGTGTTTTAAGAGCTTCATCCCTTTGTGATCTTGGAGTTTATTTTCACACTACTCCTTCGGTAGCTTACATCTCACCTGCATTGTTCGTTCAGTATTTAGATTACTGGCAAGGATTATTAAATTAAATAGAAAGTTAGTGAACTGTGCTCGTCTTCTTTGTTTATTCTGTTCTCTTATCAGATCTAGACTGGACTTGGTTCGGTAGTGTGGAATTCGTTCACTGCACAGGATGTAGACACAATAGAGTCAGTTCAAAGTTGCCTAGTGCGTATGATCTATGACAAATACCTCGGCCATATGCATTTTTACAACAATAAACTTCTGCTTGATAAATTAGTCCTACAGTATCTATTACTCAGAAGATTATTGAGCGATGTTGCTTTTTTACATACAACAGTTCACGGGGGCATTGACTCAACACTTTCATGCACAGTGAATTCGAACGTACCGGCTCGCTCAAATAGGAGAGCTCTTACTTTTTATCCCCACATTCAACACATGATATCACCAACAACAAGATTGCAGATATGTGCAAACAATCTTGGGCATAAAAATATTTTTGATATTTTTGATAACTACGTAAATCTCAATAGAGAATTAGATGATATTATTTTCCGTCGTTAGCAATACACTGTCTTGTTTTGTTGCATGCTAGTTTTATTGTTATTTGCATTTTAAATAAGTATTGCTGAGCACGTTCTACAACTGTACAACTCTATCACTGTGCCACATTGCAGACCATGATTGGTTGTTTATTGGCACACATATAAGCTATATGATGATGATGATGATGCCCAGCCCTGCATACTTTAACCGTTACCTAACACTCCCTATTAATGAACATTGACCGCGACTGAAGTGGTTAATATCTGCTGTTGTAGTCGTGGAGGTAGATCTTGGCCATTAGTTTTTACTTTTTCTCTCAAATATTTGCAAGCTCCTACGCTACGTTGACCTACCTACGCAATAGGAGCAATAGCCTTCAGTATCTGTGTTCAAAAGCACTGGCATTGCCCAATAAACCAGACGAAATATTTGCCCCAATAGGCTAAAAGAAACGCGTTTCCTAAGTTATGTTTAGAGAGTAGTGGCACGATGTAGGTACTGGTTTGATCTACTCGAACATATACCACCCAAAAAAGAGCGCAAGAGACTAGCTAAGTGAGAAGCGTAGGACAGTTCAAAGTAACTTCGACTTGACACAAACACGTACGTAAATCAGAAGACGAAAACGATCATACCCTGACGCATCCAATCGCGGAGCTGTCCTAGAATTGAAAACGCCTCTCAAACTAATGAATCTAATGAAACGCCGGTCGAGACGCCGAGGAGGCATACAGCGAGTCTAATTCGAGAAAACTGGTACGTTGTCCTATATTTCCAAATAAGTTGGGCATCACAACAGGCAGCCACGAATTGCCGCAAGCCCTCCGCTCAAATGCGTCGAGCAACCGTCGTCATCAGTCATATCTTCTGGAGCTCGAAACACTCACACGGAGTAGAAGCGACCAAAGCCAATAGTAGCGCACAAGAAAAAAACAGAAGCACAAAACAACGAAAACGTATAACGAGAAAGGCAGACTGCACATGGCTAAAATAATGAATCCTCTGTCAATGCCAACAAGAGGAGCGACATCGCGGCTCTATTGTCGACGGTGCCGCGGAAGCACAACAATCAGGAGCTGAGAAGGACAGTCTCAATCAGGTCTGGGAGGCAGCGATCGATCACGGATGATCAAATTTTCTCAAGGAGCCGTTGTCTCGGAGACAATCGTCAGAGAGTGCTCCGGCGACCCTTAATCTGGCGAGTTCGGGTTTCAAATCTGGCCGTTTTCTTCTTATCCTCGTGCTGCATCTTCCCGAACTCGACAGAGATTGGGAGGAGTGTGTGGCGCCCCTGTCCACACGCCGGTGACCGCCTTCGCAGGTACAGTCTTATGGGCACACGAAGACATCTCAGAGAGCGTAGGAACAACTAAACAAATTACAACAGAAGCAGCCTTTCGCTCGTCGGAACGTAATTTCGTTCCCTTGAGACACGCCAGTGATGACTGCTGTAAGTATAAAAGTAACAGGTCATGTCTGTTTATTCCTTTGCGAAGCAGGGACACCAGGTTAGCCGTAGAACTGCACTCGCCAAAAATCTCATGGGCTAGTAGGCACCAGACGCCATAGCTCCGCCCGCTAACCTCTCGCCTAATTTTTTGAATTTTGAATTAGCGTCAATTAGGTCAGTGCCTACCTCTTGCCAGTTCCCTCCTTAGCTATATTTTTGCGTCGGGCTGTTCGGGACGCGAAGACGCGTATACTAGTTTCAACCTTATATGTACAGGGTATACCCGAGAAAAAAACTTTACAGTTCTTTTTTCACCGCAAGAATAAACTACGCATCCTCGAACACTCATTCTCCGCCCGAAGGTGGCACTAGAGGTCCGAACCAGGTGCCAAAGCTTCAGCGCGAACCGATATTTCGTCCAAAAGTTGTGTAATCTTCAAAAAAAAAGTGAAAGCAGTTTACAACTCCCTGTAATGCCGAATTTGAGCGCAGCTCTGGAGGAGGAGAAGGGAAGGGTACGGGGGGTTTGTGGGTCACGTGACCTTGGGGGATCACGTGACGATGCCGATGACGACATTAGTGACGTCAGTGATGATGTCATCAGTGACGTCACTCATCAGTGTCGATGACGATGCGGATACCGATGACGTCATCAGTGATGATGACTATGACGATGCGGATGCCGGTGACGTCATGAGTGACGTCACCGATGACGTCATCAGTGACGATGACGTCATCGGGGGGTCACGTGACCTCGGGGGAGGGGCTCACGTGACCCTGAGGGGGGTCACGTGACGTGACCCCCTTCAGGGTCACGTCAAGTCACGTGCATCCTGTCGCATCTCCTCTGAGGTGTTGCATCTCAGGTTGCATGCAACCTGCTGCATCTCCTCTGAGTTGCTGCATCTCAGGTTGCATACAACCTGTTGCATCTCCTCTGAGTTGCATGCAACGCGCGGTTACGCCGACGGCGACGGCGACGCCGCTCAGGCTGGAAACGGGCCCCTAAGAGCTGCGCTCTAAAACAAACAATGGGGATATGGTGGCCGATGGAGCTCTCGAATAAATAAAGCCCTTCACTCAAAAAAAAAAAAAAAAAAAAAAGGAGGAAGAAGGTAGCAACGTTTTCCTCCCTCCTATGAGGACATGCGGACACGCGAAAAAGGAAGGAACGAGACGTTTTTCTCCTTCTGCAGGCAGACTGGAGGAAGGTTCCGCCCTCCCGCCTCATCTTATTTCGGTGCCGTTTTTTGGGCATGTCGCCCACGTTGTTTCAGTAAATGTTGTAGAGTTGATTGAGCTTCAGCGGCAGCGAAGGCCGCCGTTATTCCATTGTACAGAAGATTTCGGTAGCACTGACGTTTTTAGCACTAATTTTTTTAAAGGAGAAAAGGGAGCCGTTAAAAACAGCGAAGTTTTGGAGCAATGCCACTAGCGCTACGTACACTGGGCTAAGCTGGACGCCACCGGGTTGCGGAACGACGGGTCGACATTGACGACGTTATGAAAGCCGCGGAAATAGTTCAAGACAGGCAGGTATTGCGGCCCGGTACCCGCGAGTCTTCTGTGCTGAATTCGGTTCTTTTTTCTGATGCTGAGCGCCAACCGGCAGTCAACGTGGTTTTGTATTTCTGCGTGTCAGCAACATAGCAACGACATCGCGATGGCAGTGTTGTGCGTTGTCAACGAAGACTGGAATGGACCTTTTCCAAATACCGACGGCACCAGGTGGTGGGTGCACGAACTAAAAATCGAGGAAGTGACCTACCTGCGCTACCAATCGATAATGGGAGCTACGCTACCAGTTGCTTCGCTCTCTGAGCAGCGTCGCGTGCCCAACGCGACTGTAAAGAGTGAAATCCGTTGCGTTCACCCAAACGTCGTGTTTTTCTTTCCGTCAACTTTCTTTTTTTGTGTAACACATTTATATATATGCTGCAGTTACGTGTTCTACTCGTCGATCTACAGCCTCATTCCGAATTTCCTCGATTTTTCGTGCCGACTTCCACCGCTTGGCATCGGGCGCTCGCGCGTGCGCAGAACGCTTCTCGGAAAAGGTCCCTTGTCGCCGATGTGACCGTGTGTTCGCGTATCAGTGGTGCAACAGCAAGATGAGAGTAAACTGGCGGCCATTGATGCCGGTGGTCGGGCCGGGATCGGAGGGGCGGGGTGTCGCAGGTTGACATTCTGCTTTACATTAAGAAGTTTAGGACCTCTTGAGGGATTATGGTGCAATCGATCGACTTGCGGATAGTCATGTTGGAACGCTGGTCTGAACCGTAGCTCCTATCGTATACAGTGGACAATGTGACTCGTCTGTGATGTCCTGTTGTCTCCTTTTCGAGTGCGATTGCTTTCTGGGGAAAGGACTGGACAGAATGGAAGTGGGACGAAAAGTATATATATTTACAGGCTGGAATGTTAGCATTAAAAAAATATCGTAGATAATATTGGAAAAAAACAAACTATCCTTTAGTTTGCTGTTTAAATACACTACGGTTCCTGCAGAAGCATCCCACTAAGTGCCACGCAGGAATGAGCACTAGAAGTTTTCGAGCTCACCACGGCCTAGCTCTACACACTTAACACCTGCCGTAAGTCGCGGCTTTGACTGCATTCAAGTTGATCGAAAAACTATTTCTCTACCCTTCAAGCATCGCTTCCAATTGATTGAATAAATATCTTGGGTAGTATCGTAATACTTGTATTGCGATACTGTAACTTCCTACTTTTTTCGTAACTTTTAACAGAAACTATATTCAATTTTTTTAAGTAAACTGTAATTATAAACATATATTTTTCGCGAAAACATTATCCCATTTTGTGAAGGCTACTGCGGGTGCGACCATGTGCCCCACATTGGCCCCACATTAGACGGGACAAAATAAAACAATAACCGAACATCTCTCTCTGCTGCACGAGTTACCACTCGTGCAGCAGGCGCAAAGCTAGCAGTGGCAAAACGCGGGTGATAACAATATCATCCGCGTTTCGCCACTGCTAGCTTTGCGCCTGCTGCCCGTGTGGTAACTTTTATGCGTCGCCGAGTTTTCCACGAGCTTCAAGTCGTTCTAAAATTGATTGATATATTGGTTTTCGATGGTGCTCAGCATGTTTTTAATTGAAACCATTCGATTATTTTTAGTAATTAAAAGTTAATTAAGGAAGTTTAGTTAATTATCCGACTTATTACAGAGATTAGCCACCCACATAATGTTTTCAGGCCGAATAACGCACCTGCATAAACCGTATTAGTGCAGATTTTACAAACGTTTTGTAATAAATCTTTTCGAATTAAAATGAAACATCCGGTATATATATATATATATATATATATATATATATATATATATATATATATATATATATATATATTGATGCCACGTCACCTACACTAAGAATACTGTATATGGTCTTCTAAATAAATTAAAATGAACACTTCATAAATACTGCATTTCATGCATTATAAAACTTCAAAAGTAAAGGTCACGGCCGATTTTAAGTCCATTAATGTAGAAATAAAAAAAAAACTGGAAAAAAAGGAGATTATCTTTCTCGGGCCAACTGTCTCTCTGCACATCTCCAGTATACCTGCCTGTATACGTCTCCGTAATGCACTCGGAACGTCGAGTTCCAATTTCTTTTTACTATCCTTATTAGTTATCAAGGAAATGAAGCAATCACGAAGCTTCACTAATCGTGTATTCTCTTTGACAACAAGCAACAATATTGTCTTGATCATTCTGATGAACCCGTTTTAACAGAGAACGTATCGTGCATGCGTTATGCGTGGGTTACGGTTTGTTATGTTTGGTTGCGAAATGCTTTGGGTGATTTCGAATATACTGAACGCGCGACACACAGATGTTTTTCCGGGTTTAACAGAATGACCTAGACGAGTTTAAATTTGTTCGGTACCCACGACGCCACGAAATCACATGGGGCATCGCATCGTCATCCAGAAGCCAGCTGCGCGCGCGGAGAGTCGCCTGCAACCGCAGGATCTGTTCAGTCAGACTTAGTCCAGCTTTTTGTGCCCCCCGCGCTCATCTTGCTCGCGGCGCCAGGAAAGGACATCTGGGTTAAGACCGCACAATTCATGGTTCGATTCCTACATGCCGCTGGATTAGTCTCGGTAATTATGACTAAGTTTGAATTAGCGGTATTGAGGATGGAGAAGTATGCTTATATACGCTTTGTATATTTATGCATTGCCTTCCAATTGTGATGTATGCTTTAAAAAGGTCCTGCAAGGACTTTTTTACTGGTTTTTAATTTGCACCGAACCTGAGCGCACTCAACGTAGTAACTTAATAAAACTTTTCTTTTCTCGAATTTTGCTTCATTCGAAAAGTTATAGGCAAATTAAGATTACAAAAATCAAAACAAAAATAACTTCCTTCATGACGTCCTTGGTCGCTCGAGTGGCCGTGAACTAGAGGAGGAGCAGTTAGCTCTGCGAGCGCTCACGGCTGCCGCACTCCGTGCCGACGGCTCGAAAGGGCGCCACTAAAGCATGTTCTGCATAGGCCGTATGAAGCGGGCAGCCAGGGCGGCTCGCACTGCATTTGCTGCGCGATTAAACACTTATTCTGCATGACACTTCATTGGCCACAAACAACAGCAAACACGGGATAAAGGTTAGTTCAGAACGGGAGCCACTTCTCGCTGCCATACCGCAAAACGGCCCAACCGCAAGCTAAACCTGGTCGCCGACGGCATTCGTAACGCTCGGAACCAGTCGGATCCTCGAGCCCGTATACGACCGCAGTGCCGTCGCGTACATCCGGGACCTTTCTATGCTCGCCGCCTTGTCGGTGCCTGATCCGATTACCCCTCTCCAGTATGCACCGCCTTTTCCATCGCTTGGTAGCGGGTATGTCGACGAGTCATTTCTTGTTTCCGTACTTTATAAATCGCATTTGTTTCTTTTCTGATATAAAATACTGAACAAAAACTACTTTCATAAACACTTGAAACGGTTCGCGCCACTTATATTTTGTATTTCGACTAAAAGAAGCTTTTAGCGGCTCTGACCAGTAGTAAGGCCAGTACCAACGACTTCACATATCACGCGCTTTCGGCACCGCGGGTCGCCCCCGTAGGTGGAGGAGGTTTCCGCGTCGTCTGGTTAAAATATAAGGCACTGATATTTAGTTACTTTCTCCGTGCCCGCTAGCTTACCAGAACCCCAAAAGATGTGGAAATCGAAAAAAAGGTAGAAGCTTAAACATGATCGCAGGGCCCCTTTAAGTAGCCTATGTGCATTGGAGACAGAGATATCGCGGTGACCGATGTTCGCAAAGTGTTGTTACTATGATGTACGAGCAGTGGGACTCCTGCTTTCAAAATAGAGACATCTCCGCTCCTCTAACCCCCATTTGTGTCATGCTTTATTTTTCTATTTGAAACGAGAATAATGGAATTTAGGACGTTATATGACTCAATTTACGGGTTTAGAATTAATGGGTGTGGCGGAACAGCGAACGAACGTCTTTCCATTTTATAACCAGGGAACGACGACAGAGGGGTACAGAAAATTTCCAATTACTTAATCTGTAGACAGAAGGACAAGTTTCAAAATCGCTACACGAGTCCTTTAAAGAAGCTTTCATGGAAATTATTTGCATTTCAATACCGTTCTGGAATATTTTTACTCACACCTACCAGTACATTGCCTCTCCAATTGGCGTACGCCCGGCATTAGGGTTGTCTATATGCGTTTTTCTTCTTTCTTACATAAAAAAAAAATACTTATAAAATAGACATTTTCTCATGATGCATCTCAGACATTGAGGGAAAACTAAATGAAAGGGGAAGACACACAGGTTTTAGAACTTTACGCATTGCGAACCTTCTCTGCATTGTCAGCCTTTGGGCGATATCTGTAAAAAACTTTTTCTTTGGGGAAAAGAGCAATGTTTTGATAGTTTACTCATTTCGATATTTTATCAAACTAAAATTTTATATAAAATTTTCGTATAATGCGATGCATTTTAGTACACATTTGCATTTCATTAGTTGGAGGCATTGGTGGACTCAGTCCCATGACTAATGTGTAATGACTAGGCAAATATTTTAATAACATTATTATTAAACTCAGAACATACTTTAAGCATACTTTGTGAACTATACAATTGTGTCTTAAAAAATGCAAAGCGCATACTTTTAGGGTCTTGTTTTCTTCCCAGTTGTATGCGTATATCTGTAAGTTCAAATGTACAGGTCTGTAAATTTTTCTTAGATTTTAAATTGTCGATGTAGACAAGCGCGTAGAACAAAATGAGAAGCGAAAGTAAAAATGACTTTAAAAATTTGTTTACCGGAACGTTTGCATGTTGCATTTATGCGCAACTTCCTGGGCATTCCAAATAAAGTACCTAAAGTGAATGTAAAGTTTTTTGGGGGGAATATCTTTTTTTTTATGTGAGCCCCAAGATAGTTTACCTTCATCAGCGTATTCTTCGTTTCAGTCAAACAAAGAAATCAGCATTAGTCAATCTAATTTTGTGCGACATATGGGCCAGGGATCGCGACGCACGCCGCAATTCAAAACATATTTTCCTTCAAATTACCGCCTGTTCCGCTCCACGAAACGTTGGTTGTCGACTGAGCACATAACAATTGAAAAAAACAAAACAAAAAAAAAAACGTTCACAAATAAAGCCCCATTGCCAGTGCTCTGCCAGTTGCCGGAACATGAACAGAACCTTGACAAGCGGGATTAACTTCTTAAACGCGGGCGTGCACACACTGCCTCATGGTCCACAGCAAACTTGGTGTAAACAAAAGTGCTTTCAGTACTTACCTAGCCACAGCAGCTTCCTTCATGACAGTTGGGTGGTTACTTTTTTATTAGTAGAGGGTTGCCTTTAGGCATAAATGTCTTATATGTATGCTACAAAGCCTGTGGTATGTATGAATTAAAGCAATGTTTTGTGATAGTGGTTGTCATGCAGCCACTGATGGTAGCTGGGGGGTGCACTGTGTTGGAGACCTGCAGCTATAAGTAGGCGAATGCGCTCAGTCTGTAGGCCAGGACAGGACTGAAATGTGTGCAATACTCTTGAAATAATAACTTTGCTTTTAAGCTTGCCAGTAGCATCATTCTCGCACATCTGATTGAAAGAGTTTTAATCGAAGTTTAATATTGTTCTAACGTTCTAAACACAAACTAAGCTCTATAATCAATTTTTATTGACATGTTTTGAGTCTACATGTTCACTGGAATAGAATGGAGCTCAAAAAGAGTTGAATCCTGCCATGATACACATGCGTTATAATTGAACACTTTTATCTATGATCAGGCGTCCGCTTGAGGAGAAATATTACGCGCATGCGAAAGTTTTTCATAGATTGTTTCAGTGAAACGTATTTATTTGAACATTAATGTTGTTTTGTTGGTTTCTAATTACACCGGGGTTGAAATGATCAACCTACATAGTTATTCATGGCTGTTTTAACGAGCAGTTAATTTTAATTTTTTGCACGTGGTCACCACCAATGTAGGTCAGTTCCCGTCGTTTACCCTAGAACGTTAGCAAAAGTGGAAAAGTAGAAGGATAAAACCATCACCTGAACGGGTCATCGCGAATCGAAAGAGTAAAAAAGAAGAAAGCACGCATCCCCTTGCACGCTGAAAAAAGCGTACTTTGTAACACCCCCTTAGTTTTATTTGGCCAATACCCTTTCTTGTTTTATTTGTCTCGGCTAATAAAGAAAGGCGAAGTAATATGCTGATAAGAATCCATGCGTGGGAAGGCTATCCTTCCATCCAGGCACACGAGGAAAGGATTCGAAGAGTCCAAAATCCTCGAAGCTTGCCAAGGCACCTGCGGTAGTTTTATTTTTTATTTTATAGATGCGACATTTTAAACGAAACACAGAAGTGAAGGGTCGGTGGCCTTAGTACAGTGTATGGAACGTGTCTACGACTGGTGTGTTTTTCTCGCCCAAAAATAGTGGTCCCTCGACATCCGCCTGGTGAAGTCATAGAGGTGCCATGCTGTCGCCGGGCGCAATCCTGGCGGCGTCCCAGCAGCGGTGGTGGACGTGGCAGGCGCCTGTTCTGCTGCGGGTTGCTCTCCAGCTTGACAGACCACGGAAGCTTCAGCAGCCAGGAGTTGGGACGACGCGACGACAGCGACACTCGCGTTCGCACGTGCTTCTCGCCAGCATTGCAACGAGCAACCGCCAGGATCGCGACGTCCGGCTATATGACACTCCGGCGATTGTGACTTCATTTGTTGCCACTTAGAGACCACTTTGGATGCATGGGCGGAATAGGACGCTAAACACAGCAGTCGGAGATGCGTTCACAGGCACTGTAGTACAGTGCCTGGAACGCGTCTTCAACCGGTGTGTTTACTACCCTATCCCCGCCCATGTATTGAAAGTGGTCCCGAAATGGCAACAAAGTACGTCACAGCCATAGGTAAGTGCGAAATGTCGTCAAATGTCACGATCCTGGCGGTTGACTGTAAACATGCTGGTAAAAAAAAAACACACACACACACAAAAACATGCCGACGCAGGGGTCAATGTTGTCTCAGCGTCCCAACTGTTCACCGCTGACACTTCTGTAGAATGTGAAAATGGAGAAAGAACTAGAGCAGAACAGGTGTTTTTGCCATGTTCATGGCTGTGCCGCCGCAAGAATCGCGGCATGCAGCTAAGGATCTGGCACTTTTCTGACGTCCTGAGTTAGAAATCGAAGGATCACTATTGTAGAGCAGGTGAACATACTACTAGTCGGAGACCCACTCCAAGCACCGCGTAGCCCCGAGATATCGGATAATGTCTTAGTCCCTTCTGGGATAATCATCCCCAATTGGTTGCTGTTGGATACATTTATTATTTGCCTGCGTCACGAAGGGCCCCAGCAAAATATTTTCGCCGATAAAATCAAGGTTTTCTCGCACTACTCACAACACCGAACGCGTTTTTAAAGGCTAGACGTTTTTATTTTTCAAAAGCCGGTATTAGAACATAAAACGAAAGATCGATAAAGGAGGTTCTTTCTTTTCAGTGATGTCAAAAATAATGCATTCGTAGTCGGTACATACATGTGCACCTACGCAACTTCTAGAAATTTCGGGGAAAAGCCTTTTCTTACAGGTCATACGGAATAGCAGACTGCAGTTATGACACTCTGACCCGTTTTCTGCGGGAACCTGATTACGGATTAAAGGATGCAGGTCTAGGAAATCGAGCCGTCCAACCTCAGTACGGGCACTCGACGTTACGGTGGAAAATGCTGGGAAAGACAACTTGACGTCTGTGGGTTTTAGAAACAAAGATATAAAGGTATTCGCTTGAGCCGCTAACACACTGCGTTTCAGATGCTTGAACGCAATATTTGCGCTCATGTCCTTAGAGTGTTTTTTCAGTGATTCGTGTACCAGATTAAAGCAACATAAATATATAAACGGCCAAAAATTAAAATATTTCGATTTTGCTGTAGTGTTAAAAGAAGGTAAGGAAGCGGAGGCTCAAGGGCCAGGTAGCACACGATCTTAACTGGTGGACAACAAATTAGACCCTCGGAGCACCTGTAGTATCAACTGAACAACCCTCATTAAATCACCTCTTCTAACACCCTCACAGGTGGTAGAGGTGCGGGGTAGCATTCTTCAGCATATAAGAGACATGCTTTCAAATCATTTTATGTTCCGCTGGTGAAATACGGCATGACTGGGTCTTTAACGGATTCACGTTTCCTTAATAATATGCTAAATATTATGAAAACCGCTTCAGAAACACGGCACATATGCAGGTGATCTATTAGTTCCACTTATTTTAGGTTTTTTAGTTAAAGCCACTTGGTACTAAAGCTCGCTCCCTGGGCTACCTGTAAACCCAATTTCGCTACGTAGCTGGAGACAAATTTAATTGGGGAGGGGCGGGGGTCCAATGGACCTCCTTATCTAAATGTTTAAAGGTCCACTGAAAAAAAAAATGTATTTTTTTAAACAGTCTGGTTGGGACACGCGTATCGAGAAATAAATTTTGTGCAAAAAGATATTTTTTACAGCATTATTGACGGCGCGAGATATATTTCAAATTCTGCGCGCAAAGCCCATAACTTCACGAAATTGTCATACACACTTTCCACCTCAAAGAGATGGTCACCCACTCTCTGCACCTCTCCTTCACGCGGCCGAAATGCCGCGAGAAAAAACAAGTGGAAAGGGGGTGATTACCGACTAAATCGCGTCTCGCGCCGTCAATATTGCTCTAAAAAATTTTTGTTTCGCGTAAAATTAATTTTTACAGACGCGTGTCTCAACCAGACTGTCTAACACATTTTTTTTTCTTTTCAGTGGCCCTTTAAGGACCACTTAAAAAATACACTAACTTTTTTTAGGAATGAATTTTTAATGTATTGTTCTAAGCGCAAATAGTGAGAAACAATATAGATATGAGCAAGACGTCGCCTGTGATATGACATCCGCTCGTGATGTCAGATCTCCCTGTACACCTCCCTCCCTCCCTCCCTCCCTCCCTCCCTCCCTCCCCCCCCCCCCCCCCTCATGCCAGTCCCATAAATTTACTCCTGAATGTAGCCCGGCGAAAGCTTGAGAACCGTTCAAATTAGAATACCCACTGCAAAACGGCCACGTACCCGATTTCTCTGCTGGTAGTTCAGGTATTCCAATTTATCAAATAAGGGTAAGATATCACTACGAACAGATATACAGACCCACTTACGCTTCACTTGGCTGTCTTGGCCGTAGATGCTAAAATTAAAAATTAAAAAAAAGATTGCACGCTTTTTGTTCGTACGTTTTGCATGTATTAAAAAAAAGAAGATAACGGCAATCATATCTGCAGTGCCTAAACATTTTAGCGAAAACATGACACAAAAAAGTGAGCCATACAAATGAGAAAAACGGAAAATAAGGATGTGCAAACATGCATAGTTTTTGAATAGCGAATTAATTAAGGCCCTACTCGATTCGGGTTCTGCATCGAATAAAGTTTTCAAAGTTTCGAATATATTTTTTAAAAAATAATTTCCAAATAGCGGGAATTGCTAAGCGCCACGAGTTACCCATCACAGGCGACCTACCACGCGCCTTCCATACATGTCGTGAGGTGTCACTACGCTCTTCTTTAAGGCCCCTTGTTAGAATTATGACTTCGCGTTTGAAGAACTTTATTATATTTTCTCCGCATGGAAGGCGGGAGCAAGAAAAAAAATCTCTTTAACAGCATCTTGCTTCCATGTATTTTGACATATATGAAATTAAGTAAAGCTTTGCAAAAGCGAACAAATATATAAGATGTAAAAGACAAAATAAACTGGTCTTAATAATTTTGTGTATTAAATTTTATTAAATTAATTTCGCAAATATTATAATTAAAAGAATGCCTATTTTATTGCTTAAGGTAGTATTCAGCGTATAGGGGTTTGGGTATTTCAGTGATTTCATAATATAATTATTAAGACAAAGTGGCACAGTGAGGTACACCGAACGAGTTGAATAGAAAATAGTATGCTTTCTCAGAGGCTCAGATAAACAAGAGTTAAGCTACCTTCAGTTATTTTATTTTCTAATTTGAACTTGATTATCAGTTTGTACGTGCACATGTTAACACACAAAATATATAATATTAAAAAATCTCGTGCGATCGCAGTGTAAGGAACATTTTCGAAGAGCCGCACACATAGTTTTGTGTAATATTCTAACTAGTGGTTCAACCCCATTTTAGATCGAAGTTGTCCAAGTGAGAGACAACAATTGCCCGATATCGAAGTAGTTTAACGGTAGGGTACCATAGGATTCTCACAAAAGACTACTTCAATGAACCCAAAGAATCTAGCGAATAAATCATTTACGCGATGGCCCCGAAACACAAATTGACTAAAGAAAGGCTCGAGGTACACCTAAGCGCTTCTTATGAGTTGTAAATGCGAAAGCTTGCAAGCCGGTCGTCCGCTCCCATATTTCGTCTGCTGCGTACTTTTCGTCGCCGCTCGGGGAAATCGGTGGCCGAGTGGGTTAGCGCACACCAGCTCGGAGCACATGGAGCGAAAGCTCGCGTTGCAGAACCCAGAGATCCTGGCTTCAATCCCCACTCCTGCCCGTTTGATCTGGAAGAGCATTGAACCGGCGTGGCGGTCGTGTACCACTACTGCGTGGTGCACGTTAAAGACCCCAGGCTAGCGGTTGTCCTGCACTGGCTAAATTTCTCATCTACGGCGAGTGACTCGTCACATTTTTGAAATGGCTGACCAACTACACGCTGTCTAAATATCACCACAACCCTAATTATTATTATTTCGTCGCCGGTCAGCGCGCGCGCTCTCCTGGGCGCGCTGACCTTGGACTCTGCGCTGGCGGACACGCAGCGCCATGGGGTGAGCGGTCGTTGAAACTGACGCGCAGCGGCCAATAGGAGCCTCGTCGACGCGCGCCAGCCAATAAAACCGAAGCCGAAATCTATCAGCTTTACTCCGCTCCTTTGGGATTGGGGAAATTAGGTGCTGTTGTCTATGCTTTTCGCGTGGTTTCATAGCTGGGAGCTGGCTTCACTTGGTGAAAGGATTTAAGGTGCCGTTGGGCGCGCTTGAAACTGGTGACGTCGGCTCGCTCCATGGAGCAGTTAATGCTTTCACATTAATAACACCAAGTGGATTAAATTATCTACAGTCTGTTTCTAAATTCAAGATGGCACTCTTTGTTGTAAGAACTTCGTTTTATCTTTGGGTCTAAATAGTAATTCTATGTCCCGACAACCAGTGTTGTGCCAACACGTGAGGTAGTGCTGCGTCGCCAGTTGTTGGCAAAGGCCGCAAAAGGTACGCATTTCGTGCATCGGGGTATTTGTTTCTATTTGTAGGACAAGCACGAACACATCACGCGAAATTATTTCAAGCCACTATCTTCATCCTCCGTTCTGGTTCTTCTTTATTTTTACGGTGCTGTTTCCTCCTTTGGTGTCTTCAAGTACCTACTGTAAACATCATATACAGTTATGAAAAATGATTAACAAATTGGTTGCTTCAAAAGACCCCCAACCCTTTAAAATTGTTAAGACTGTTATTACCCCACTATTTTGATTTATGTACGTCATGAATTTATTCTGAGCAGTATTTAGCGAAGTATGAAAATTATTTCATGACAGTCACTATGGGTATCTCCCACTCTTTGCCGTGTCAGCATATACCCATCTCTCCAAGCGTTTGGCGAATCCGTGACGCCGCCAAAACTTTCGTTCACCGGAGGCAAACGCCAGTGCACGAGAGGGCACGTGCTGTCTCGTTCTCTACACACGCAGAGCTCCAGCGAGGTTGTCGCACGTGCCAAAAAACTAAAATTCCCTCGATGCATTGCAGCAACGGCGGCGTAGTGAAACTGACTAGTGAGATCGGTCTATTGGTGGTTTTCTCTATGCTCTCTTGTGCGAGAGGCGAATGAGCACTGCAAAATACTTAGGACAAGGCGCTTTTTCACATATGACTGATATTGGATATTGGAGAGCGTACATTTCTATCGCTTAAGCTTGTGCATAAGTGAGCACTTGGCGTGGTACTGGGTTTAGTGTTTTCCTTGGTACCTATTGGCGCGGAGGCAAGTGTTTCATCGTGCGTTTGCGCTCACGCATTTACGCTGTGCGACAAGATTAGCGCGAAGACGACTTCGGCGCTTATTTGTATTTTACTCCGAAAGGGCTCAGGCAGGCATCAACATTTTCCGCTTAATTTAGTACCCCAGTTGAACACTTTTCATCAGTATAGTAGTTTTTTTACAGTCCTTCAATACTGAAATAAAAACGGGAAACGAGTAATGGCTTGGTCGTGTTAACCGTGACGCGGAATGTGCGTTTTAAGGTCGCCCCGTCCATTATAGAGAGGAAGGCATTGAGAGCACCCCTGCAGGGTCGAAGAAAAGAAAGTATAAATGGACCTCTGGTAGCTTAGGTCAAATGTTTGAGGCACCGATATACAAGATAAAAATAGGCATTTTAAAGTGGTTGCGCTTACCTTCGTTAGTCATGTTCGAAGCTAAAGGTAAGCAAGCAAGTTTTATTAAACAGTGTACAATCAATCTGAATCAGTAAGATAAACACGACAGCAAGGTATTGACTCGTTATAATTGGTAGTGCGCTTTTTAAAACATGATAAGCAGCCTCATGGTCAAGCATACTTTGGGTTTCTAGGCTAAATAGCGCAGGTTACCGCCCGTTATAAAGGGAACAGTCTTAGCATCCTTCCATGACAGCGTTTCTTAGGCTTTCAGAGTCTCTACGAAATAAAACAGACAATATACAGGATACAGTCTTGCCGAATCGTGGGAAATTTCTCACAAACATAAGTCCAGGGGACAACAGGGAACTAAACTCAAACGCATATCAAATAGGATATATTTTTATTTTTAAAATTTTCTTATTTGACGTGCGTTCAAATTAGGTTTACTTTTACCCCTTGGCGTTAATATTTCCACACAAGATAAAAACATTTCCCACGTTTCGGCAACACTGACAGGATGTTTCGCCAAAGACTGTGAAAAATCTTAAAATAATACAAAATAAATAATGACTGGATCTGAGCTTTAACACCGAACTCGCGCAGGGGCAATTACTTCTATAGCCGGTATAAGTTAGATCAATCACGCGGCCGAAACATTGTTATGTTGCATAAAAATGCCAGCTCCACCCTGCTAGTGGCATTCGTATTGGTGTTCCTTATCTAACTCTGAGGTGTCAGGTCGCCTCAAAAGGCCGCAGGCCGATACCCGTGGGCTTGGGATGCCTTCTACCGACCAATAACTGCATACGTGCATATGTAAGTCTATGCAGGGTGTTCTATGGGCTTTGCTTTACAAATTCTTAAAAAAAAGGACGCGAAACACGTGACTTATCCGACCAGGAAAACATAACATAGGAGCTATTGGTTACTATAAGCCAAATCATTAACTAGCATTTATTAATTACATTTTTAACTAGTAAAAATGAACGCATGGTTGCAATTAAAAGTTTTATCAGCGTCATTGATAGTGACAAAATCAGATAACTTTAGGAACATTTCGACTGCATGGGAAGTGCGCTCGTGGACTAAAGTTGCGATTCGTGCAACAGGTGCAATGGATGGGGGTAGGAAAACGCAGATGATAAGATTATCATCTGCGTTTTTGCACCCCAGCCTTGAGCCTGTTGCAGGAGTCCAAAATTGACTGATTTATGGGTTTTCGATGACGCTCATCACCTTTCTAACCAAAACCGAATATTCAATTTCACTTGTTTAAAATGTAATAAAAAGATCTTATTTATTTTCCCGACATATCGGGACGATTATCCCTAAATATTTTGACCCCATGGTCGTGTAAATTACCTACTCAAACCTCATTAATGCCGCTTTCGTGATTTCCTAAAGAAATATATAAATGAAAACAAACACCTTTAATGGACATGGAGTTATGAGTACGTTTGTTTCACATGCACCGAATCCATCACGCTTCGAGTTTTGGGAACGAGTATGCTTTCTGAAAATGGTTACTACTTGGACTTCTTTTGCAGATCCTTAATCACTAGCAAACTACGAGCTTTGCAGAAGAGAGGGCAGACGTGCTTTGATTAACATCATGAGGCTTTTGATGGGTAACCACACTTTTTAATGGCTTAAAAAAGCGAAATAACATCACTATATATACTGCATTGCTTGTTTTTCACAAAAAAAATTTGACGGACCATTTTTGTTTCGTAAGTTCAACCCAGATGCAGAGATATCACACTAATATTGCACGTTTCTATAGCTTTAAAATAAGTTTATAAAACTGCGCGGTCTCACCTGATGCAGCGCTGCTATTTGACGCTGCATAAAAAAGAAAATTGCAGAAGAGGTAAAATTGATTATCAGATTTTCTTCGGACAATTTAATTATCAAAATAGTGGAAGCTGACTTCGCTCCCGTAGCTCGGGTTGCATTTCTATATCACTTTTGTGTATTTACTACATTGCATTATAATTTTGTATAGCATCTTGCGCAGTCAAATACACTAAGCCGTCCTGCCACTACCTTCAAAAGAAGGTGAGTAGGTTCTATAAATAAATAAATAAAAATAATTATTCTAGAAGTCGCTTTTAAAAGTAGAGAACCCGGTCAATGATTTGCCTTTAAAGGAGGATAAAAAAATTATGTATAGATTATTACATGTAGTATGCGAAGTTTAAACGAGTTGGAGTCGCCTAATTTCTTCAGCCTTACGCAAGAACTATCAACACATCAACGAGTTTTACACTGTGACGCAAGGCATGACAGTGCTCTTTGTCTGCAGAGCTTGCGTGAATAAAAAGTCAGTGGTTTGATGCAGCTTGCGATGTAGTTTAGTACTAAATCTAAACATTCCACTGTAGTTGACTCAGCCATAGGCTCATGCCACAACACTGATCGATTTGCTGGCGAAACTTCAGAATGTTTGAGGAAAATAAAAAAAAGGGCGGCTCTCGAAAATGTCTTTCGACTAGAAAATATTACAATTTGATATATAAATATCACAATTTGATTCAAGGGGAACGTGAGTCTTTTGTATATAGAATGACCGTACTTGATCGAAATCCTTTCTTTTAAAAAAAGAGGTGCTTTATATAAAATTTGTACCTGAAATATTTTAGTTTGAATCCTGACGTCAATTGAATTGACAGGTCTGGAGTAAGCGTTGTCAAAAGTTTTATTTACTTTCACTGAAGACCACCAAGTCACATGACAAAGGAGTATAAGCCACATATCAAAATTCGAAAGAGGCAAAAACTAAGTAAGCAGCGCGAATAGTAAGCTCCATGTTTAAATAACAGAATTTGATGTGAGCGGTATATACCACCAGTACTTTTAATAGTCGTGCCTTTAGTTACCGCTGTCGTGTGTATTTAGGTGTGGCCAGGCTAACCAGTCATGAATGGTCACGACCCATCAGGGTTAGGACCACTAAACCACTGTGTATAAATAACTGTTTATTTAACGACGATACTCCTGAATTTCAGTTTGCATTTCAGTCGCACCCTCTTTACACCAAGTGATTATAAATATTAGCCACAAAGAGTCGACTAACTAGTTAAGTAAAAAAATAAAAACAGATAACAAGTTCTGCTTCATGCAGGGGCGTAAAAAAATTATAATTGTCATGACAATCTTAGTTGTCATGTAGAATGCAATACATACCAGGAAGAGGCGTCGAGACATTGGGCGCTATTTGGGAGGATGCGTTTATTAGCGGATAATAGTAGTGAAAAAGATACCAGTGAAAACAAAAATCCTAATGATTAAAATGTAAGTTGAAAATTGCTAGCTGTATCGAAGCATTACCAAAGAAACGTCATTGAGGTTCACAGCAAATACTATACATTTCGCTGCGGGCAAACAAGTGGTGCTCAAATTAATTTATGTCGAAATTTAGGTAATTATTTTAAAGTTTTTATCTACCTAATTTTTGTCTTTTGTTTTTGTTTTGTTTACGCGCGCAAAATGTTTAGTTATCATTACACACTATGCATTTAGATATGTGAGACTTTTTGATTTCTGAACTTGATTTGTTGAGTTTCGTTTAATATTAAATGATCGGTATTTGTATAGCTCTGAGTGAAAAGCACTATTGCAAATAATACTAATACCTCTCTAAGTTTCCTCAACCATTTATGAGAACACTCGGACTGCATTAATCCTAATGTGCCTCGATAACATAAAATAAAGCACAATTTAGGAGAACCAACAAGCGTTTAAACAATATTCCACCACTGCGTGTATAAAACTCTATACACGAATAGGTGGCAATTTCTCATTGTATGAAGCAATTTAGACGCTCCTTAGGTTCATCTGGCACACAACATCCGGCAGAAGTCATGTTACAAAAAATGCCCAGCGATTTAAAAAAGTATAATCGTCGAGTATGCGCCCGACTGCAATGTGACTGTATTGAATAGGGAATTTCCAGTGTGCAGTAAACTAAGCCACATGAACAGAAATAAAATGAAGCAACGTCTAAAGACAAAACAGAAAAGCGATAGCGTTATCACACCCCGTTCACATCGCCTTCTCTTTCGCCTTCCAAACGTGCCCTGCGTGGCCTAGTTAGTAGCGTGTCTGGCTCCCAACCGAAAGGTCGTGGGTTCAAATTCCGCCTATATTTCTAAAATATTGAACAGTTTTTCATTACTTTCTAAAGTAACATCGCTTGAGACATGCCGTGACCGTTCATTCACATTGCATGACATGTATTAATCGCTTTCATTCCACGCACGACGTCACGTTTTACGTTATCGTTGTGAGTTGCTTGAAATTCCTGTGCGATCTCACGTCTGTGTGACGTCATGACCCTATCCACCAATGAGGATTTTCCCGTCACGCCACCGACACCGGCTTTTCTGCGACACGAGCTCCCTAACGCTATCGCTTGAAAATTCCGGGGCGATACGCAAACCCGCGAACGCCTTGATTCCCTGCCCCAGCACACTGACCCCCCCCCCCCCCCCCCCCCCGGTCCGCTGCGTACTCTACTCTACTCTAATATGTTATTCTGGCAGATTAGATGGGTATCTTTAACCAATGAATTAGCCGCTGGTTCCGAGGCAAAGCGCCGGCCTGCGGATCCCCAGGTGGCGGGTTCCGATCCCGGCCGAGGTGCTTGCAATCTGACGGAGGCTTATTGCGGAGAAGGCGCCGTGTAACTGAGCTTAATCCCCAAATTATTCCCCAGTCCTCCGCTGGGACGTGCCAGATGGCCGTGGTTGGTTTGAATCGTAAAACCCCAAAACTTGACTTCATGCGTAATGAATTAAAATGTATTTTAATGCATCGCGTTTGTCAGCCCAGTTGACATTTCCGAGGACAAGGATGAATTCGTATTTTGTTTGCAGTTTTCCCACTTGGTTCTCTTTTATGCGATTCTTAAGATTCTCTTTGTTGTTTTTTGAATTATGATATCTTTGTTAACACGATCGAAGCTTGTTCGTACCACGAGGGTTGACTGACTGCATTGATTTATATAAACAAGTTAGTCGTAACGTAACTATTCCTTAGATAGCGTATTTTTAAATGCCTGCATTCTAGAGATCCCAATCAGAAGTTCGCCAACTTACCACCAGATGCGAGACGTCCAGTGGCATTTAGCGCTGAAATAAATATCACCTCAGTCATCCCGAATGTTAACCACTTCCTCCTTCATTTCATCGTCTAGTTGCAAGAGGCCTAAGATATATAAAAATAAATATCTGGTCAATAACTTTTTTGCACATACGAGTTATTGTTATGTTTCAGTAAGCTAAAGGACATTGCCTGCATTAGGCTTTGCCTTTCCATCCAGGTACGACCTGGGTAGTAATTTCCATGCAATTTCGAAACTGAGCACTCTTCGTACGCTTACAACGAGTCTTATCAACATAATATTCAGAAAATGTTGCCATGATCTTGAATGGTGTTTTTGCTCCCACCATTGATCGAGAAGTGTGAACACTTTTACAGGCGTGTACATATATATCAAAAACTTCATATTCGAGAAGAGAGTTCCTAATGTTCAACCTCTTCCTTGAAAATATCATCGGTCGGTAACCATACACACGCGACACCGAGAAGGGAGTGGATAATGCCAAGACGTTTTATATTTTGCTTATGAAAAACTCTAGTAGCACACCATGCGGACATTAGCACAAAGTTCAGTTAGTTTTTATTACACAAATACCGTCAATGCACATGTCCCTAATTAACACAATAAAAGCTCACCCAGTTCAGTTTCATTCAACACTGCAAGGTAAAAAAATTAAAATTGACAAGAACGACAAGAACAAAAGCAATAATTCAAACAATGTAACAAAACGAATCTAGGTGCATCCGTAGAGAACCCACCTGAGTTCCATTCAGCAACACAAATGCAAAACAATGCAAGGTGACAAAGATAAACATAAACTAGCCAATAAAACGATCTCGAACAAGACAACAAAAATAATAGTGCGGGTGTATCTATAAAAAAAAAACTTAACTGATTGGGTTTCATTTACCACTACTTTACCACTACTGTATCCCGGGCCTTTGATACCATAGAATAGATCATTCAGTCATGTTAGCAAAGCTGTACAGAATGGGTTTTAGAGGGCCATTTTATACAGTTCTCAAAAGTTACTTTACTAACAGATTCTAAATGGTGAAGCTTAACGGTCAAACAAGTGATCAAATTAAAATGAAGTTTGGTGTTTCGCAAGGATCTACACTGGGTCCTTTACTCTTTAACATATATATTAATGACAGGGGTCACCTGAAGCTCAAATCAAATTTAGTTCAATAGGCAGATGATACTGCATTAATATTACCACACAAACGATACAATCTCGCTGCTTTTATATTTCAAAACGATATAGCACAATTAATGATCTGGTTCACAAACAATTGTATTTTTGTCAATAGCAACGAAACTAAATTCATCTGTTTCCGAAACCCTCATAAACAAGCTCCGTTTGATGTTCCCCTATTCTTTCATGACCAACATTGTGATCAGTGTGACTGCGAAAAAAAATGGATACTGTTAAAACAACACCCTACCTTAGTTTGCATTTCGACGAAAACGTTTTATGGAGTAATCACATTGATCATGTCATACAAAAACTTCGCGTTGTTTCGGCATATCTATATAGACTTAAAAGTGGATGTGACTTCATTCTGAGGCGTGAGGTGTACCTATCATTGGGGGAATCTGTGATACGTTACGGAATTGCTATATATAGCACATGTCCTAAATACAAGCAACAAAAATTGATAGTATCAATAATAGATCTGTTAACAATATAGCATATAGGTCAAAACATGAATTGAAGGAAACCAAGGAAAGGAAGACTGCAGTCAGATTATTAAAGTTGGAAAATGTTTTCAAATTCGTCGTTTTAACCAGCCATTATTTTTCGAAGGAATTCAAAGAAATACCCAACAGGATAAAAAACACTCCGGCACACAGAAACCTATGCAACTCAAAAATATATACGAACTACAGAAAAAAAAAGAAACTATTATGTTCCCGCAATATTTAATAGCTTGCCTGAAGACATCCAAGCCTGTCATCTAAGAGGCAGATGTATAAAAATATAAAAGAGTGGTGTTTTTTGTCGAACTGAAATGCTGAGCAATGAGGTAGAGTGTCTCTTTATATATGTGTGGATTCTTGTCATTACGTGTTGAAATTCGCAATTTTTTTTTTGTAACCATTGATTGATTGTTATGTCGAACTAGGTGTTACTTTAAAATGGAATTTTCTACGTTGGAGTAAATTTCGTTGTTTAATGTGTTATTTTGAATGTTTATTTAATGTTTTACTTACATTTAACCATCATTTGTGTCTACATGATGAAAATATCTGTACTCTCATGTCCCGCATACAAACGTACCTACGCTTAAGCGATCAGGATTGTACGAGAGTTTTTTTCTGAAATCGAATAAACTTATCTTAAACTTAATATCTTATCTTATTTAAAATAAACCAGGAAGATTCCGATCAGACAATTTAGAACTAGCTAGGAGCAACATTTCTAACGAGAAAAGAATAACGCGGATGCATCTATATGAACTTACCTGGCTGGGTTTCATTCAGCACTACAAATGTAAAGAGGATAACAATTCAAACGAGCAATATTAGAACAACACTTTTATCTACAAAACAACAAACTAATAGGTCCGATATATTTATAAAAAAAAACTTGCCTGACTGGGTGCCATTCAGCACTACAAATGTAAAGAATACAAGGTGATTAAAAATGAGCACAAAAATTGAAGATCAATACTTCGAGCAACAAAACCACAAATCAAAAGGGTGGATGTACCCATAAAAAAACTTACCTGGTTGAGTTTCATTCACAACTACAAATGTGAAAAAGGCAGGAAGGTGATTAAAATAAACGACAACTGGGTACCTTCATGAAGATTTAAAATTCCCTGTCAGTTTGGTATATATGTTCCTCGCAAACAATTTTAGTAGAGTTGAAGTGTATAATAAGAAACGCAACAACACGACATGAGTCAAGGATCTAATCGAAACTCAACTTACGATCATTTGTTTAATGCACTTGTCTTCACTTGGTTAGCACATCATGTTAGGGAATGTTTTAGAGCTCGCAATGTTTCAAAATTCAAGATTTCATTTAGATTCGCGATGTGCCTTTAAGAGTAATAAATATCCTGGAAGTATCGATATTTTTTCAGAGGGCATCTACTTTCCATAACTGTGGATCGTGCACAGTCTTGTATCATAAACAACAATCGATTTTATTATCTTACTTAATGCCGAACTCCTTTTAAAGCGAGTAGCATTGAACTTAGAAGCTAGGAGGAAGATGAAAACATGCTTAGTTGCAGTCTACGTAAAGTGGCTGCACGGTCAAAGTAAGATAAAGTGAAAAGAAGGATGAGGGTTACGCTAGGCTGCTCAGCATATCGAGGAGTAGGCTGAGTACAAAAGCGTCGCGTGGAGTCTGGGCCAACGTCACTTCCGATGTGAAACTTCTTCAAAAGCGTTCGCCATCTTGTAGCTGCTGCTCCAATTATCCGAGGCCACCATAATCTGGGCGTGCACTCTTAGCATGCTAAAGATATACATGAATGTTACGACAATGTTCAGCGTGGACTAGGATCTAAATTTATTTGACACCAGTGCTGAGTCAGCGTTCAGAATAAATTCGGATTTAAGCGAACGCTTCACTCTAGAAGCGTCTCGAAATATACTGACTTCAAATATAGGTTGATGGGGTTTCCTAAACTGCATTTCTCAGGGAAGATCACGAGCTTATGCTTAAATGCAATTTCACAACCGAGGGGGAATGCAACAGAACGTACCTTGCAACCGACCTGTAAAAAGGCAAACAGGGTAATTAAAATTGCTTACATAAAATCAGACACGTGAATTGGCGTAAAAAGTTTGCCATTCTCGCCCGCAGATGGCTTGCCGGATATGGAACTGCGTTTCGAGAAAACCGCCTAAGTGAAAAATTTGTTGTATTAGCCTTTGGTTGAATGTTACAAACTACACGCTGCATGCTTGCCCCTACTTCCCGGACACTATAGCATAGGTAGTGTACACACATAGGGAAGATTTACAAATTTAAATTGTGTTGAACGTTGAACAGAAATACTAAACACTTTGACCAATCAATGCTATATCTTGGATATACCCTTCGACGCAAGTTAAATTACTGGCGTCAATATTGCGCAACGTATTACCTTAGGCAAGTTTGCGCTACTTAATAGGTGCCACTTTATGTGGATATCACGTTCGGTCCGTGGCGATTGGAATGTTAATGTTTACAATTACAACAATTCTATTCAATGCACTATCCCCAAACTGTATCAACGTGAACAACCCGCCACGATTACTTGGCACATCTGCGGACATTAAACACGCTCTAGCTTAAACAATGGCAGGAACTCGAGAATTAGGTCCCAACTCCCGAACTAATAAAGCAATAAAGAAGATTATAGTGAGTGGGACGACATCAGTATTAGCGAATGCCCATATCGAGCGTTTTCGCTCATACTGTACATGGGTGTGCACGTAAAGGTTACCGCATCTTCAATAAAGATCGGCTCTTTGTGCGAGTATTTTAACCAGTAAACTGCATACGTTCACGACGCACTCGAGCTTTTCTTTGACACGATTCCTTTTGTGCTTGCTGCAGTGTGCCGCTCCCAAAACAGACAAATAGGTTGCTGTACTTTAATGTTGGTGTGCCAGCTCGATTCCTTACGTAACGAAGACAGTTTTGGAATTTGTACCTCAGCGCTGTGACAATGAGTTGCATTTTTGTAGTAAGGTTGCATTAGGCCATATTGGAATCTTCTCAATAAATAATTAATCGTCCACCATGTGTGTCTTATGACTCGTCTCTAACGTTTGTTGAAAGTAATCTTTTACGATTTTAATTTCGCCACAAAGTTATCTCCTGAGACAAACCGCAACTCAGAGATAGCAACTTGATGGGTGAAGCACGTCCGCGTTAACACCTTTTGCAACAACTTGATGGTTCGTTTTGATGTATTCAAGCATGAGCTGATTTATTTAGGCTAGCCCTATGATAAACTTAAATTCTCAATTTATAGTCGTTAACTACTGGTATGTTTTGTTCCTTATGTACTTACAGCTACTGAATATCGAAGTAGTTTACGGGAAATCGACTCTTTTGTAAACTTTATTTAATTATCCTAAAGATATCTGTCCATATAGACTCTATAACGACAGCTCATGTCCCAACTTCAATTAGTTCTCAGCCTCTAAACCTTAATATTTTTTTTTAGGTTCCACAGTTCCTATACGGGGATTTCATATGACATCGTGGTCGTATAATAGATTTCATCCAAACCGTAATAAGTATATTTGCTAAATCTTTCGGTAAATTCTAAAGATATCTTAGAATTTATAGAAAGGACGCCACGTGAAAACTTCACACCAAGCGAGACCGTTGTGATTTTTGCTTACCCTCTGCAGTTTCATTTTGAGATTTTCCACAAGTACCCGAATCTGTAATACAAAATACAAAATCATATGCGACTGCATGAAAGTAACTTTAATTCAATGTTCTATTATTATCTTGAAATTACAAGAGGAGGCTTAAGCTTCGCCTTTAAGAGTGGAACGCGAAAGCATTGCAAGCCTGTCTGCGTGGCAATTCCTTGTTCGGCTGCCAAGCAGTGCGGACGCGCGGATAGCGAGCTCCGATCGAGCTTTGATAATCGCCGTAGGCGGCCGTGGTGGCAGCGCTTTTTGCGTACCTGCGGACTATCGAATTATGCTCCCGACGAGCCCCCCACTGTCAATAAAGCGAAAAACCAGTTGTACCTGTACTGCCTTGTGAACGCCCGGACATTGAGGATTGGAGACTTCCGGGAGCCTTTGGAAATGGTCGATTTACTCATGGCATTGCAGGGCTAGGCGTGTGCCAGATGGGCCACGTATGGCAGCACAGCCTGAAGTGAGCGGCAGCAAAGCAACGTTTGCGCCACTTGGGCTGGCTGACTGTAAAAGGCGAGCTGTGGATTCCAGTGGGCCCCACAGGCAAGAAGTTTGGGTCAAGCTCCACTGGGTACCATTAGACGGGCCCAACGATGTGCTTCGCAAGGCCTTGGAAGAGTTCGGGTCCGTCGGCTAGGTGACCATGGAAAAATGGAGAGTAGACGGCTTCGAGGATATCGAGTCAACCACAGCAGCCGCCCGACTGACGTTCAAACGAGTGACGCCGGAAAACCTGCATCACCAGCTCAGCTTCAACGTTGGCATTATCCTCGTCGTCGTACTCGGACGCGCACCGCTCTGTGTGCGGTGCCATCGGGCGGGGCACATTCGGCGTGACTGCAGAGTGCCCCGGTGCATGCAGTGAGGGTTTTGGCCACGTCGCTCAGGAATGTGTACGGACGTATGCCAGCGCAGTAGTCAACCGAGCCAGTGACGAAGGTAAAGACCTCATTCTGGACGAGGCGGAAGCGGAGGAGTCGGCGACCCAGTCGTCCAAACCATCGGAGTCGACTGAGGAAGGCAAGTCACCGAGCCAAGCGAAGGGCACCAAGACAGCGGACGTGACTGCGAAGGACGAGTCCGGCAGCGACTCCTGTGAGAACCGAGAAGGGCGAACAGGGGACGTCAAAGGACGTACCCACACCAGCAACCCTGGCGGAGACTGTGGGGGGACCCGATGCTGGTGCCCAGGTCAACGGGGACGTGTCGACCAATGGAACAAGATCCCGCAAATGTGAAAAGAAGGCTAGATGGGGCTGCAGAAGCTTCCGAGGAACAGGGGCTCCAAGACCGAGGGCCGCAATGGCACCTGCCCGGAAAAAAGGGACGCCATGCCGGCAAGCTGCGGTCCTCGTCGCTGACCCGCAGTGGGGGTCTACCATAGTTGTTATCTTAACCGCATTCTTACACAGAGCCATTGGGATGTTCTAGCAGTTCATGAGACCAAAGTGGAAAGTGAGAGTCAAACTGACCTGATGGTGAAACGTTTTACTTCGCGGTACAACGTGTGCGTGATCCATCCTGTCGGCAGGTCAAAAGGGTGTTGTTTATTTTTGAAGCAGGTAACAGGGGGAATCATTGAGGAACGAGTTATGTCCTGCAAATCAGGTCGACTCTTCCAGTGCAACTTTTCATCTTCCGGTTTACATTGGGGGGTGATATGTATTTACGCACCGAAAGCGGAAAGTGAATGGCGAGTGTTCTTTGAAAACATTTCTAACTACATTGAGACGGATAGGATATTTATACTACTTGGGCATTTATTTGTGCTTGTACGATTGAAGATTGTTTAGGTCAAACACGAACTACAGATAAGACCGGACAATTTCTAAACCAATTAAATAACGATATTGAGCTTGAGGATGGGGCATGCACAATGCTTGGCCAGTGGGCATTGTGTAATCCTCCCTAACTATAAAGGGAACAGCCACGCGAGGCTTGATAGAGCCTATGTCTCAGGAGAGATAGTTCCCCAGTGTAAAGGTTATGCCTTTAATTTTGTATCGTTTAGTGACCATGTTTTGGTGACGTTTACCGTGGGTCATCGCCAGAAACATGGCAGTTTTTCATGGAAGTTGTGGAAGTTCAACGCGAAGCTGCTGGACGATAGGGAGCTGATTAATGAAGTAAAAGGTAAAATGCAAAGAAAAAAACGTGCCGGATAAAGAATGTTGTAGAGAGTGGAAATGGTTTAGACACAGTAAAAATAGACACAATAAAAAGGGCATGTAAAAAGGAAGCGGGAAGAGCGAAAAGTAGAAAACGGACTACGCCTTGATTTACAAAGGCTTCTTGCCGAAGAAGGAAAGACACTGGGCGTCTATAAAGATGACATCAGCACTATTAAGGCGAAGCTTAAAAGAATTGACGCAGAAATATATAAAACGGCGATTGTCCGAGCCCGAGCTGAGAAGTTACTGGTTTGAAGAACGCCCACGAAGTGGGCTTTCGCGCTAGAAAAGAAATACGATACGCTAGCGATAACCAAATCGCGGAAATAGATAACCAAGATGCAGTGACTGGTAATCGCGATTTCATACAGCGAGCATTTGTAGAATATTGTAAGACCTTGCTCAATTAAAAAAAAAAAACACAAAAAGAAAAGGATTTGATGAAGAATTTCTGCCCAATTTACCGAAGCTAGATAGCGACACCGTGCAGTTTTTGAAAGAGGCAATTAGCGCAACTGAGATCGAGAGAGCGATAGATAAACTCAGCAAATGGCAAGTCGCCGGGATCGGATGGGCTAAGCGCAGAATTTTATAAAACGTTTAAGCCGGAGGCTGTACACTTGTTGCATCGCATTTTTTTGTCAGCCTTATCAGGACCATGAGTTGCCCATGTCTTTTCTGTCGAAACATACTGTCCTGATCCACAAGAGTGACGACGCCGCTGAGCGTAGTACTAGCAACTATAGGCCAATTACCCTGGCAAATGCCGCCTATAAAATTCTAACGGAGATTACAAAGTCTAATTTGAAAAAAAAAAAAAATCTAGAGGCCGAATCAGACTTACGGGATCAAGGGCCACAGTAGTTTTACACTTACACACTGCTAGAAGCATTCTTGAAGTTTGTGACGCGGAGTATCGGCAAAGAGCAATACTCCAGATAGATTTAGAAAATGATTTCAACCGGACGTGCCACGATGTTCTTTTTTGTATATGAGAATATAGTGATTTTCAACGGCGTAAAGATGACCGATTAAAATTGAACAACAAAGGTTATTGTTAAAAAAGAAATGAGTTCTCAAATAAATGTTCGTTCTTCGGTGCGGCACGGTTGCCCTTATCCTCATTGCTTTTCGCGATCTATTTAGAGCATTATTGTCGATCCGTCATTCAGTGTAGAGGCATAAGAGGCTTCATTCTTAATGAAAGTCAGGTTGAGCTTCCGTCATACGTGAATGACGTAGCCATTTTTCCCCCTTGAACATTACCGCGAGGCTGCCGGATATTGGCAGGAGGAAACAGTTGGACTGAAAGCGTAAGCTGAACAGTACGTGAGGAAGGATGTTCAATTTCCGCGCGAGAGACTATCTGTAATTTTTTTTTTTTATGTCAAAGCTGTGGAATGTGTTCCAAGTGATACTATGTTCACGAGTCAATATTAGCGTTTTAACTGCGTCTTCGCAGTGTTTACCTGGACGTTTAAATGGGAACGAACAAGTCCAACGAATCTTTTTGTTCCGCCGACAGCGGACGGCGTCGGACGTAAAACTGTTCCATGTTTTCTTGTTTACACGCAATCAACTCGACCCTTACTTCGAACGGTGATACAAACCAAGCTGTTTGATATGTTACCAGGTTTTGTAGTGTCGACTTGTCGGGCGCGCTATGAACCATTGTCTGGTTATCTGAGAAAGATAGTCGTTTTCTTTTCGCACGTTTCTTCTTCCAATATCAATAATCGGTGTCGCGCAAAAGATTAGCGCAGGATCTCTTGAATTTTTTGATGCCTACACACTAATACCGGTCCTTATACACTGGAGTTTCAAGAGAAGACGTACTAAAACGTGTTAAAAGAGCATTGGTTCTGCGTGGGGCAAAAACATTTCTTTTTAACTTGAATAGTAAAACACTTCTAGTAAAAAAAAAAATAGACAAAAAAGAAATGAACATTTACTGGACGGTGGTTAATCGTACGTTAGGCGAACGGCCGAAAAGTATTGAACACATTTTATATTGCTGGTATGTTTTTTTGTATTTTTTTGGGGACGTGCTTCCGCGAACCATTAAAGAAAAAAACGTTTTGACCATACGGCATCCGGTTTTTAGCGGTTGACAGTTTACCAGTGCGATACAATATAATAATAATCTTGCGACTCCATCAAAAGGCTAGTAGAGAGTTATCTCAACATCACGTGAACCTGTGGTTGGACGTGATAATATCGTCGCCGTTGTTATCTTGACAACACTGATCTCACGTACAACGTACCAATACAAAGAAAAAAAAAGTAAAAAACTTAAAATAGCGTATTTCCGTGTCCTAGTCAGTAATGTGTCTGGCTCGCAACCGAAGGGTTGTGGGTTTGAATCCCGCCTAAAATTTTTCAAATATTTTTTAAAGGCTAATGATTTCACTTTATAAAGTAAACTAGTTTTAGACTTGCGGTTACCTTTAATTTGCATTGCATGTCATGTTTTATTAACTTTCATTTCACGCGTGGCGTCAGGTTTCACGCGAGTGTTGCGGGTTGTTTGAAATTCCCGCGCGAGGTGATGTGGCTGTGACGTCACGAGTCACGACCCTATCGACCGATCAGGATTTTTTCGTCCCACCGACGCCGACGCCGGCTTTTTTGCCACGCGAGCTCCCTTAACGCTCTCGCGTTAAAATAATCTTAGCGTTGTCCTTCGCATTGTGAAGCACACTCAAGTACATTTTACAACTTACTATTCATAAATGTATTTATATGATTTGAGTGTTCATAAATAAATAAGTAAATAATAATAATAATGCAACTAAAAAAAAAGGGAGAGTTACATACACTGAGCACTTATGAGGCTCGGCGCACATTAGATGAGGGAATAACCGTTAAAATAAACCGAATGCTTTACTAAGGTCTGATAAATTACTTTTTCATAAATGTTTTTATTGGTCATATTTAGATGCGGTTTCAAATATAGTCATTATGAGATTCAAAACAAATATGAACAGTTTTCGAAATGCCAACGCGTTTCAAGATATAAATGCGGACTTACCATTAGCTGCTCTGTCCGTTGCATTGAGTGCTGCGGGAAAAAATATATTAATGAGAGTGCCAAGATCCACAAAAGCCAATTTATTGAAAACGAAGATGAATCGTTACCGACGCAGTAGAAAGTCATTGAGTTGCACTGTGTTCGACGCGGTAGCAAAACTCCAAACCGGAAAGTGGGGAGTGAGAAGTCCATTAGGAAGATATATTGCGATCAAGCACACATACTCAGAGAAGCAAGGTACAGAACTCTCATGAAGCATCTCAAGTGAAAACTGCAAATATAAAAACGCTGAGCCATGGCAATGCCAAAGAAGAAAACGCACTGCAAAGCCACGCCTAGACATATCAACAGAAGTAAAAACATGGGATTACTGTCCATACCTTGTTTTCATTTCTCCCTCTCCATGGAAGCAATTCGATTTCAACGGAACACCTTTTAAAGGTTCGTCATTCTGATAGCCTGATAATTTGCAATCCATGCAAAACTTCGTACGCTAAGCGCGCTACGAACGAACGATGGGAACGTACTGTATACTCTTTCTTTTCTTGCTCTCGCAATATCGTTCACGTGACTTCAACGACAGCAAGGAAAACAAATTGAGAGGGTAATACAGTTGCAGGCCTGTGGGTTGTCCTCAGGTGTTTGTGATTTAACGAGAAAGGTAGCAATATTTTCTTCTTTTACTTTTGAATTGAATATGTCAATGACTTTATTTTTAAATATGACGCAATTTTAGAAAACTTTGTTCCCCATTTGATTTTGTTCAGTGATATCATTTTCTGAACAAGCGTGGAAGAAGCCCGAAAATCATTGCAGGGTTTCTTTAACGCCCCCCACCATCACTCAACAACTTAGACTACATTAGCGCTATTGTAGCGACGTCCAACTTTTTAGTAAAGTTGCGCGAATATTTGAAGTTTGGAGTAATTCACGAATAGTGTGCGCCGTTAGATTTATTTACATCACTTCTTATTTTTCCAAGTTTAAATTTTTAATTTTTTTTTCAAATATTTGAACTTTACGAATTATATTTTTATCATTACACGATTTTAGGCGTTAAGCTTCATCGCTTCGCCCTGTAATCGCGCGTTTAGCTTCACCGCTATGCACTCGCGTGTTAGGAGAAACAGCTGGCGATGCGGAGAATCTCGCTCCCGGCTGACGCAATGGGCTTGGAAATTTCGCTCGCTATTGAATACACGCGTGACTCTCCTCCACTTTCCTGCATTCTCTCATCGCTAACAACAACAACTAGCTATTATACGTCAGTCTTTGGTTATGTCATAGCCTCCTTTATTCAACAAAGTCTCAAATCGTGAAATAACGTGGCCGCTGTAAAGGGGAAAGGAGATAAGAGAAGAGGGCGGGCCGGGATCCTCGCAGTCGGCGCCAAACAATGCCCCAGCGGTGAACTCCAAAAACAAAACCGCGTTCATTTTTTTTTTTTTTTTTCAGGAAAGAAGAACTTTGGTCGACTTTCTGTTCTGCTCTTTCCCCGTTTCACCACGCGCCGGTAGCGTCCTTTCTTTTTTCTCTGTTAAGGTTTCTTGTTTCACGGAGAGGCCACCACGCGTCTTGTTGGCGCTGTCTTAAAGGTTACCCCAGAAGTGGCTCTGCGATACCATATGGCTAGCCGTTCGGCGCTGCTAATCGACTTTTTCCGGCGGCCCCGCACTCAATGCCTTTGTCGTGGAATTGGCAGGCTTTTTAGAATAGAGGAGGCTATGTTTATGATTATTAACCAACAGTAATTTCAGAGGGCAGTGCAGAAAAACTGCAGCGGCCTATAAACAAATAATAGGTTACGCATTGACTCTCATGCCACCATTACATTATACTGTATACAACTCCTCTTATCGAGGTGTTTTTTTTTAATACAATTATGGGAATCGCTTCCCAGACAACAAAACTATATTTGTTTCAAATATGTGTTTGTTGTCAAGTAATTACAGTTGTGATAAAGTATTCATGCTATTTTTTTTATAAAATGTAAAACATTCATATTATAAAATGCCTAAATTCCAAACGCAATTATTTCTTTTTTATTCGTATAGGTATCTAATTTGCAGTTAAAATGTGATATTCGCACACCTCCATCCTTTTAGTCAATTTAAAAACTGACGCATCTAGTCGCTGAGAGCTTAAGAAATACAAAGCATGGCGTGTTCAAATCACCTTATGATCACTGCGCTGCCAATGGGATTGTAGCATTAGTCGATAAGAAGGTCGAAGAACCAATCAACTCGCAGAAAACGATAACGTAAGTCACGCCCTTTTTAGCTCTCAGGGACTGGAGTCGATTTGAGCCACTGTTGCCCTCTGTGGTCCCGTGGCTACGTTTATTTGGCAGCTCGTGGCAAAGCCTGGGATTGAGTAGTTGGTACGGCTATAGAACAGGTACTGCGAAGATAATTCAGTTACGTCCATGCTCATTGTAAGGTCAACCTTAAAAAAAAAAAAGGAACTTTACAAGTCTAAGATTTGCTTCCATTGGTGCCCTTTGATTCCGGTGTTTTTCTCTTTTAGTGCGGTTAATATCTGCCCACCGGACGATGCTGATCCCAGAGGAGAAGCGGCCGATGAGACGCCTGCTGGAGAGCCTGTGGGTGCGGCCTCAGCTGAAATCACAACAATAAAAGAATCAGAGAACGAATGTTACGTGCTCCGTTTCTTAAGCTGCCTGCACACACTCTAGGAAATGCCTGCACGTCTACTTACCCGCAAAACATTCGAAGAGCCAATCTCTGCGATCTACGAAATCAGCTCAGCGAATGATGAGGCGGAACATCCGTTGAGACTTAAAAATGAAGTCTCGACTGTGGCATTACGCAATGTAAAGCGTCATGATTGCATTGCGTGATGCTACAGCGCAGACTTCATTTTGAAGTCTAAACAGATGTTCCGCCCCATCATTCGCTGAGCTGATTTCGTAGATCGCAAAGATTGGCTCTTCGAGTGTTTTGCGGATAAGTAGACGCGCAGGCATTTCTTAGAGTGCATTTCTTATCTTAGTACAGCTAACATATTTGCCAAAAAATTAAAACCTGAATTTATGTTTCGTTGTTTTTGAGCATTCATTTGTACCTAAAACTAAACGAGATGGGAACAAACTGCCACTTTCTGTAGTCAGCGTTGTGCCTAACACTATGATTTATTTTGCATTGACCTTGTAGTGTTTCTAGTTTCTTTGTAACTTTCTATTTGAACTGCATGCTTATCGTTTTGAGAGGTACGTGTATAATTTAAATTGCTTTACGCTATCGCGATTTTTATATTTCTAGCTGGCGCAACTATTCTTACTTTGATCCCAAACGTGTTTCCTAACTGTAATGCGTCATGGCGCTGTATGTACCCACATTAAAAAAAAATCATTTTTTATAGTTTTATGGGTGCTGACATCCGGGAAAACGTTCAGAAACGCCCATTTAATTTAATCGTTGGGCATCCATAAATGATTTATACCATGTTGAACACTTTAGAGCTCCCGTTCAGAGCATATGCCTAAAACCATTGTGCTGACGAGTAATAAAAAATATACTTTTAAGGGGATACCGATTAACATGTTTTCATTTGAAATTTTCTTCTAATCTCGTTGAAATAATGCGAAAGCAATAAATGAAACACTGTTTATACCAAAACGTTCGTTACTATTTTACAATTCCATCGGTTTTCCAGGATCGGAAACCCCCCAAATGGTTTTGACTTTATCACTTCAATACGTCATCCTTGTTTCCTTTAACAGAAATATAACATATTCACTAGAATATTTTCCTTAATTTGTGCCTATGCGATTTTTGTTTACGTATAACGCGCTAATATTTATTACTTTTTGTTTGTTTTGTGTTACTAAGAACCGTATTACAGTTGTAAATAGAGTCGGAATAGCAGGATGTTGAAATAAATTACCCATACAAAGGACAAAGCTATACATATCTTCAATTCAGGCTGACATATACTTGGCGCTTAATGAAGCCCAAGTGGTTGGATCCGGAAGTGTACCCGAATGATTACCAAAAAACAAAAGGGTGCTCAGCTTTGGTGTGCAATAAACAAAGTCGCGATTTAAAAAAAGGAAGCATTTCTGTTTGATTTAGTTTAGCTAAAAAGTTTTGAAGGAAGCTGCTTGCAAAACTCAGTATAGATCTGACAATTTGTGTTAGGAATGTACAGCACGTCCTAAAGTAAAGTTAATCATGAACAGTAAAGATGGCTTTTGGACATAACAAGGTAATATGATTCACGAAAGCATGTTTTAATTATTCCTCTTTCACATCAAAATATTTTGAAAATAACTTAAAACAAGCACTATTTTTTTTTCTCGTGAGACAAACACATGGCGTTGTAAACAATTAGCTTGTACAAAGAAAAAAAAATCAAGTCACAAAATAACCCAAGAACGATTCTGAACTTGGCTTGCAACAAAGATATGCCAGCGGTCGGTGGCTGGATTTCGGGAAAATGGACACATATAAACAGTGTGCGACGCAGCGCTGAAATATATATGTCTAGGGCGGCTTTCTTTCTGCGATATACATCTCATGTGAATCCTAAGGGCTTATTCCAGTATTTAATCGGTAAAGCTGGTTTTCCATGCGCTTTTTCAAAAGGCTTTAAATTTACCGCGATAATTACTTTTAATCTTCGCGGTAGTTGTAAACGTTGGACAGAAATGATGTGACATTCGTGGGGGCGATGTGCGGGAAGGGGAGAACGCGAAGGAAGGGAGGGGGAGCGGAGAAACCGGTCATGGGGAACACGTTGACAAAAGGTCGGGGGGAAGAAGTAGGAGCGGGGAGACGCGTGGAAAAAGAGTGCCAGGAAGCGCGCTGCAGAGAGACGCCCACGAGACAAAGACAGGCACCGGCGCCCCAAGCTCCCGAGTCCCCCGAACCCCAAGAAGCCCGGATCGGCTCCCGAACCCTCCGAGCCCCGAGAAGCCCGGATCGCACCCAGAGCAAGGCCACCTGCTGGCGCCAGCGCTCCCAGCCCCTCATTCCTGTGAGCCCCGGACCAAACTCGACCAGGCATCGGCGCTCGGTGAGCTGTGGGCGGCACCAGCACCGAGTTTTAGTGTTATAATTAAACTGTAAACGGAGTTATGGTTTTTGCCTCGTTTCTTTCCACCTCAGCGTGGGCCCACCAACTGCGCATCTCTTCCTCCCCTACGGGGTCGTCCCAATGAGACGGAATCCTAGAAAGTTTAGCGGCCCTTCCTCAAATAGGAGCCAGTCATTAAATTCTGAAATTCTTGAAAAGTAACTTAACAGCTCAAAATAGGCATTAATGATGCCAGACGTTTTCTTCTCTTTAATTGAGATAGGACGCCAGTCTAGAGGTTGGTCGTCCCTCTCGGGATGCATAGAGGAGCCGCCCGTGTAAATAGCCGGTCTGTGGTCAGACGTCTGAAAGAAGCTCCCGGGGATTCGTGCGCCGGGCACCTCGCGGCCCGCTTTGATCTCGGGCGCAGATGCGAGCCGGGGCCGGGGGCCGCCCCTTTGACCCGCGCTTCCTAACTCGCCCACGAACGCAGCGTCGGATGCGCCTGCATGGACCCCAAGGAGCCGCAGATGGAGGAGACGGCGTAGAGTAGCCGCCGCCCCGCATCCGTTGCGAAGGGAAACAATGTAGACGCCGTGTTTCGAACAAAGTACGTTTCACGTGAAAAAATATAGCGAACCCGTGCTCCGCGATTGTAACACAAAGATTTCGGGGTGTCTCAGCGCAACGTTCTTTCAATAGAGAGTTTTAGTAGATCGTTCCGATGACTCCGATAACGATACCCGATGCTCCGCCGCCGCCTTCGTGCATGCATTGTATCGTTCTCGGGTACCGTTATCGGGGGTATCGGAACGATATACTAAAACTCTTTAATGAATGATACCTCGACACTTGTGTCGGGGGATAGGAGGCCGAGCGCTGCAGCTCGAAACAGGCGGAGCGAGAGCTCAAGCTCCATGACACAGGGATCCTGCAAGGTTTACTACCCCATTCATGCCCATTTCGATCGAGACGATGATCGTACTAGCATGTGTTTGCGTAATCTGAGCACGTACAATATTCGAAACCCAATAAGGAAGATGCCGGCAATAAGAACTAACTATGGCCGACAAAGGCTAAATTTCCAGATAAATAAAACTCTGAATAGAAAATATCTGTCCGTAGATTTCCATCAACCTTCTAATAGCTTTAAATGTGCTTGGAGAAGGATGCTCGTGGCAAGTGAAATTGCTTTTTCATCTTTGTTTGTGCCGTAAACGTCATGAGTGTTATAAATACGTCTTTGATTTTTGTGCATATTTACATTCCTTGTTTCTTGATGTTTAAGTGTGAGAGAAAACCTTTTATTGATTTTTTAATAATACCACTGTGTTGTAGCAAATTTTAATGTGATGTATTGTATACTTGTATTTTTTGCAGTCTACAACGGAAGCATGTCTTTGTTCCTGGTCGTTTTCGATGTTCAGATGGTGTCGTTTTATTTATTTTTCATCTTATTTCTCATGGTATATGAAACTCTAATTTTGTTTATATAATTTTAGAATGTTGCACAAATGCTTCGGTCTATTTACTACTAACAGATCGGTTTGGCAAATAGCGCATTTTGTTTCTCTGGTGTATTTTCCACTGTGTTTTTGTACTGCACTGCTGAACTGTACAGGGGGGGGGGGGGGGGGGGGGCAGAGGCCCTGTCAGGCACCAAGCCTTTATCTCTGTCCCCCCCGCAAAACTTCCCGCGAAACAAAAAAAACAAAAAAACAAAAAAAAAAAACTCTACTGCGCGATGCGCGCCAAAGACCCCAGGCTAACGAACGTACTGCATTGGCAAAATTTCTCATTTACAGTAAAGACACCGAACGCCCATTTGTGCTGACTGAGTTCCGTCCGTTTAAATATTTAGACGTTTAAACGGAGGGCACTCAGATAAACAGAGGAAACCTCTTTAGAAATGTACTGTTTTCACTGGTTTCTTCTAGCTAATCTCGCATTAATTAGTTTAAATATATTATACATTACTTTCGCCATGTGGGCTGAAATTAACCATTAACCAAGTGGGCTGAAATTAGCCATCGAGGTTAATTTCAGCACACTCCTCATTCAATATAATTCATATGGCTCCATAAATCGACTAAAAGTCACTACCATTCGTCCTCTATGAGTGACGTCTTGACACATTTGTTTCTTGTATATTTCCCCTTACCGCTGACATGGGCACGCAAGTGCAATTGCTTCTGCCCAGCAGCGCCCCGTCTGCTTTTACATAGAACAAGGTACAGATGAAAAAGAGCAGTGTGAAGGACTGCTACAAAAGTAGTCTTTCACACTGAAGACCAGTAATTGCAATGTACTCTTGCGTTCACAGAATGTGGTTAAGGAATAGATTGTATGACAAAAGCGTTACGCTCGAATGTAACAAAATCAAGTCATTACACGCAGGCCAAGGCTACGCAAAATATGCATATCCAATAGCAGGCAAGGCGTAGAAGGCATATAGAAACTATACGTAATCGAAACTAGTCGTAATTAAGCAAAATTGATCGTAATCACCAGGATTTACCAGGTGGTGACGCGGGAATCAAACCCCCGATCGTGCGATTTACAGCCCGACGCCTTCGCTCGGTGCCACAATTAAAAAGGCGCGGGAGCGCAAACAGCTGGACTGAGTATGAGTCACGGCAGCCTGCAGTAACAGGCAACCATTGACGCGCCCAGCTGCGTCCCGAGTTTCGCAGCATAGTCACCCACGTGATCCTCTTAAGTCATGAGGTATATCGTAAGTAGGGTACCATGTTCTTCGGATTTTATTCTATGCCGAAAGTTCTGAGTTTATTGGAGAATATTTTTTGCTAGAAAATCCGAGTTTGTTGGAGTTTATTTTTGCTAGATCATCCCAATTTTTCGATATTTAGATTTTAATTTTGCAGTGTTTTCTAATTCTCAAAAATTAAAAAGAAGCTTAATATTATCCTGATGTAAACGTCTGCTACATGTTTCAAGGAACGCGCCAGTATCAAAGAATATATTTTTTCAGTTGGACTTGGCGTTGGCGCCCGTGCCTTTGGCATTACTCATCTGTCCCAAGACAAAACTTTAAAACTTACGAAAAAGTGTTGCTTCGATAAACGTCTATACCTTTAAATCACAAAAGTGCTGGAGGTAGTCGCTGAAAAGCTCGCTTTCAACCCGTCCAATTCTATCACGCTACCCCGCGGCTGCGCGGGGTGGAGTGGTAAAAGATGTAGTATAAAATCTTCAACTGTACCCCCTTTCCCTTTTATGAAATCTCTTTGGCCCATAATTTTCACTGTTACAAAACCATAACCCTTCCTTCCTCTAAGAAGTACAAATAGTATGGTTGATATTGAAAATCAGAACAGTTGCTTTCGTTGTGACTAAGAAGTACACCTGTTGTCTTGACACTTTACGAGATAAACGTTAAGACCCCCTTTTTTTCAATAATCTATCAATTATGAAAAAAAAAAAAACTGGGGTGAATTTTTTTTTAATGATTATTGACTTTGTGGTTTTGCCAAACTAAATTCTAGAGTGCCGCCCTTTTTTTCTTTTTTCTCCTTTGCATTAGAACAGTGAAATTTGGTCTTTCTCGTATAAATCCGAATTGGCAATAAAATTTTACGCGCGTCTGTTTTTCGGTGTTTATTCAATTTATCCGAAAACGCTGACCCTATTTCATAACGCAACAACGAATAGCACAGCCGGCGTATCGGGAACGCTACATGCACCCTCGGAAGGAACAGAACTCACGGAAGCCTCTCATAAAGCAAACTCATCCCGCACTTCACTCAATCTTTAGTTGGGAGCCAGCGCTTTTTCTCTATCCACTTATTTTCCTTTGGCTTTGTTTTTTTGCGCTCTTTTCACCCTTCTGTCATTCTGAGCAATCTAACCCACATCGACACTCTGATCAAATATTAAATCAAAACTTGTCTCGATCAATCTGATAAATCAGCAAACACGTTATTTTGTCGTGCGTGCAACGCATCTGAAACTATCCAGAGTGCCCCCCCCCCCCCCCCCCCCCCAAATGATGGAGACAAGTTTAAATGTTTACTTTCTGTTAACCCCACTCCTTACTTATACCCCCAGTAAGTCTTTAGTAGGATATGTCGAAATAAAATGAAGCGGAATGTTTGCCAACAGATTAAGGTTACCTCTTGTTATTATTGATATCTCGTAATCATATTCGACACTTCGAAACAAAAAATTTTTATTTTTAGATAGCGTAAAGCTCTCTCGATTGTTTTTTTCGCTCGTAATTTGACACCTTTCCAGATTCGAAGTAAAAAATAAAACTCGTCGGCCGTGCGCCGCACTAAGTCCTCTCTACGGCGTGCATCGTACGTCGGCATGAACTTTATTGAAGCCCAAGAAAACTATTCCGGCGAAGGATCTTTTACGATGTCGCGCTCGCGCCTCGTCAATGAAGAGCCGCACAGGTGTGGGTGCATGATGCGTCGCGACGCTCGAGTTGTTCTGTTTGACGCTTGCTATCATGCAGTCTGGAACTTTAGAAACGTTCCCTTTTGATAAACGGCTTACGACAGTCTTTTTTTTTTTTTTAGTTCGTTTGCAAACGTCTTTGAAGTTCTTTGAAAGGGGAGCACGCCACGCATTTCAAGACAAAGACGACATCAGTAAGGCATGTTTCTGCTTTTTCTTTTTATTCGCAGCTTTTGTTTTTGCCAGTTTTCGATTTTCATTTTTATGCAGCCTGTCTTGTTATTAAACGGCACTTTTCACTTTTCCAGCCGAACAGCTGCATGAGGCCGTCTATCTAAGTAAACTTTTTCAATTCATTTTCAACAAACACGCGTTTACGACCATGACCATTTTAGTGTATATATATAAACGGAGCGTGCCCTACAAGGATACAACAGAAAAAACAAAAACAAAAATGAACTAAATAAAAAAATGAAAGACGTTTACAACACCCTGTAACGCCGAATTAGAGCGCAGCTTTTGAGGAGGAGGAAAGAAGGGTACTGAGGGGACGGTATACCCCTCCTCTCTCCTCCTCACCTCCTCATCCTCCCTGCTACTCCTCTCCCCTCCTTCATCCTCTTCTTCCTCCTCCTCCTCCTTCACCTACTCCCATCCTTCAAGCTCCTCCTCCTCCCTCCTCCCCTCTTCCCTTCTCCTCTTCCTCCCTCCTCCCTTCCCCCTCGTCCTCTCTTCTCCTTTTCCCCGCGCGGTGCATTATGGGACATTTCCCATAATGCACCGCCCTGTTACGCCGACGCCGACGGCGACGGCGCTCTAGCAGGAAACGGGCGCCTAAGCTGCGCTCTAAAGTACATAATAATTATGCATGCACGACTGAAAACGTTACTTTTAAAATTGCCTAAAAATGTTAAAAAATGTTACTAACATGGCCTCATTTTATTAAATCTAACATGCATCGGTCGCCAGTGGAACCACCTTTATAGATTTGTTAAAAGAAACCAGGCAAAAAAAGCGTTAGGACCTATAATGTCATAATGTTTTAACTTCGGATACACCTCTTTCTTGACTTTCAATATTATGTTTTTAACCAATCTCCAAAAGGCAAGAAAAAAAAAAGATTCGTTCTCTAATTAAATGTTTATTGAAGTAATTGTTTCCTATTTGGTGTGAAACAAAGCTGATGCTAGCTATAAATGTCCATCCAAATATATGCTTAGTATATAATCAATAGTTTTCTAAACGTTCGCAATAATCTGAACCTCGGCAAAATTTACTGACAAATTTACTGACCCATAAGTTTTCTGATAATGGTTGTGGATTTCAAATAACTCATAGTATAAGCCGTGTTGGCTCAAAGGTGAGAAAAGGTTCTTCTCGTGACGCTACTTGTCGTATTTTACGTAGAACGTTTGATGCGTGTTGTTTTATTTTAGCATCAACGGAAGCAAATCACTTCAAATGTCTTAGGCCGCAAAGCTTTTTCGGAGATTTTGACGGATGCGAAACGCGGAGCTCTGCCTTAGTGAGAAATATGTTTTTAATGGTTTCTCTTTCGAAGAATTTCGCAAACCAAATATAGTTATTTAATAAGGCCCAACAGATTTCCTCGAAGTAGAATATAAAATCACACTTGATAGCCACGCAAAAAGCTTGCGCCTTGTGTTGGTCTTATCTGACAAATTTGTTGCACGGAAAAGTATTCTATAGGGTCGTTAACGTTGGAGCGAGTGTATTTATACCGAGTATGGCGCGACCATATCCACGTTGCATAGCGCCATGCGGCACAACACGCCATGTCACGTAATTGTCATAACGTCCCGTGACACGTCACCACGGCCTTTAACCATGTCACCACATCGCGTGTCCAGCACACGCATCATGTGACGACGTCACGTGACGCTATCACGACACGCTGATGACGTCACTTCTATGTCTTCTTTCTTCTGTCGATATTTATTTTTTTCGTCGCTTCCTACACAACGTCCCCTATAGCGCATTGTATGTTAAAAAGACTCATTAGAAGAGAAAACCCGTCGCAAGGCATACTAACAAGGATAATAACCAACACGCTCAACCATCTACAAGACTCCGGGTTTTCAGAGTTTTTTATCGGCTATATTCCGAGGATCTTTTGGGACCTATCCTATCGAAATTTGGCGTTAATCCTTAGTAACTTATATTTAATCACCGGCTCTTATAAGCTCGAAATTTATCAGCCTAGTTTTATTATGTTGTCATTTCTCGGCACTTACGACTGACAAAAAGATATCCACAGAAAAAATAATCAAAAGATACAAGGGGACACTTAAATTGTGAACCCTGTCTTCTCCTCGCTGTGAAAAACCCAGTGGTATTGTCTAACCTACAAATCGGAAGCAGTACATAGCAGACTCCATGCTTAAATTGGCTTTTGGCGTGACCCAGAAATACAGTAACATTGACCTGTGGGACGGATGGTGATGATGATACATCCGACTCTGTTATTCATGCCATGTTATAAAGGCGAGAGGGCCGTTAATTCTGCACTCAGCGCTCTACGAAGAGTAATGCATTTTTTTGCGTTTGGTTTGCGGTTACAAATATTTGAAGTCCTACTAAATATTTTTGTTTTTAAATAGAAAATTTATCCGCGAGATCTTTTTTGTTCTTATTTTCACATTTCTCTGAGATACCGAAGTCCTGACTACAGTTTTTTTTTTTTATTTAGGTTAAAATAGAGATTCAAAATAGACCACCCATGGGACTGCTTGCTTAAAGTCAAAAAGTCAAAGGCTCGGTTAAGACAGTATTCGCGAACGTATTGAAAGGTCTAGACGAGTGGAAGCGCCACAGTTCCCTTTTGTTCCTCCTCAGGAGCTTAGAGTTGCTCTGGCCGTAATTACCCGAAAGAAATCTTTCTGCTCTACCCTTTAATGCAAGTCGGGCTACACTCATTCGCACAGGAGCTGTGGAGTGCCATCAATAGTGGGCATACCAGGATATTGACTCGCAAGTGCTTAACAGCTCGTATGGAATACATTGTGAGGCATTTTTTGTTTCATCTTCATTGTGAGGCCCCACGTGGCGTCACATTAACATTAACATTAACATTAACGGTGTTACAGACGCCTCACGTCATCGATCTTTGGAGCGTGAGATTTTGTAAGAGTTGTTTTCACTCAGTGCGTTTTTATACACGGGAATGGTAACTTTACAAGGGCTGAAACTGGTTAATACGAAACATCCCCGAGGATAAAAAAGTATAGTGGAAATAGCGAAAACTTACTTGTGGTATGCGCTACGAGCCTAAGCTTACTATCCGTGATTTTCAGTGAGCAGAAATTCAAGATTTTTTAGAAGTAGTCCGAATGACAACATGAAAATAAATATGTCAGACCTCGTACTATAATGCTTTAATTTTCCCGAGGAATATTACGAGTTACACTGTTGTTCGTCTGAAATAAATATTTGACGAAGTGTAGCTGATAACTTCCTAAGTACAGGGGACAAATATTACAGAATATTGGGGACACAACTGAAAAGTAATTATGTTACAGCTACACTAACTTGAGCTTAAATTAAAAGCTACGAATACAGTTGCAGTATTACGGGCGTTTTCCCTTACTGTTGCAGCTTTGCAGTTTCTATATAAAAGCTTGCGTTCTAACCATACTGTTTCAAACATTTCCTGGTGTTCAGATGCCTGCAGTTGGTGTCCAACAGCTCCATTTTAGGCGCGGCAAAGATAATCCCTTTTATTTCTATACCCTAGTGTGCTCGAAGCAGAGTTAAAAGTAATGACATAATTTAGTGCGAATGTTGCGACTGAATTGATGCGAATCTTTTGCATTTGTTAGCATAATTTTGGAAAGTAATATTTATAAAATACGTAACAGGCTACTCTGGAAATGTAAATAAGCTACAGTTTAATTTAATGAGATGTATGTTTAACAAAAGTGTTTCCTCCGTGAAAATAAAAAAAAGTGTAATAATTGCAATAAATTTATGTATCTAATTATTCCCTCCCAAATTGATTAGAAAGTGATAGATAATCATTCAGTATTAAAAATAACAAAGGCAGTACAATTTAACCTAGCACGATGTCACAACCCGCAGGGCGGACTATGCCTCAAGGTGCTCGCGAACTGTGGTTGCATTGAACCGCCGAAACATCGCCGGTGTACAGCAACCAGGCAAGCAATGTAGCAGACTTTGGTTAAATCTTATACTGTTTTCATCATTTGTTCCCCTCACTTCCAGAACACAAGACACACGTTTTCTCTGGGAAGTTATCAAACAAGGATGGAGCCAAGGCTGTCCAACCCTGTGCAAAACTAACATATGTGAATGTAGAACATACCCTTGGATGTGCCACTATCGGCGGATTCTGCAGAAAAAGTATAGCAGCCGTGAATGTAACTCCTTGTAATGTGGATATAAAAATAGTTTCAAATATTGTTAATGGTTTGAAAAACCGATATTTACCTGTTTTTGATGCTGAAAGAGAATTAATGAAAATCACCATTATTCGTTCTTGTTGCGCCCAACGTGATAGCAAAATTGCATGACAAGTTTATTCACAGTTAAGAGGAAACACAGACTAACCATGCATTAATATGTTTAGATGCGTCAGAGTTAAAATTATATTGGTTTTGTATATGTACGTACGGTGCTTTATATGTTTCATATTCAAAAGTTTTGAGAATAAAAAAATAGAATCTGAAAAAATGTTCTTTCTAGACCGCGTCAAATTTTCAAGTGACGCTTTCCAGGTTAAACAAAATTATTGTACCAAATCTAAGAGTATTGGAATTTAATATATTTTGTAATTTAATAATATATTTTGAGTTGATCATCATCTATTCACAGTTTGCTTTAGTAAAGTTGCATAATGCTTTCAATGAATGCAATATCAAATAAGTTTTTGTTTAACAAAATCGTGTCTGGGATTCTTTGAAAATAGGTTTCCTTTTTTGTGATTAGATTTAGTTTTACCTCTTAGCCACGTTGAATAATTCTACAAATATAAAATATACGCAATGAAATGTATTCAGCTGACTAAAGATGTGCGAGATTTAAATTAGACTGTTCATCAGGTTTAAGTTCAACTATTTTATTGGCCGCGGCTTTTTTATAAAGACAGTTATTTCGAATGCCTACTTCATGGATGACACCGAATACTTACAGAAAGCAACCAGCACCACGAAAACGATGGCTCCATGCTTTAGAAAAGCCTGAAATATAAGAACCGTGTCAACTACTTACAAACACATCGTATGCTTTCGAAGCTCAGGTAAGAGTTTTGGTGGTGATAATTTAAAACTAAATTGGCAAACAAAGCGCAATTTTTTTTTGTTGCTCACTAATGACGAGTTATGCGACAAAGAAATGTCAGATCGAATAATTTCGCGATAATATTTTGTCGCCTATTGCAAAGTTGATGCCGGTTTCGGATCAAATGAAAACACTAAAGCGCGTGGCCGTCGTGGAATGCTGCGCCTCCTGGAATCCTCTGGAAACTGATAAAACTACGGGGTGAAGAGCAAAGCACTGCGAGGGCGTGCGTCCTACTGCGATGGGTTTGAACGTCGCCCAGCACAACCCAAGCTTCCAAGCTGCGCCGGTGTTGCGCCAGAAGTTCCGTCAGTGTTGGCATTTCATTTAGTACCCCAATAAGGCCACAGAAGTGCGAACAGAAAATACACACACCAAACAACCTTCGAATTAAATTTAGAATCGCACGACCCCAAAACCGCGTAGGTGGGGAAGCAGTAATTTTATATGGCATGTAACAATGAATACGAGTCTAGCATACAAAGCACGCACATCACATAGACACGTACAAACATTTAAGAGGCGTGAGAGACTCCATTATGTCGAGTACACAAGGTTGATGTTTTTGTATTCATTTGGCTTATTTGTTATGTCTAGACTGCGTGGTACAATTTTTAGTTACAGGCAGTTTAAAAAACACTGGGCGTGGCTTATCGTGTCTTCTTGGTTCGTAATTCGTTCTTCGGCGTTCTCGCCAGCCAAGGCTGTAATCTCACTGGCTGAAAGAAGCTGAGCTCATCGCGAGATCCTTTCTTCCGCAATCCTATCACGGTTTCGCATGGATCTATACATGATTGACACACCCGTCAGCAAGACTGACTCTTTAATGAATGTTGATCAAAGCGGCTGGCTGCGAAGTGTTTCAGTCAGTCTGCGCGCCACAAACGAGGCCCAACAAGGAGCGGTTCCCAACGCAACGAGTTGAAACAAAGGTCTCCCCTACGTCTAAACGCAGCTGTCGTTTCGACGCAGGCGCCAAGTCACGTGCGACACTAGTTTTTCTTTTTTTTTTTCTTCGAGTTCATTTTTATTGCTTTACGATGCAAAGCTTGCTAGAAAGAAAAAAAAAAGCGATATAAAGGCGGACAAAGGGAACTAATTATGGCTTCCGAAAGCTGACACCCCAAGTTTGAGTTACTAGTTTCGAGTACCGACAACTTCAATCCCATTACTTATTTGTATACGCGTACGAAAATGAACACGTGCTGTATTTCATTTGGGGGTATTTTTAAATCTAAAATGATGCGTGTTTGAACCTAAATCAATCGTTACCAGACAAAACAATAATTAGTTATGTTTGCTTTATCACCCACAGCAAAGTATTTGACTAGAACGCCCTTTTACTTGAAAACCAAGTTGAAACTGAACAATATATGCGCAGAAAATTTCTACTGTTCTGGTTACTTTTTCCATGTAACACGTTTGTGCCGATTTGTCATTCATCTAGTGAGCATCAGTTCAACAACAGCAGCCACCTGGAGCCGTATGGCGTCGTGTGACATTTTTGCTATCGAAATCGTGTTTCCGTAGGACTATTTCTGGGTTGTTTCATGGGAATTTAAACGATGCTTAAGTCGTGGTATTTAAATGTTCTGGAAAAATAGATATTACAACTTGGTTTATGGGATGAGTAAAGCCGCCTCTGAAAACTTGGGGATAAACAATATGAGATAAAGAAATACACCATGGCGTAATGTGTTGAGTATTACTAGTTTGATTTTCTTGCGCTTTGGTATCTCGGTTATTTCTGTACTCGTAGGAACTATCTATATTTTAAGAACACTCTTGCCCACACACTGGGAGAACTTTTTTTTTTTTTCTAAGCTTGGCTGCCTGATGCCTCAAGATCGAACTGCTTTAGCAAACAAGTAGTCAGATTTTAATGCCGTACAAAACGACCGGCGCCATACTTCCTTGAGTGATGCACAGGCTCCGCGCTTCGAGGACGAACGGGTCTGATGCGCAGCTTGCGGCTACTACAGGCTTCGCTAATATACTACTATTGTGTCAAGAGGTCAGTCAGCAGCGCTACTCGGTGGTCCCGGAATCACTTCGATTTCGTTGAGTGCCGGGAGAGCTGTTGTTTAGTGACTATCTGCATCATAGTCTCAGCTACCTATTTATTTGGATATTTTATTGCCGCAAACTACCATCCTATCGCTTCTGTGGAGTGCCTTCAACTGCAGCAAAATTTAGATTACAAACTTCGATGACTTCTCCGACACCAGTAAAATTAACCATCGAGCTTCATAACCTCCAGCAACACCGGCGGGGACTTCTAGATCAGGTTGGTGCATTTTTGTTTTATTTTTGTAAAATTATTAGGTACCCCCCCCCCCCCTCCCCCGCGGCCCACGAACAAACAAACGGAAAGAGTCTGGGCACCTATATTTTGTTTTGGGCTCAAGTTTAGAGGCAATTTTATTTTTACCTTTAACTGAAATTTCTAACAAGAGAGAGAGAGAGAGAGAATAAACGTCTTGATTGTAAGAAAGCGATGGATAGGAGTCCTTAGTCCAAGACGCCTTGAGCTTTCCCAGCTTCCATAGCCCTCTACACGAGCCTGAGCTGGTCATGGAGGTTGGAACTGGTCAGTGCTCTCTTTCAAAGCTCGTATGGAGACTGAAAGTGATTCGACGTTTGGGCGGGGTTTTCGTCGCATCTTCCTATGATATGAAAGAGGGTCCCCGGGGCTCCGCAAAGGCGGTATAACGGAGAATAGAGGGGGGGGGGGGGGGGGAGAAAGATGTCATTTAGTGGGATGGTGGAAGGTGTTAGTCTATAGGACACGGTGATGTCGTTCCTGCTCTTTCGAGAGTTGTTTTTGTGAGGGTGGGTAGGTACGTCGCTCCAAACTATAGTGCTGCGTGATCTCTTGATATGTTACCAATGAGACCGGCCGCTCCTGCTCGTCTCATCTCACGGACCAATAGGTGGGCAGTTGCATTGTCTGGTACAGCCGGGTGGGTGGGTGTCCATATGATAGTGATGAGTCTATCCGGCGGGTGTCGGGAGATGATACGTTCTGTTGTACGGTGAATTCTTTCTCTCGAGAAATCACGGCACGCGTGCTGCGAGTCGGTAATGATGACTTCGGCTGTAGTTTACGCAATGGCAAGAGCGATGGCCGCCTCTTCCGCCGGCAAGGGTTCGTATCTTGGTGGTGTGATGCTGCTGACATGATGATTTTGTTGGACGACAACGCTGTCATGGCTCTTATGCCGGGACAAGAGGCCCCGTCTATGTATGCTCGCCCTCGTTTGGTTCGTGGCCATAGCGTTTATATATCGCTTGGGCTCAGGCCTCCCTTCTTCCAGCGTGGTGCTCGGGGTGCATGTTGCGGTGAAGCGGTAATATGAAGAGGTGACTCCGAACATCGTGAGAGAAACTCGCTTTTTCAGAAAGAGGATGGGGTTGTGAGTCGCAGTCGAGAGTGAAGTCTTCCTGCGCCCTTGGCTTCTAGCCTCATTCTTTGGCTAGAAAGAGGGGCTTCTATGAGCTCGTCAGCTGTATTCTGTAGGCCGAGTTTTCACAATTTGTCGGTGGCCGTGCTGACGGGAAATCCGAGGGCCTGCTTGTAGGCTTACCTGATCATTACATCCACCTTCGAGAGTTCTGGTTTGTTTAGGAGTGCATAAGGTAGAGTATACGTAATGCGGGAGATTATGAATGCCTGGACTAGGCGAAGCGTGTTGGCCTCGCGAGTTCCCCTCGTTTTGGTGGTTATATGTCGGATCATCTTGGTGACTTGGTCTCTGGTGTGTTTGAGCTAATTTATCAGGATGATAGCACATTTAGAAAATTTATTTCTGACGTTATGTTCCCCAGCCATTACTTTTGCATGCATGCGACATACACGAACGTGAATAAATGCTCATGCCATAAACTAGATTGACTCTACCATCAACATAGTTGATCTCCCTTTTGTGAGCGCGGCAGAAGTTACCAGAGCGAGCCCCGGGATTTTAGCGTCTCTGCCAAGCACTCGAGCTCATGTAGTGCAAGCACTGTTCAGGGCCACTTGCTCGTGCTTGCAGCTTCGGCCTGGCTTGCGCTTAAAGTGAAAGGGAGTGTAAATGCCTTGCGCCTTTTTTGTGGCGCGTGCACTCGGTGGCGCTCCACTATCAGCCCGCCCAATGAATAGAAGCTGCGGAATGTTTGGAACGTTGGATCCGAATACCTGCGGTGGAAAGGAATTCTATCGGGTTTTTTACGGTAAACTGAGAGTTTGCGCAAAAGCTTGTGCAAAAAGATCGTGGTTCAAAAAAGGCTCTTGTCCATGGAGGCGTTGACACCGGTGGCGCTAGGAACACTATCCGCCTAAAGCCCCTTGATAAAAGCGTTTTTTTTTATATCCGCCTGGCTCTGTATCCGCCTAATGCCCCTTGATAAAGGCGTTTTTTACAAGTAGCGCCAATCATTGTTATAGAAACTCGCCAGACATGTGCCACAAGCGAGTGCTCAGCCGCCATTAACTTCCAAGAGCCGCTCGAGAGACGGGCCTCGTACACTGGCGCATTTGACGCTACTTGCGAGACAAACGCAAACAAATCGCCGATCACGTGCAGGCCACAGAAAACAACAGATTTCCAACCCTGCTCTTCTGTGGAGCTTGTCAACTGATATATTAGGAAGTATTCACTGGACGCCATATTTGAGGGCGATGTTTAGAGCGCATGCTCACAACGAGCTCACATTAATAGGCTGCTAAGACCAGCAATCTTGATGGTGCGCAATGCACGTTGCAAAAGAACTGTGGAAGCTGGCCGTCAGCCCGCGCTCAGTAGTCGCGCACAGAGCTATGGCCGCCAGTGAGTACTCCCTATATAAGAGTGATGCATGCAATGGTAGCAGGCGCTCTTCTCAAAGTAACAAATGGAGTATATATGGTTCAAAAATTTCAGGTTGTGATCATTTGTTGCAAGATGACTAAAGTGACAAACCTTTCTCAGCTCTGTTTCATACTTACCGTAAAATACCGAGAAAGCGCCCCCCCCCCCCCCCCCCAACTCAAGAGATAATTCAACCAAAATATGGGGGGGCCCTTCCTCGGTTCCGCACCAATATTCAAGATGGCGGATAAAGAATATGGCGGCCACTAAAAGTATGCAATCTAGACTGCAGTCTTAGCAAAAATGATTTCCGTAGACAGTTTCCTTGCGAGCTTTATCCCTTTATTCGCTGTCGAAACCATCGAAGGATTCCTCAGAATCTGACCCAAAAACCAGGTCCACACACTCATCCCTCAGCTCGTCGCGGTCTTCCGGGACCACGGCGCCGATGTCAGCGAGCCGATCGTGCAGCTCACCGTCCTCGGACCCGTCGAGCGCGTTCGTAATGCCGCAGCCCTTGAACGAGCGCTCTACAATTTCCTCTGGGACGGCAGCCCACGCCTCAGCCACAAAGTCCAGCACATCCTGCCGTGATGGTTTCCGCAGGTTTCCCTTCGGCGTTTTCTCTCCCTTCCGCATAAAGGCCTCCCAGGTTCTCCGAAGATTGGCCTTAAACGGCTTGTTCCAAAAGACGTCGGCAGGTTGAAGAAGGCTTGTGCAACCGGCTGGCACGTACACGATGTCAGTGTCGCATTCCTGAATTGCATCTTTTGCCGCTTGGGTCTTGTGTATTGGCGCCTGGTCCAACACCAGGAGCCGGCGTACGTCGTCAGTGTTAGGGCCCCATACCTTGGTCAGCCACTCCTTGAACTTCTCCGAAGTCATCCAGCCATTTTTAGAAGCGGTCACGCGGCAATTCGCTAAAGCTGAAAAAAAAAAAGAGATTGTATTTAACGCGAGCTCATAATGCATTATACTATTTCTCTCGGTGGCAAAATAGCAAGCGAAATGTTGTTCTCACCTGGTACACGAAGGCTCATGAAGGCCCTCGCTGGAATTTTTCCGCTCGGCTCCTTCAAGATGATAAACGCCGGGAGCTTGTGACCAGAGCCGCAGGCTGCTAAGGCAACCGTGAAACCCCGCCTGGCACAGCCGGTGTTTGTAATCCGGACAGTACTTTCTCCCACGAGGTTGTTGGTCCGGTTCGCCGGAGTGTCCATTCGGACCATTGTTTGATCGATATTCGCTATGTTGAATAGAGTCAGGTTGTGGCGACTTCGCAGAGAGCCGATTGCAGCACGGAATGCTTGCGTCTCCTCCGCGCAGTCCTCGGGTACTTTTTGGCTCTCATTAGTTGCTTGCCGCATCGAAACACCGAACCGCGCCTTCCACCTTTTTAAATACATACTGGAGGCCACAAAATTGCCCAGCGTAGGTTATTTGCTAGCCTCACAGCTTCTTCAGAAAGGAGCCTGTTGCTGACGGCGCGTCCAGCACTTCTTTCGCACTCAAAAAATTCAAAAAGCGCGTCGTCCACTTCCTCGCTGAAAACGGGGGCTCCGTTTCCCAACTTGCGTCGCAACTTCGACTTTCCGAAGTTCTGTTGAAGAAGCACTTCATACTTCTTGTCCCATTCGCGGATTCTCTTGCGATCAAGCTTGAACTGGCGCGATGTCCGATGCACGTTCTTGCCATTCAGCCTGTGCCACTGGACGACCTCTATCTTCTTTTGCACAGTGTACGAGTGCATAGCGCACGCAGTAACGCGACTGGTTCCGGCGCCGTCAAACAACAAAATGGCGAACAAAAGGTTCACGTGGTTCACGTTTACTTTTGGATTGGATTGGATCCCTGGCTACACATAAAAACAAAACTTCCAGAACGAAACTTTTTTCGGGGCCACCGGCAGCGCAAAAAGGGGGAGGGGGGGGGGGCGCTTACTTGGTAGTTTACGGAAATGCGAAATGTGCGGAAAAAGGGAGGGGGCGCTTACACGAGGGGGGGCGATTACGCGGTATTTTACGGTAGTGTACAGCGCTGTCAAGGATGCTGGCACGAGTATAGGGTCGATTCACTGGACGCCATATTTGTGGGTGCTGTTTAGAGCGCATGCTCAGAACGAGCCCACATTAATAGGCTGCTAAGACCGGCAACCTTGACGGTGTGGAGTGCACGTTCCAAAATAACTGTGGAAGTTCGCCATCAGCACGCGCTCAGCAATCGCGCACACAGCTATGGCCGCCAGTGAATACACCCTATTTGGTTGGATCTCGCAGTTCATTTGCACGCTTTCTCACGCAAACAAAACCATAGCTGAACGGACACGCGCGTGTCAGTAGCTTTAACAGCGTTGTATGCTAAGGATGAAACAAAGTATAGACGATTTAAAGGAGGGCATCTGGCCACCGCCATGTCTCTGCTCGTGCCGAAAAGTACATGTATTTACAAGCTTGCCAATGCTACGTTCACGCGCACGCTGCACAGGCTTGCACGTGCTGATGGCTGTGAAGCACCCAGCCACGCATGATGGTTCAACACATGCTGGCTTGACAGCTCCAATTCGCTAGTTTGTAGATTTCAAAGCCATAAAAAAACAAGCTATATCTCTGCTAATATGTTAGTATTTTTAACCAGACCTTGTTTTATGTAGAACTTTGTTTGGGATCTCGCTCGCTTCCTATCACTTGAGCACCGATTTCTATACAGTGCAAATATCACATGTGCTCTATTCATTATAATATTAATGAGAGAGGTCCAATATCGTGCTTCTTCTTTCAGGCACCATCAAGGGTGAAGTACAAAGTGTCGACGCCGATGATATCGAGAAGGCTATTGGAAAGTACTTGTTTGATGCCGCAGACCGGGTGGGTGACAGGCGTAACCTAGGCACCACCCGAGCTGGGTAGGCCCAAGGTTCAGTGGTGCAAGCGCAAGGCCAAGGGGGGCAGAAACAAGGAGAAGTGGGACAAAAGCAAGGTAAAGCGGGACAGGGCCGAAAGCCTGTGTCAAGTGTCGAAGAGTGAAGAGACTTTTGACTGCCTTCTGTGTTTATAAATAATAACAAAAGTTTAAAAAATATATTTTATTTACGTATGAAGATTAACTAGAACTGTTATTCGTGGCAGCATGGTGAAAACAATTACGTTATATTGGTTGCTATCAGGTAAAGGTGTAGGCCCCAAATTGGCTCGGAGAATGGGATAAATATACGACAATACTGGGGAGGATCATGCTGCCAATATGGGCTAGAAGAGTGGAACCAGTAGAGAGAAATATTTGTGAAGGTGGTGTGGCCAATATTGTCAAGAGTGTAGCCATATAGTACAATATTGGGGAAGTTGCTGTAGCCAACACTGGCTACAAAATGTGAACCAATGTTGGTTAATAATAGGGAAATTCGCGTAGCCAATATTGGCTAAAAATGTGTGCCAATATTGATCAACATTGGGGAAGTTCGTGTGGCCAAATTTAGTAAGCAAATATGTAACAATATTGGTTAATATTAGGGCAGTTCGTGTAGCCAATTTTGGCAAGAAAATATGTACCAATATTTTTTAATATTGTGGCTGTTCGTATAGCCAATACTGGCAAGTAAATGTGCACCAATATTGGTCTATATTGCGTGCAGAGCAGAGGTCAATATGAGCACAAAATATCGCGCCAATATATATCGCCGCGCTGCACTATCCTATTTTGGCAACTATTGTTGACATTATTCACCAACCTGGGACCAATATAGCACCAGTATTAGTGAGCTGCCTGGAGTGATTCTGGTGGCATATTGTTCATGTTGGGGAGTTTACTAAAATCATTACTCTGGCCCAAATTAAAAAGAAATAACTGTAAAGACCTAAACTTCGACATATTGAAGTTAGTTCTGTTACTAAAGAACTTTTTTGGTTTCAATCCTAATTTGTTCAGAAACAATGTTTGTTTAAACATGTAAGAAAGTAGATTGTGCCCAGGGATGGGTAGTATTTCAAACACAAGTATTTGAAATACGAATTTCAAATACTTTGTGTATTTTGAATTTGTATTTAATTACAAATCGGGTCATGTATTTGACGTGTGTATTTAAATACTAAAACGTGGATATTTCAAATACAATTGTAATTAAATACAATATTGTGGGCGAAAATACATCCCTCAAATTTATTGTCACGACTCATTTTGCTCATCCTAAGACGTGTCCAGAGCAGGAAGAAAACTATGTTCGTCACCGAATGCAGTGTCGCTCAATCAAGCACAAGCGTTTATTGACTTTGTGACAACTTGTGATGCTTTCCAGCCTGATTTCCATCCATATTTTTGCCTGGAACATTCTAAATGCGCGGGTCGTCCAGATTTTCGTAACTTTTGCGAGTTGCAACAATAAAAAATTATCTAGCTAGTGCTGCGCGTCTTGTTCGTCTCGGTTCTTTGTTGGTCTATACCAAAATGTAATCGACAAAAAAAGCCGCTTGAAGCTCTATATTTTTTCACCTATTGCGTCCAAGCTGATTACATTTTTTTCTTGTGATGATATTTCTATTACTTTACTAGAGCCTCGCACACTAACTCCCGAGTGTGCGATGCAAAATTAAAATGAGATACCCAGAAACCCGTCGCAGATGCCCTGAAGTCGCTGACGGAAATTTTGAGGAATGTATTTGGAAAAGTATTTGGAGGAGACCAAATACATTTGGTTGTATTTCTATCTTGTACTTAAATGCTTTCTTGAAAATGTAATTACGTTTTTAATTAAATACATTTCGGACGAGTATTTTGTATTTGTATTTCGATACATATTTGCATGTATCCTGCCCATCCCTGATTGTGCCTGAGCGGATTGGTGAGTATTTAGAACTCATAAAAATGATTTTACCTTACCGCTTACCCTAAGTGTTTTGCGTTTCATCTAAGTGAGTGATTGTTACAAACTAACCTAACGTGTTTTTTTTCTTTTGTATATATTGGTGTAATGAATACTGCGTTCCATGTAAGAGTTTTTCAAAGCACAGCAGCTCTGGAGGTGAGTGGAGCGAAACCCCTAAATGGGCATTGTATGCAAATAAACAAAAAAAACTCCAGACAGTAATCGTTTCGGAATTTCAGTTCTACTGAATGGCATAGGTACATTTAGAGCATTAGACTAAATTACGGTCAGCACCGTTTTAAGCATCCATGCGTTGACGCCTCCAGGCGTTACCTAGTACTCTTTCAAGGTAATTGGTGAAGCTAAAAGTTTATTCTGAAAAAAAAAAAGTTTTGCTTAACCTTTTTATGTAAAATATATGATATATCGGACAGATATTTACTCTTCGAGCTAAGCAAAAAAAAAAAAAAAAAAAAAAAAAGCTGCCTGTTTCTTTTTTTGTTCATTTTTAAGGTTCTTTACATGCATAGCTAAATGGATTATTGGTCCTCTATTATGTCATGATGCCCCGTGGTGCCATGCTGTCCCATGACGTGATGTCAAGTAACGCCACGTGACCATGGGAAAAGCACGCGATCACTTGACCTTACGTCACGTGAACACGTGACGCCACAGTGTCATATGACCTTCTAGTGTCACGCGCTGTGACGTCATAATGTCACGTCATGATATCACCTGATGTGTCAAAGCCGCCTCGGTGGCTCCGAGGTGAGAGCGTCGGCCTACGGATCCCCATGTGGCGGGTTCGAATCCCGGCCGAGGTGCCCGCAATCTGACGGAGGCTTATTGTGGAGAAGACGCCGTGTAATCGAGCTTTCGGTTGCACGTCAAAAGATCCCCAGGTGGTCGAAATTAATCCTCAGTCCTCCGCTGGGGCGTGCCAGATGCCCGTCGTTGGTTTGGCACGTAAAACCCCCAAATTTGACTTGACTGATGTGTCAAGTAGAAAACGATCACCCAAAAGTTTCCTGTTTTAGTGCCCGTCCCCGTAACCGTAACGGATCACCATGACGTCACCATTGATGCTACATCCCAGGCGCGGACAAGAAGACTGTAAGAGCTGACACTTTAGACTTTGGAGAGAGAGAGGGAAAGAGAGATTTTCTTTTAAAGCAACTCACAGTCCGACTCGTCGTTTATCCATTAGAGATCGTCGTCAGAAATAAAAGGCTTGACGCGAGTTCGACTTCCTCCTGCCAGCGGGAAATGACAACCCTAATGATGTCACACGACTACAGCCAAATCATGTGCAAATTTAGTGCTTAAAACAGTGCGCAAAAATAGGTGAGTTCTTTTGCTTGCCTACCTGCAATTAACCGCAAAAACCCCTGGATGACACGCGAAATAATTCATCTAGTACGGAAAGTAAAAAGAAACCGTAGAAGTCGAGTTCACAGTTCCTCCCTCCCCTGCCTAAAGCGAGCACTAGCAGCTAAAATTCGCACAAGTAAACAGCTCTATCATTCCAATACACTCACACAATTCCTTAAGACAGATCCAGCGAAGTTCTGGCGACACCTCAGCTCAAATCAACAAAAAACTGTCGATTATGTCAAAATTGGGGAAATGTTGGTTGACGACAAACAACAAATAGCTACGGAGTTCAATCTTTTCTTTCAGTCAGTGTTCTCGAAGTCTTACACTAGGCATTCCTCCTTTAACGAAGAAGCTGAAATAAGCTCAGAGTTCATCACGTTTGAAGCTATCTTTTCTATGCTACTTAACCTCAAACCTAAATTCGTCAAATGGTCCTGATGATATACCAAATGCATTTCTTCGTCGTTACGCTGAGTGGATTTCTAGGTTCCTTGTTGTTATCTTCCAGATGTCATTTTCATGTGGCGTTGTTCCCTCAGATTGGCGAATTGCTCGGGTTGTACCCGTTTTTAAAAAAGGAGACCGTACAATGTTAACGAATTACCGCCCAATTTCACTCACCAGCTCTTCGTGTAAACTACTGGAACATATAATTTCTAATTACATGAATGATTTCCTCGATAAACATGAAAGAATCTCGCCTTTTCAGCATGGGTTCCGAAAGGAACTTTCTACTACTACTCAGCTCATTTCAACTATTCATTCTTTTGCTTCTATAGTAGATAGGCCTGGTCAAGTCGACGTCATCTTTCTTGATTTTAGCAAAGCCTTCGACATAGTTCCTCATTCCGGTCTTATATACAAACTAAATGAGATTGGCCTTCCCAGCACAGTTGTTCAATGGATTTCAGCTTATCTTCAAATGCGAGAACAATTCGTCGATGTAGTCGGTCACCATTCTGATCCTCTTCCTGTAATTTCGGGTGTTCCGCAAGGGAGTGTCCTTGGCCCTCTTCTTTTTTCAATTTTTATCAATGACCTCACTTTTTGTATAGATAAAAGCGTGAGTATTCGTTTATTTGCGGACGACTGTTTATTGTTCAAGGATATTAACTCTACAACGGACCAAGTTGTTCTGAACGAAAGTCTTAATGCAGTTTCTAGCTGGTGCAATCGTTGGGAGATGAAGCTTAACCAAGAAAAGTCCTTGTACATGCGCATCACTAACAAAAAGTCCTCTCATCAGTGTGAATACTTTATTGGTGATAACTACATCTCTCGGACGATGAGCTTTAAATATCTTGGTATAACAATTTCTAGCAATTTATCTTGGTCCTCACACATTGAACTCGTTTGTGCAGCTGCCCGTCGAAAACTAGGTATGATAAGGCACAAGCTTAAGCACGTGGCTTCTCATGTGAAGCTTTTAGCCTATAACACATTGATAAGAACGAAGTTAGAATACGCTGGTACAGTCTGGGATACATTCACAAAAAAAAATATCAAGATACTGGAAGATGTTCAAAAGCAAGCAGCTCGTTTTATATTTAATCGCTACCACCCGCATGACTTACCTGCTGCCTTAACTCAAAGTAACAACATCATCTCTCTTGAATCACGAAGGAAGCTAGCTAGACTAAAATTTCTTTATAAACTCTGGTTTAAAAAACGCCGGCTTGAATCGTCGTCCTTTCTTCACCCATCCTCGACTAGGCACAAGGCATGACCATCCGCATAAAATAACTCCAGTATTCGCTCGAACAAATGCATTTAAATATTGTTGGTATGTTATGGTTCTTTCCCAGAACCATAACAGACTGGAACAACCTACCTCATCACATATTTATATCTGACAATGTTCTGGAGTCGATTGAGCGTTTGTTTGATGTGTAACTCTTTGCATTGTGTTTTATTTTCCTGTTCCCCACTACCGCCACTCATCTCAACTTTGTTGTGAGCTATTACATGTGCTTTATTACAATTTTTGCATAATTTTCCCCTGTTCCCCTCTCCCATTTTACGGATTACCTGGTGTTGCGTTTTTTTTTTCCTCCACCTTTGTAACCCCCAATCCTGCTTGGGCCGCAATTGGCCTGCAGTATTCCTAAATAAATAAATAAAAAATAAATAAATATCCTTGTTACCTGTGACATTGATGAAGGTTCCCATAAAGTTGATAGACAAAGTGTTCGTCTAAATTCGTAATTTCTCAATATTTCTCAAAGTAATCGCAAAACAAGTTTGTTTAAACAAAACCTGCAAATAAGCTAAAAAAACGCGAATATAATAAATGGCAATATACAACCTTGTATGAATACACAATAATTTATTTTTAAGGCGGCCCAATTTTTTTCTACTTGTGCAAAATATTTTTGTGTAATACATTTGGATGTGCGTTTCTCATATTCTACTGAATTATAAGTTGAGGTAAGACGAACGAGTAATACAGCCCGCGAGACACGATATCTTCAATTTGATAGGTCAGCATAAACTCGCCATAGGAGAGGCCAGACATCGAGTTTATAAAGGGTTTTTAAAAACTAAGGTTTTATAAGAAGCCATATTTACCAAATGTTAGAGCATGTTTCATGCCTCCCAAGTTCCGAAAACGTATACCAAGTTCCTTCAGGCACGTAGCCAGGATTTTGTTTCGGGGGGGGGGGGGGGGGGGGGGGGGGCGCCCATGACAAAATGCTGTATGAGGGGGAGGGGGGAGTGGAGGTCCCAGCAAAATAGAAGATTTCGGGGGGGGGGGGAGGGGGGCATGCCCCCCTCCCCCCCTCTGGCTACGTGCCTGTCAACCTATGTACAATTATGCTTTTAAAAAAAAATGTTTGTTTTTTAAGTTGAAGGTATTTTTTTATTCCATCCTCGTTTTTTTCGTATCTTCTAACAAAGTAGAAGTACGGAATGCCCATATTGACGTGGACGTTTACACTTTCAGCTGGCTCGATTTCGATCACTGAAAACGATCAAGCTGTCGGAACTCGAGAGGCACGAGAAGAGGCCATTGCAAATCAGTCGCTAGATCCCCGCTTCCCATTGAATCTTGGCACCTGTGGACTAAGTGATGACCGGGCCTTTCTGAATACGCGGCACGGCGAAATGACGGAAGGTCGCCGGCTGTTTATTTGAAACCGAAGGAGTTATTGACGGAATCGGAAACAAAAAACGGGGAAGGTGGGCTTTTTTCTAACGTTAACGATAGCCACTAACGTTTGTGGTAGCCACTGTACGTTTTGGATGCACTAGCTGTGTTGGTTAGCCGAGATAATTCGAGGGAAAATCTGTCCTCTAGATATGATATATTTATATTTTCGACGCCATCATTTTGAGAACATTTCAGCGGCAATGTGTGCAGCGACTTTAAATGTCGCTCCGCAGATTCTTTTTCAAATGCGATAGCACTCTGCACCGTCTTGTACTACGTTGCTGCGTGCGGAACAGGCGGGGAACCTTGCCGGCGCTGACACTCGGCTTGCATGCTTCGCGCACCATGAACCCGTCTACAAACTTGTCGGGGAGCACCGCAGAAAGCAGTCCCGCGAAGCAGTCCTTCACAGCTTGCATATCCGACTGAAACCACAGGCGGCCGTACACGCTGCGCATTACGCCGAACGAGTCGTTGAGCAAATGCTTCTCGAAGCACGTGTTAACCAAAATATACATTTTTATTCGCTCGTTTTTGCGCTGTTCCATTGCTGATGCTCGTCTCGCCTGCTTGTCGTCCAATGAAAGGCAAAGGCGTCCAGATACCGTAATAAACTGTATTTCCATGTTTACAAAATCAGGGCATAGTTAGTGGTGATGCTACGCGTGCCTGACCATTGGCATGCTCTGATGGCGCGCTTGCTGCCGATCTTCTATTCGCGTAGTACGAGGGCACGCTGGTTCAGGTGGATCGTGGCAATCCTGTCGTGACGCCACAGTCCCACTCGCGTTGTAGCCAAAGTTTCCTCTCTTCGTCCGCTTCGCGAGACTTCACCTGCTTGACGTCTCAATCACGTTATAACCGAAGTTGCCCATCTTGGTCCTTTTCACTGCCCTTCCTGTTGATTCTTCCTCCTCGAGATTTACATATACGCCTTTCACGCTCTTTCGCAATTTCCTCGGCACGTCGGTGTCTCTCGTGCACCTCGACGGCATGATTGCAACATCTAAAGAAGTTCTTTTTTTACGAAGATGAGGCGCTGCGTATCATGTGGCCTTTCCACAGGAGCCAATGGTAACTTCGTTTGTTACAAATAGACGGATGGACATGAAAGTGCGAAGGGTTCGCTCATAAAAGCTTTCACATCTAAAAGAGTTGCCCTTTCTCCCAATATTCGCCGAGGTCTAAAAAATTGTCAACCATCGACTTCTCAACAGAGCACGCGGAAAGCTAGTAACTACGATTTATGAAAACAGCCCGAAGCAAGAAAAGTTACGTAAAAACTACTTCGATAATTGAAGCGCGATGCTTCAATATCATATCAAAGGTATAACATTGCGTAGAATTTTAGTTCCTAACGTTCTGCTTCCCCATGCACCGAGCTCCTTCCCTAGATTGCAATGATACGCTCTCCGACTTAAAAGCGGAAGGCCCACGTCCATATTAGAGTGTATCGTAATATTGCCGCGCGAAAGGCCAAGCAAAGAGCGCCCGGTTACGGTGTTCTCGAAGATTCGCGTTTATTCTTACTCGAGGTGTAAACTCTATCATTTCGTCGCAGTTTCTTGTTCTCAGTTTCCTTCCTCGCCTGTTCATTCTCACCCCAAATGATCGATGCTCGAACCTACTGGGCCGAATTTTCGCGATGCCGACGCAGACTAAATAAAGAGCTGCCCGTGAACTTGTCGAGTCAGTCTCGGTCTCGCTTGCTGTTACACCGCCAAAACGACGCCCGCTTTTCTGCTGACTCGACGCTCGTTCTTTATTTTCTTTGGCACAAGTTCGCCGATTAAACCTTTATTTTCAGTTCACTGTTCATTCTTTCGTCACCTTCCTTTGTGACAATATTATCAAATCACGCAATGACAAAAAAAAAAGGAACCACGATGTGATCAACGTGCTTCAGTAATCTACAGCCACTTTCTGTCGTTTTTAAGCTGTAGACATAATACTTGGATTTCCCAGTTACTCAGACTCTAAGGGTGAAATAAAAGATAATAATTAACAGATCTACATTCATTAGGTGTTGTCATTGCTTCATTGTTTTAAACGATCTAGCTTCACTTGTGATGGGTAATTAATAAATATAACAGGATGCCTGCATGTGCCGCAGCACGCTACTTAGAAAAAAAAAAAGTTGAAACAAGAGCTCTGAAGCAATTCTGAGGCATTCCAGTGTTTACACGATAAAAGCGGGTTTTCTATACATTTCCACACTGATACTGGCAACTATGCAGCATGATTTGTTTGATAACCGAACTAGTCTTACGCCCACACAATCAAACCTAGTTTTTTGCGCACTTAACTTCCCTGCACATAAGAAAAAAATAACTCATATAGGCGTTATCCGAAATAACCAGCACCGTGTTAAGCATTAAGTATGTTATAAATAAGATTGCGGTGTATTCGGGTTTTGATTTATTCAAAATTCTTAAGTATTTTTTTTGCTTATTTCTTTTCTCTCCTCAGAGTCGGTATTTTTCGGTATAATTTTCCAGGGTCGGACAAATTATAGGGGCTTATCAGGGCTTCTAGGCTGAAAAACTTAGGGCAATTCACCCATCCTCTAATTGGAACTTACATGTGGCCAGAATACTTGGAAAGCGTCCCGGTACCGATAAAACGAAGGAAATGAGCTAAGGTGTGCGGTTCCAAACGAGGAAGCAGCCTTGCACAGAGTTTTCTGAGGCCTTTTTACAGGTCACGTAGTGTGGGATATTTTTGTTCAAGGAAAGTTCAATCTGGGATTTTTCGGTTTTCCCCAATTTTGATTAAATCGGCTCGGAGGGCCAATTTCGGAGTTTCTGGGTATTTACCCAAAACACGGAACTATAGTTATAGCTAGAGTTCCGTGTTTTCGAGGTCTAGTTTTCTTCAAAGTTAAAGTGTTCTTCCGATATATTTTTTTCAAACGGTGTTTTTTTTTTTTTTTTCTTTTTATGAGGGCAAGCTAGACAAAAAATTAGTGTTTGTAAAGCCATATGATGAAGAAACAGGACACTATCGTAAAATTCCCCAAACTTAGAAGAACCTGCTCGTGCCGGGAAAACGTCACGGTAACAGTAAAAGTAGGAAACAATATAGATCTTGTCTTCGAAGGGAGAAGTAGCCTCGCGGACAGTTCTGTGTGGCTGTTCGAGGTAAACACACAATAAAAAAGTATCTCAACATTTATTTCCAGAGAAGCCCGCGTTTTTTCTCAATGAAGTTAAGCACCAATTCAGGGTTGTTCGGTTTTCCCCGATTTTGATAAAACCAGCTCGGGAATTAACTTTGGGGGTTTATTTGTATTTACCGAAAACAGAGAACCCTAGAACTTATAGCTAGGGTTGCGTGTTTCCCGATAAATCCGAAGAAACTCCGGAAATATCCGGCGGTAAGATTTTGATGAATTCGGATGCATCTGATAAACTACAAATTTTTATGTGCCAATACTGCCCCCCCCCCCAAAAAAAAAAAAAAAAGAAAACACGATATTTTAAAATTAAATAAGGGGTCTTAGGGCTTTTCTCGTCAAGGTTGATTCAGGACAACACGTCTTTGTACTTTCGGATTACGACAAACGTTACTGTTTTGGTTTCCAGTTTGGGCCATACTATTTGTGCTTTAGAGGAAAGAGAAGCTGTATTTTTGTAACAGTTAAAGCTACAAATCGTTGAGATTTCATAAAGTGGGCAAGAGGGGTAATCGCAACTTCTCTATTACATTCTTTACCACTCCACCTCGTGCCCAAGTTGTGACTCCATTGATTGTGTCATCTACGTCGCAGAAAGGACACAACCCAAGAACACGCTAGCATGCCTAGACAACCGACCCTTCTCCGTGACTAAGGTGCTTGGTGCTTGGGACAATCCACACAAAGAAGCCAAGGCCACAAAAGCACTAGTTAGATTCCTAAAAACAACACGCCTAGACTTCTGTTTATAGAAGATGACCTTTATTGTTAGTGAATAGCGCAATGTTAGTGTTCAAACTTTGTAGTTCTTATTTTTTTTTCTGTTCTTTCTTCTCTCGCTTAATCCTTTTCACCCCTCTCTTCCCAAACAAAGTAGCAAACCGGGACAAAATACCCCAGGTTAACTTCTTTGTCTTCCTTTCTGCCCTTTCTTCCTTCCTTCCACCTCGCGCGGCCGCAGGGTAGCTTGATGGAATAGGATGGGATGAATACGAGCCTTTCAGCGACTCCGGGAGTTTATTAATTTTAAGGTATCGACCTATATCGAAGCAATCACTTCCGTGAAACTTTTGTCGTGGGACATATTAGTATTGGCACCGGCAATGACACCCACGCCAAATCCAGTTGAAGAAATATTAATTGATACAAACGCGTTTTATTTTCATTTTTTTATGTAACATACATTTACGCCCGGATATGATTTATTTATACCTTTTTAATAGGAAACACTGCGAAATTAAACTTCGAGTTTCAAAGAATTGGAAATCAAACAAAACAAAAAAACTCCGACAAACTAAAAATGTTTGGCAAAAAAAAAAAAAATAAACTCCGAAATACACTTTCTGTGTTTTACGAAAAATGAACTCCGAAAACACAGACTCTTACTTCTGGCCAACGACAGCGCAAGGAATTCAGGGCGTCGCGGGTCCCGTGCCTCCTGCGGTCGTTCGGTAGCCTATGACATTGCCGCATCAGCCGATCAGAGCTCCGAGCTCCGAATCACGATCCGAGGAAGGTGAGGATTATATGCCTACGTTTCTTATTGTTTCACTGACTCCATAGTGTATGTCGCCCGAGACACCTAAAACACTAACGCATTTTGACGACACGCATACACGGATGTCTCTTACCGTTCGAACCAAAGGGTCACTTTTCAAGCGTATGAAGCAGCCAATATTACGATTATTAAAAATATTACGAGCCAATTTTACGATTACGAAGAAATTGTGATATCCGGGCGATGATAAGGGGATCAATTTTAAAATTATTAAGTTTTGTTAAAAGACGATTATGAAGTGCCCTATCGAAAGCTTTCGCAAAGTCAAGGAAGATGGCATCGACTTGTTTTTTTTTCTTTTTATGTTCAATGTTAGTGTGAATGTTATGAACAAATTCTAGGAGTTGCGTTTCACATGATAGTCCTTTCCTTAATCCATGTTGATTAACGTTAAGAAGGTTATTGGACTCAATACATTTGATGACACTTGAAAATATTATGTGTTCAATAATTTTGTATGGGATACTAATGAGCGATATGGGACGATAATTGAGAGGTGAATTTCAGTCTCCGGATTTATCTGTAGGGATGACACGGGAGATTTTCCAGTCAAGGGGAATGTAGCCAGAGGCAAGGGATTCACGGAAAATGTCAGACAGGAAGAGAGATGATATGTGTTTTGCGTTGAATAGAATCTTGGCATTGATGAGGTCATCCCCTGTACTTGAGGTAAGTTTCTGATTTTCGATGTTTTTTTAAGACACCGAACGGATTGATAGTAATCGCTTCCATTTGTGGGTGATTAGGAATACGAAGCTCCGGAACAGTATTAAGGGTTTCGTTGGTAAATACAGAACAAAAATATTTGTTTAAGCATTCAGCACACAGCTTGTCAGTTAAAGTCAGTCCATCGATGTTAGTAAAAGCGAGATGGATGAGAGGTTTAGGATTGATCATATCCCAGAACTATTTGGGATTATCGGACACTACTTATAATAGGTATTTTTCATAAAATTTCGATTTAGCTTTTGCAATTCCTTGTCTGTATAATTTTTCACATTCTTCATAGTTATTACGTGCCTCCTTATTGGCGGGTGATAGCTTAACTCTCTTAAATAACCTCTTCTTTTTGTTGCTTATTCTGTTAATTGCTTTAGCATACCATGGGTTGTGTCCGTCGGTTTTAATATTAACCGGGGGTACATATTTCTGGGCTAATAAAGAAAACTTGTTTTTAAATTGAATCCAGTTTTGTTCTACTGTGCGCAAGCGAAATGTTTCACAAAATTGTTCATAAATATTTCTAATTCTGAGTTAATTAAAGCGTAGTCAGCTTTATTATAATTTCTAATTTGATTCTGATGAAGACATTTGCATTTAATAAGAAACGAAAAAATTAAAATGTGCTATGAGGTGATCACTGAACCCAGGAAGTGATGAAAGGTTATTAATAATACTGGTATCTGAAGAAAGACAGAGGTCCAGTATGTTGCTGCTCTGAGCAGTGATCCTTGTTGGTTGATTAATGAGCTGTTTGAGGCTGAAATCTAAAAACATATCCATAATTTGTTTTCATTCATGATTGCTGATAGATAAGGTGTCCCAATTAATGGTGGGATAGCTAAAATCACCGAGAAGTACAGTTATTTACTTGGGAAATTATAAAAATAAGTTGCTAAGACATTCGTGTAATAAAGGAACAAAGTCTCTACTTATGTCTGGTGGCCTGTAACAGAGGCCAAGCAGTATCTGTGTTGAAGGTGATGAAATGTCAATCCAAACCATCTCCAAGCCAGTCGCTGTAACCAGTAACGATGACGAAAAGCGGCCGTTTATCGCTCACTACCCCCCGCTCCTTCTGTTAATCCTATCGCATCTGTATATTGTATAATTCATGTTGGAAGGAAATATTTCAAAGTCATAAACCTCCGGAGTCAGCCAAGTTTCGTTAGAAGAAGGAAATCGGCTAGCAATGGAGTCGATAAGAGAGTACAGATTGTCACGTTTAGGAAGGAAGCTCCTCATATTAGTAAATAAAACAGAGTAAAAGCAGAACGATTCGACAGATCACTTTATTGACGAAGAAGAAAAAGCAGAAAACACCTGCTTTTTGTTCTTGGGTTGCTATACGCTCCGGGGAATGACCACATTGGTTAGCATAATCATAAATGCTAGCAGACGATACCGCAAAAGAACCCAAATCGGCCGGTGGTCCCTTGACGCGGCGTGCGCCATCTGTCGGCAGCACTTCTCACTACACGTGCATCGTCTGCGAAGTGGTGGCGTAGATTTCCCAGAAGTTGTTTTTATTTTAAGCAATGTAAGTTGATTTCTTGATTTTTTTCACTGTTAACTTCCACCTTCTGCCTGAACCTCCATAGTAAATGTCAGCGCGATACGTTGAGGAACCAATCTTTTGCGGGCCGTCTAAAGTGCCTTAAAGGCGTAGCTGTAGATAGAAGACTGAAAATAGCTCTTATGGAGATGCCGTTAGTTGTCATTGACTTATCGGCGTCAGCCTCGCCATGGCTATCAACAAGCAACGAGATCGTTGATAACCATAAGCCCTAGACTCATTATATTGAGTCTGAAGTTCACGCAGCCCGCCGATTGGGTTTCGGCACCAAAAGCGATGTGTCATCGTCACGAGAGTTCAACCAGCACGCTCCGTCAACTTCGGTCCCAACTTTGCGTTTGGCGAGTCTAGGCACACAGGACTTTGACAAATTAAGTTTGGCGCAGCAGCCAATTACTCCGTTGTATCAAGCGTCAGAAAGCTCATGCACGTTAAAGAACACATGATGGCCCTAAAGGCGACGGTAAAGTCAATGCCAGCGTAATGAACGGACAACAATTCATTCCTCTTTTGAAACGAACGTTGAGGGCGTAGGGGATCATTCGTCCGGGCGATGAAAGGCCTGAGGTAGCTGTCACGAATCTCGACGCGATCACGGGACCGCCGCTCAGAGGAGATTGTAACTTCAATGTGGAGCGCAAGTTCGTGTTTGAATCGTCTGCTGGCATTTCCCGGTACGCTTGCGCCGTGCCTACTCTTTGCGCACGGGTTGCGGGGACGTCAGAACGCTGAGTTCTGATTGGAAGGATAGTGGGTGGATCCCAATGCTAGCTGCCTTGAGGTCTACCCGCTAGCCTTCCAATCAGAGCCAATCACAGCTCAGCGTTCTGACGTCACCGCATCTCCTGCGCTAGAAGCAGACGAACTTGGGCTCCGCATAAGCATGCATTGTACAACTGACACCAAAACATAGTGTTTTATGTTTCCGCTACAAAAAAACAAGTACGTATCGTCGAACGCTCATTCTCCTCCCAAATGTAGCACTAGCGGCCCGGTCCGGACGCTAAAGTTTCAGAAATAACCGGTATCTTATTCAGAAGTTACAAATGATTTTCAGAAACTTTAAATGGGTAAATAAGCCCCCCCCCCCCCCCCCCCCCCCCCCCCCCCCCCCCCCAGGCAGCACACAATATTGTGGCGATATACGGCCCGTGTCGTGAAAGTCGTGCGAATGCTGCCGATACTTCCGTCGTAGCGGGAAAATCGTGGCCAATACCATTTTGGTACTTTCGATGTCGACGGAATATCTCTTATATTGCGGCGACGCAATCCTGATATATATAGTACACGAACCATGTTTTTCTCTAAATATCGTTTCTGAATCGGCAATAACTGCGCAGTATTAGGCATTTTTGGCCGATTCTAAAATGATATTGAAAAAAAGTCGATATCGTTTTGACACTGATACCGATGTTCACAGAATATATGTTTTATTGCGCCGACGCAATCCTGATATTGCCGTTCTCCGAAGTCTGTATCACTCATACCCCACTCTTCCATTATTGAAACGTTTTGAAAAAAGCTTATAACATTTTAATACGATAACGGTTCATGTTGAAAACTTGACATCTAATTCGAACAGCTAGCGCTACATTTATGAGATAAATGAGCGTTCGGCAATGCATATTTTAAATGTGCAAACCAAACTAAGTTTTTTCTTTTTTTTTTGGGGGGGGGGAGGGAGGGGGATAATTGGGGGGGGGGGGGTAATTTGTAGTAGCTGACGAGAAAGATCTCAGTAAGTACATTGCATAGCTACCAAGATCCTTGTGAGGAAATTTTTTTTTACATCCTGGAGAGTTGTTTCCAGGAGTCAGACCGACAACAACCACATCTCAGGTTTGAAGATGTTAGGATTCGGAAAGAAAGTCGTATTGAATTTCACGACTCCGCTACTAATCAGTTGTGCGAACATGATCGAACCTTCAGTGGTCATTGACATAAAAAAGGTAAGTATGTTGAAGAACACTACGCAGCGCCGGAATAGTAAAAAAAGAATCGCCCTTCTAGAAGCCAGGAATGACAACGAATATTTTGCTATGGGATTTATCCCCTTTCCACACAAAAAAGTCATTTGCGAAATTTGTAAATGAAGGCAAGGATCAATCAAATAACTTTATTGTGTTTCCCAAACAGCTTTAGGGGCCTTTTTTTAGGGTTACACTTGACATAATAAAACAGCACTGAAGTAAACAAACCACACGTCAATTTTGACTACTATACTAACCTTGAACTTTTTAAAAGGTATAAAAAAAGTCCACGTGAGGGTAAAAAACTTGTACTGCATTAGCATCACCCGTGTCCGCGGAGAGCTAGACTCTAGATAAAATGCGTAAAAAAAGGGGTAGACCTATTTTGTCGCTGGGGGACATGAATTGCGATTCTACTCGATAACATTGGGGAATCAAAAACATTTCGTCCAATGTGGCGATTGTAGACAATTCTCACAAGTAGTCTCTGTATACACTCCAACCTGAGCGCCTGACTGACACCCAAAGAATTCCACACCGTAAAACAAAAGTCCAACCGTAAGAGAACCAAAGCCCGAAAAAGGTTCAGTATACAGGTGTAATTCTGGAAGCCGCGGGTAGTGCGTGAAATTATGCCCAGGATGCGCAAGGAATCATTAATAACCTTTGAAACATAATAGTTAAAGCTCAGGCGTGAATCGATTAAATTGCCAAGGTCACGCACAACAGCAGATCTTGAAATTTCAGAGCCGTCTTAGTGTAAGGATAAACAACATTTGCCTTACAAAAAAAAAAAAAAAAATTTACTTTTGGTGGGGTGGTAGACGATGGTAGAGGTGAAAAAATACGCAAAATAAATTAAAGAGCTACATTAATCAAACTCGCCGGGTCGTGTATTTACTTATAATTAATGGGAATGGTATTACTAACAGTAAAGCGCCACTTAAGATAAACCAAGGTGCTGTAAATAATTATTTAATTGACTTTTTTCTGCTTACTGGCTTCGGCTTTGACTGCACAGTGCCGAGATCTTGGGATAGTGTCACAAACGAAGGGACAAAAATGTGACGGCGATCAAATGTGCGCAAGCAACTGTGGCAGTGTGAAGTCTTCGTTGTCTCTTCTCGTCCTGGCAAATGGAGCGCACCTGTACCAGGTCAAAACATTATAACCCACATGGCCGCCGCCATAGATTGCTCTTCCGACGACATGAAGACAAAAGAAAGATAGTTTATTATCAATAACGCGATAATAAATTCTTACAGCTTAATCAGGTATTGTACTTCGTGTCCCCCATTCGATCTGTTTTTTTGTTTTGTTTTTATGTTGTTGTTTTTTTTTTTTTTTGCAACGAGCGTCGTTTGGGGAACTGTTCCTTAACTTCAAATGAAGGGCGGCTTTCTATGCTTCCACCTGTCAGAACACACTTGTACCGTGTCGTTGTACAGTTTTTTTTTTTTTTTTTGCTTTCTATGCGGCGTACTATAGCGACGCTCAAAAAAGAATCGTGAATAAAGACGAAATACGCGCGGCGATATAGTGCTGACAAGGTTGGTCGAGCGGGACGGTGCCTTCCGAAAATGCCGACTGCGGGAAGCAAGGCCAGGAAGAGGGTGTACTCATGTGCAAAGGCCTACTGAAAACAAGGTCAATGAGTCATGCAGTACCCATTATTCAAAGTTAAGGAACGTAACCAAACTTTCATGTCCTAACTTCTCTAAACCGTAGCTTTATTTTCTCAGTAATATTTTGTACTCAATTACTAAAACAGTTTGCGAAACATCGTTGCGTTAATTAACGCGCTTTACCTCAAACTGACGACTATTATCAAGCATCACGAACCGAAACAAGCAACAAGCGGATCCAACTAAAACCGTTGAAGGTATACGGCATCGTATGTGGCGAGCTATATGGTACGCTGGAAATAAAGTGTTGCTGTTTTTATTTCTGAACGGTATCGTCTTTTTTTCTAATTATTTAGATCAGTAATTTCAATTTTCACTTCATATGTTGGTTAAGTATAACGTCAAAATGCCGATTAGCTTCCTAGACGAGGTAGCTAAGGTGGTGTTTTGGACTCAGATGTATGCACGAGGCAGAAAAATTTGATTTTAAACTAAAAAAACACTTTTATATCCTTTTAATAAACTAAAAAAGAAAATATTTTATAATTTATTACACATTACAATATTACATTTTACATTATACATTATTGTATTATACATTTTACATTATTACATTTATTACATTTTTCTCCCCCTCGTCCTCCTCCCCCATCCCCTCCCCCTCGTCCTCCTCCCCCTCCTCCTCCCTCCTCCTCCTCCCCGCGCGTTGCATCATGGGAAATGTCGAATAATGCACCGACTGGGACCCTCGGTGCATCATGGGAAATGTCCCATAATGCACCGAGCGGGACCCTCGAGACGTCACGAGGGTCCCGCGCGGTGCATTATGGGACATTTCCCATAATGCACCGCGCGGTTACGCCGACGTCGACGCCGACGCTGCTCAAGCCGGAAACAGGTGCCTAACAGCTCCGCTCTAAAAAACAAATAAAAGCACGCATAATCACTTATCCCGCAAACGTACTGTCATACGCCCGAGAAACTGATCGCTTAACCTGCCGAACCGGTGAGTTTTGGCTTTTTGTCGCGAAACGCCTTTATATTCGACGAAAGCAGCATTAACTCTGCAACAGCTGGTGGAGTGGGCACTGATGACAAAAACTGAACAACCGCTGAATCCCAGATAATGGGTGATAGCGCTTTCTTATGATAGATGGCGCTGCAGGCCTTGTAGGTAACGCGCTCGCTTAGGCTTTTTCATATCGTTCGCGACTGTACCAGGTCACGGATGTCATCCGCTGTCACTTGCCGCTTCGTGAAAAAACAGGACCCGCAATAGAAAAGGCGGAAGCACACCACAAATTGCATTCAAACATTACGCAGAAACTAATTATCTCTAGCGTCTCACGCTGATACATCAACGTTTAATTATTGGGGTGACACTATTCATAAACTGAGACTCGACGAAGGAAGACTACGATATACATATCAATACACGTTCCACATTCAGTGTATATGGGGGTTCAAAAAAAAGAAAGCGATCCCTCGCCCTCCTTCTCCTCCTGACCACCTTTATCGTCCAAGTCACGCGGGTGATAACAATGACATATAAGTCATCAACACATCACGACTAACTTCTCGGGCCAACTCTGGCGTCTTTTCAAGCGCGTATGCGAATACAAATATTAGATGCTATCCTCAAGACCGTTTCCTTTGTGCGAATGAAACGCGCTGAAGGGAAACAATCACGAGGAAAGCGTCAGCACGCACGCAGTATAATTGCCTCCGTAGGATGGTGGCACCTAACTACCCGCTATTGTTCACATCCCAAACTATGACAACAATACAGCTGGAACATACACGTATAGCACATGAAGGTGTACTATCGCGGACACGAGCAGCCGTGGCCGTTCCGTACACACCGCGCCACATGGCAAGCGCACTCCGAAACACCGCTCATACCCCGCCTGCCCCGCGCGGTGGAATTACGCTTCCAGGATGCGATCCCACTCCCTCCCTGTTGTCTGCCAGGCGCAAAGCAGATGCCACCAGAGCACTTGCCGATGTTTGCTTCACAGGCTCGCGTAAGTGCCTCTTTTGGTACAATGATTCCCTGATCCACGGAAACGAGTCAGCCCCGCATCCAACTAATGGGACCATACCTCGGCAAACCCCACTTATGAGGGCCCTCACTCACCCTCATTCACCCTCATTTTCATAGGTGAGGTGAGGTTGAGTGAGTTTCTGAACCAGGAAAATTCATGAGTGTGAGGGTGAGTGAGGGCCGTGAGGGCTGTGAGTGCCGGAGGGCCGTGAGTGCGTGAGGGGCGTGAGGGCGGTGAGTGGCGTGAGGGCCATGAGTGCGTGAGCGTTATGAGGGCCATGAGGGCAGTGAGTATGTGAGTGACGTGAGGGCCGTGAGGGCGGCGAGTGCGTGAGGGGTGTGAGGGCCATGAGTGTGTGAGTGGCATGAGTTTTTGAGGTGCGTGAGGGGTACGAGCGCCGTGAGGGCGGTGAGTGCGTGAGGGGTATGAGGGCCATAAGGGCAGTGAGTGTGTGAGTGACGTGAGGGCCGTGAGGGCGGTGAGTGCGTGACGGGTGTGAGGGCCATGAGTGTGTGAGTGGCGAGAGTGCGTGAGGGGCGTGAGGGGTGCGAGCGCCGTGAGGGCAGTGAGTGCGTGAGTGGCGTGAGGGCCATGAGTGCGTGAGGGGTATGAGGGCAGTGAGTGTGTGAGTGACGTGAGGGCGGTTAGTGCGTGACGGGTGTGAGGGCCATGAGTGTGTGAGTGGCATGAGTGCGTGAGGGACGTGAGGGGTGCGAGCGCCGTGAGGGCGGTGAGTGCATGAGTGGCGTGAGAGCCATGAGTGCGTGAGGGGTATGAGGACCATGAGGGCAATGAGTGTGTGAGTAACACGAGAGCCGTGAGGACGGTGAGTGCGTGAGGGGTGTGAGGACCATGAGTGTGTGAGAGGTATGAGTGCGTAAGGGGCGTGAGGGGTGCGAGCGCCGTGAGGGCGGTGAGTGCATGAGTGGCGTGAGGGCCATGAGTGCATGAGGGGTATCAGGACCATGAGGGCAATGAGTGTGAGTAACGCGAGGGCCGTGAGGGCGGTGAGTGCGTGAGGGGTGTGAGGACCATGAGTGTGTGAGAGGCATGAGCGCGTGAGGGGCGTGAGGGGTGCGAGCGCCGTGAGGGCGGTGAGTGCGTGAGGGTGGTGAGTGCGTGAGGCCCCCTTCAGACGGAGCAACTTTCTCAGCAATGTTGGTGTTGCTGGCGGGTTGTTCCCTAGCTTTCCCTAAATCTACACGAGTTGCTGAGATCGGGTCTGGCTCGAAACAAGCGAGCAACTCGGAGCAATTCGAAGACGTTTGAAGCGGCTGCATCCAATCAGGGACGCGACATTTTCAAGTGATACCTCGTGCCGGTGATGATGACAACAAAAGACTTGGTTCTGGTTTGAAATTGATCTTTTTGGAAATAAAGTGTTTCAGAAAGATGCATTAGTATTCTCAACGAAATTTAAATGCATAAAAACATGTTTATAGCGCGTAATTGTTTGTCTAAATAGTGCAAGAAAAATAAAATTGCATGATGATGATGGTAAATTGCAGCAATTTTTTGCTGCGTGTGAACGCGGGCGGCCAGTGTTTCATGGTGTTGCGACGTCAAGTTTCTGGGCGAAATGCCCCACCTGAAGCGGGCCTGAGTGGCGCGAGGGCCATGAGTGCGTGAGGGCCGTGGGTGGTTTGAGTGCGTGAGGACCATGAGGGTGCTGAGTGTGTGAGGGGCGTGAGGCCTATGAGTGAGTGAGGGGCGTGAGGGCAGTGAGTGGTTTGAAGGCCATGAGTGCGTGAGGGCCATGAGTGCGTGAGGGGCGTGAGGGCCGTGAGGTTCAGTGAGGGGGAGTGAAGGGCTGAAGGTGAGACTGTGAGGATTAAAGTGGGTGAGGGGCTGAAGGTGAGTGTTGTTGTGAGGGTGAGGGTGAGTGAGGGGCTTAGGTAAGTGTGGGGCTTAGGTAAGGCACCAATAAGAGCCTGCGAAGCCAAACTCGGCAAGTGCTGCGGCGGCAACCGCTTTGCGCCTAGCAGACGACAATGAGATAGTGCTATCGCAACCTGGAAGAGCAAATTCCACCGCACAAGGTAGGCGGCTAGGCGCGCAGTTTCAGAGTGCCCCTGCCATGTGGCGCTGAGGCTACTGAACGGCCACGGCTGCCGTGTTATACCTGAGAGCGTCCGCGATATTACGTGAATGTTCCAGCCGAACAATAACTTCATTCGGTCTGACCATGGTCAGTCAGGGCTCAGGAAACGCCGGTCATGGCGAGTTCCGGACCTTATATTACAGCGATATACGCTATGGGTTCTTCGAATCACTGGAAATGACATGCGCGGTTGGATGTTTCAATTTTTAGTTGGTCTTGTCGTTGATAGCTGGCGTTGTTAAGCCGGAGTCCCACTAGAGCGACAAACAGAAACAAATGACAGCGACAAGCCTCAAACCAGAGTTTTTGGCGATTTGACAGGCCTTGTAGAATAAAGGAGTCTATGCTCAAGCACGAGCATCATGCATGCGAGGGTATCTTTGGAAGGCTTGCCATGACTCGTGCTTAATGAGCACCGAACGACTAAACGCCTGCCAAAGGCACCACCGCGAGAATGCTGCATGTGTTCGAGGCTTGTCGCTGTCGCTTGTTTCTCTTTGTCGCTCTAGTGGGACTCGGGCATTGATTTCACTGGATCCTGAGAAAGTAGCGGAAGGTGCGTCGATGCAAGAGGTACGGGCAACGTGCAGCCCTTGGTAAGATCATGGCTGCTCAGTTGAGCACTGAGCTACATTTATGACGCCATGTTCTTCCCAGAAGTGGCGCGCGGTACGTGTCAACAGCATTTCCACAACAGTGAATGGCACCACTTTTCCCACGATGGAGAGGCTTCAGGCGTTGTAGGGCACCCGTCACCGATGTTTCCGAATCCTCGAAAAAAATCGCCCGCCGTCGGCGGAAATTAAACCTGGTTCCGCTGCGTGCGAAGCGGAGGCGTTACCACTAAGCTACGCCACAAATTTTTTTAAAGTGAATTTAACAGTGTTATATTTTTGTTTTGTACATGTCCAAATTAGCTATGCCACAGCGCATACAACCGCTTCTATATTTTGGACTTTTGTCCACTTATAGCCTCCTATATACTGACAAATCGTAGCAGATCGTCAAGAGAAGCGGCCGCCGAAATGGGAAAGGTGGAGCGGCAGACAACGAATGAGAGGAGAGCCAAGTGAATGGCGCCCCGCTGTGACGAGACGCCGAAACGCAGCGTCTCGCCACTGCTGCGAGACGCTGCGGCAAGACGCGAGAACCCGGAAGTATGTATCGGTTCCTCGCCGCCGTAAAAGCTGTGCGCTGACGTCCAGGTTCCCATGAAGCCCCTCTATCCTGGGAAAAATGGCGCCATTCATTGTTGTGGAAATGCTCGAGGCACGTAGCGCGCCCCACTTCTGGGAAGAACATGGTACCTGAAATCTAGCTCAGTGCTGCGCTGCACCGCCATGATCTTCCCAAGGGCTGCACGTTGCACGGGCCTCGAGCATCGACGGACCTTGCGCTACTTTTAAAGTAGGCTTCCCGAGAAATGGCGCTTTGGTGCTCTGTGCTACCAGATCCTCGTGCTCCAGATCAGCGACCGGGCACTCTATGACTCCGTCGTCGAACTGCCAGGTTTTGTGAGTATAGAGGAGGCTATTGTAGTACCCAACGCCCACTGCACGTGCTGTATGAAAAAGAAAAAAGAAAAAAAAAGGCGATAACAAAGTGCCCATGTAGCACTGTCAATGCCAAAGGCTCGTGCCGGGAAACGCGACTTCATAAGGTCTGAAAGAAATAAAATAAACAAGAACAACAAAAGCGTTTGGAACAAAATGGTCAGATTTCTATTTTCTTTCTAACACGTTTTCTGTTTGCTTGTTTGTTTTTTTCCGCAAAATGCACGCAAATCTGCTCTTTCTTTTTTTTTTTTTTTGTTATTACTTCGCAGCCAATGAGATAGCGGCATTGGCCGATCCGAATGAAAAAGAACGAATCGATCTGCAGGAACCATCCCTTAAACTCTCAGTGACTGTACATAAGACTAAGGTGCTTTCTGTATTCACGGGGCACCGCGTGGTTGGACGGTGTTCGTAGCGCGTCCTCACAACTAACTCCATTTTGTCGTCCTCCAAAAAAAAAAGAAAAAAACATCCTGATTGTTTAGAATGGACGTTGAACGTTCATACTCCTGCACTTCTTCCCCGTAGAAAGGTTTGTTCTTGGCAGATGATAAATACGAGCTGTATACCTATACTCGTTGTGGCATTAAAAAAAGGAAAGTTTAACGCATTATGTATGCGGTGCACGAAATACATCTTTTAAGATTTGGTGGCCGGAGAGAGAAACGATGCTTTCGGCATTTGAAACATGTACGTCTTGATAAAATAACGGTAAGCTGATATAAAATTCACCCGCGTATAACTTAATTCATCACACGGGTGAATGCGAGTAGTCTTGGGGGCAACTGGTTCTGGCAGTGAAGCCAAAGCTACAGGTACCCGTGCGATCGCGCACCTTGAGCGCCGATCAAAGCTTCCGCGCATGAACGCGCGGTCTTCGCTTAATTGGAGGAGACAGAAAAGGTTCACCCGAGTACAGTTTTGATCCTGCGCGGCGAGATAGATCCCACAGAGTGCTTCGGCGCATGCGTGACACCGCCATAACTTTATTTCAAAGGAGGCAGGCGGCGGTTCTCGAGACGCCTCGTGTCGTGCCATGCTCTGAGCGCGCAGTGCTTTAGCGAAGTTGCCCCACGTGCTGAAAGAGGTTGGTTCACACTGCCCCATTTTCTTACATCAAGTTACGTTACAAAATATTACGTAGAAGTCACCGGGACCTCTCTGGTTCATATAAAATGAGGCTACCATTTCAAGGAGAAAGCATGACACGCGACATTCGAGACACGAATATTTCGGTGACTTGTACGTAACGTAACTTAACGGAAGAACACGGGGCACTGTGAATGAGCCTTAAAGATCTCTCAATTCATTGCGGCAGCGGCGGCGTAACTACACTGACTCGGGATATCAGTCTTATGACATCCCGTGAATACCTTTTATGGGGCGGTTTTAAGAAAAGCTTTTTTCACTTCCGGTAAGCCGCGTTCCGCCATGTTGATGAACATATTCCGCCGTTCTCTCCATTAGTTTGCGTGCAGACGTTTAGTTATGGGCGTCGTTTATGGCGTTGGTGAAACACGCAAGTATGGCGGGTGGCTCTATTGACTGCAAAACACAGTAAGTACGATAGCGAAGGTATTTGGAGCCTCAATGAAAACAAAATTGTTTACTACCTTTTTTTTTCCTTTCGTTCGAAGTCGCCGTGGTGGGGTCTAATGACGCCATTTTGGTCGTCCGCGAGTCGACTTCTCGATTGCTGGTTTGTTTTAAGTCCGACTAAAACTGGTAAGGGTACAAATAGAGAACCAGGACATACTATTTTACCTTCCCGAGTACTCCGTTTAGAGCGCTCAATTATCAAGCAAAATAACTCGAGCGAGCTGAAAAACGCTGTCTTTGCTCATAAAGAGACATAGAACGAAAGTCCATCAACATGGCGTCCGGCGAGATTTCATGCCGGAAGTACGTCCCGTGAAACCGCCCGTGTTTTGCGGCGAGCCTCTCGTCTACGTCGTTGCTGGGCTCGTGCCACGCGTCCATGGACGCACGCGTACGCCTCGTGAAACCGCGGGGACGGAGGCTGCTACAGGAACAGATTGCTCGTATCGCTTCGAATGTCAACCGAGGCATCAAGCGCCAGTAGCAAAGGCACGAACGTCAACGACGTAGGTGATGCCACGCGCAGCTGCTAGTTTGTGGCTCTACGAAGCCTCCAATCAAGGCTCAGACGACGGTCGACATAATCAGCGTTTTCCTCCTTGTCCGTGTTTCTCGCAACCTCGATCCCGGCTCCCAGCACGGGGACTTCTGTGTTTTATTTATGTTTCTTTCTTTTTTTTTCTTTTTTTGGTTCCTGACACGAGCGAGTCCCGAGTTCGACTGGAATCAAACATACGTCTGTATAACCGAAACGCTACCATAAAAAAGACTTAAAATAACATTGTCACTACTGACTTTGGTTCATGAAGTAGATCGGAATAGGCACAACACACCCCAGAAAACAGAAAAGGTGCGTGCGTTCACTTTTGTATGTCACTCAATACACAGCACATTCAACATTGTCGTCTATGTAGTTTGAAATAAAAAAGGGAGAGCATATATTTGTATAAAAAATAGCGAGACGCTTCACGAGAAACAACAACAACATTTGAGTCACGGTGAGTATAAACTTTAAAGTTTAGGAGGATTCTGTGCCTAAGTTCCACAAAAATTCTTGATTGCAAATGACACGGTTTGAGTCACGATATACCTTATCAGGGAGATCATCGGACAGCACGTTTCGTGATAGACCAATGTCACGTTTAGTTATAGGCAAATAATCATGTTAACAAAAAACAAACAACCTCCATACGTGCGTGGACGTTACAATTTTTGCAGTCATACTTTTCCATTCAATACCATCATATACTTTTCTGTTGGAAGGTATAGACAGAAAGCGGGAGCGAGGGTATATCAACGTGGTACCAATGTAGCTGTATAGAAAATATAAAATGCAAATGACGCAAGCTTTTTTTTTTTAGGAATACAGGTCAAATTTAAAAAGCCTGATTTTCGAAACCACAATAATCTACTTTGAAAACTAAAGCCGAACGAGCTAAGCTGCTGTAGTTTCATAAAAGAACAAAAAAAAAAACAAAAAAAACACAGCGTAATAAAATATTTCAGATCGTTGTTCAACCTTTTTTTTAAATAAGCCACAACTGGTTTTGAAAATAACAGCAACAATAACGACTTTTTCTGACACTATCTAAATAAGTATCTTTAAACACATTATCCGAGAAAAACATTTTTGACTGCGTTCTATTAGTAATAAATTTAATCATATTAGTTTTGTAAGAAAATCCCAAGAATGCGTGAAGCCTAAAATAAATTGACGATTTATATTATCTTTCAGTGAGTGATTCCTGAAATCATATATACATTAGCGTAAAAAAAAAAATTGTTTTCCTTCCACTTTAGTTTCTGGCATTATGTGGTTTGAGCGAAACTTCAATAACATTTGTGTTAGCGTCTGATAGTTGCGTATTCATATACCAAGGACACAAAATTTCCGCGAAATTATACAATATTTCTTGCGGTAAGTGCTCTTATAATGTTTTAGAGAAGATGTTCAAGGACTATCGTATCTGATTTTAATTTCATTCACACTTTGACAGCAAGCCGCTATGTTCAAGCTGAGAAAGCACTGCCGTTGTATGACATTAAGTTCACACTTAGACTCAACTAATAACAAGATAATCTTACCAAAGCTAAATTCTAATTTTTTCCCGTGACATTTCTACTTCCTGTGAAAGATTGATAAGTTACCTTATTAGTTCAGGCACGAATTACAACTAAAAGCAGTGTTCTCCTATTGTAACTCTTTCCTTTTCATGCTTCTGTTTTGCCCCAGACCTCAACCAATTGGCATCACCTTTCCGCACCAGTTGTTTCAAGACCCGGCATTACTTATTCCCAAAACATTTGAGATATGTATTATGAAATGACTTTCAAAAGACATTTTGATTTATTAATCTAACTTTTCATTGTTTTTGCGTGTATGTATTTTGATCAATAGTTACAAGACTTGAAGCCACGAGAGAAAATGAATCAAACGAAACAGAGTTATTAAAATAGTAAGCAAAAAAGCGACCAATAAGTTACCTTCTTAGCTAGTATGTCTGGCCATAACAGGCGTGCGCAATGACAAATATAGCATTTTCCCACCGGTAATATCAAGATAGTTGGAATTACAGCGTGGGAATAACTGGGGCTGCTTGACCACGCAAGCGGATGCATAGGGTGTTTAATTTTCATTCTAACATATCTATCATTTAATCTGCGTTTTTGTACCGCTAACCTTGCGATGGTTTCATGAGTGGAAATTCCCGTGCACCCCTGCCATTCGATCGTCTTTCTGAAATTCACTGATTTAGTTGCTCTTAAAGACGCTCAGCAAGAATATAATAAAAACATGTTAATTTTTTGTTATCGTAATGTACTTAACAAAGTTTAGTTAACTAATCAACTTACCGTGATTATTAACCCCTTATAATATGCCCCCCCCCCCCTCCACCCTGGCCGTACAAAGGCACATACAAAGACCAAATTAGTGTACCTTTAACAGCGTTTTAAATGAATCGGTTCGAATAAAAATTAAACACCCTGTATACCTTTCTGGCGCCTACCACCCAGGCAAAAAATGCCGAGTGCTTGGGCTGTGGGCGCACGCGCGGCCTCTGATGTTTCGCAAAGGGAAGCTAGTGCGCATGCTCAGAACGCGATTTACAGCCCAGTAGACAAAGATGGCGGCGAGCAGATGGCGATAATCGGAACGCTCCATAGAGACAGTCCAGTCATCGTAAGAGCTAAACACTCGCACCTAACAGCTTTGACAATAACCGACGGAGATTGCAATGTGTGCGCAGATTATTTCCTGGGGTTCATACCGATTAAAGCCTACCGAAGTTCCGTAGCCCATTATGAGTGCACGCTGCTCGCGTGCGTGTATAAATACTGTTTTGAATGATAGCGCGAAGCTGTTAAGTAGACGTATAATTAACTTCAAATACAGGTTTTCTTTATTGTTATGCGTCACGATAGGACTTTATTATTGTGGATTGTGGGCGAAGATAAAGCGCACTTTAACTTCGCCCAAGGGCTACTTCAGCAGGCGCCTCGTTTGTAGATAAGAAACCTTTAGCTCGGCCTAGATGTCCCTTAATTTCAGGTTTATTTCGCTACTAAAAGAGACTTAGATTCATCATTTGTACGGAAAAGCGGTTCTTGGTCAACACGCCAAAATATATCAGTCGCAAGGAAATTAGCGCACAGAAAATAATCGACGAAAACCTCTGATTGAACCCTGCCCTATAAATTCGTCAACTCTCTCGGTTATCTTTACCGCACGACTTCGGTACTCGAGGCAAAAACACCTGCCATAACGCAGGAGCGACGGCCTACAAGGGATCTCCTATTACAGAATCCAAGGTGCGCCGCGAGGTACTAAGCAGGAAAACAACAAAGCGAGCCTACGCAGAACGTACGTATGTTTACCGGCAGGCAAGTAATTGCCATGATCTATTCGGGACTCCAGCGAATTATAGGAGGCGCACTGGTCAGGCAAAATGGCGGACGAAAGGAGGTCGTTTTCGTCGTTCAGCACACAGACCAACATAAATTTTTTGCACTGCAGCTTAAAATCGATGTTATATATGAATGCAAAGCGATTTTTCGACGGTACATACCTTCTTCTAGCCAGTGCGTAGGAATGACACGGCGGAAGCATAAAAATAATTACTGTAAACGATCTTTCTTTCTACACTGCCTACGAGAACCAAGCAGCATAGCAGACGACAGAGTCGGAACGACCTCCCCTCCTGAGCTTCTCGGCGTTGCCGCTACGCGGCGTCGGTTTCGCTGGAGTCGTTAATAGCCACACGAAAGAAGAAATAGCCAACCCAATAAAAAAAAATAAATAAATTTTGTTAGCAAACTTTTTAAACCTTTTCTGCGTATCCAACTTGCGTAAAATCATGCCTGTGGACTTGCCGTCCTGCCAAAATTTATTCTTCTAACCCCCCCCCCCCCCCCAAAAAAAAAAGATACAGGGTGTTTTTTTAAGCTTTAAGCAGAGTATACCGCTACTGTAGCTACGTAATAATCGAATTATGTTCATAAAATATTATAAAGTATTGTAAAAAGGTTCAAGTGAGGATTGTGCTTCTTAGAATTAATAACACCATTAAAATATTGTGATATAACTCATATCTCGAGGCAAGAGACGAAAACTTCATAGGTGTTGGAAGAACGAAGTTTATATTCTGAAAGTTGTTTCAGACAGTTGCGCAAGGCTGAAAATTGTATAATGAACAAAACGCATAAAACAATCAGAGAAGAGATACGTTTTTAATATTGCGTAAAATATACGTCACAACTCAAGCGGACGTCTCTCCGTGCTCATTAAAGTAGAAAGTACACGTGCACCGAGCGTACTGCTCGGATGGCAGCCAAGAGGGGTGAACGTTAAAAGTGAAGCAGAATAACTCTTCTAGCACCTGCAAACACTTAGAGGTGAAAAAACAATCTCGCACCGAAATGATGTACAAGATTTTCGGAGAGGGGAGTCAGATAGCAATAACTATTGTCGTGCGAAGGTATGACAAGTTGAAATAGGGGCGAATTTATGTGTCCACGCTGTGTGTGTGGGGAGCGGGGGGGGGGGGGGGTGGGGGGGAGGGGGGGGGGGCCTACAAAGAGATGTAACGTCATGGATTCAACGACACTGAAAAATATAACGACAGGAACGAAGATAATTGACTTTGCACCAACAAGGCATTTCTTTGTAAAAAAAAAAAAGACGGGTGTATGCTTTTTTATTTATCAAAGAGTCGACTCTGGATGTTGAGAAAGTGGAGTTGGTTACCTTCTCCATCTATTCCCTTAAATGTTCCCCTCAATAGAGAGTTTTAGTAGATCGTTCCCATGACTCCGATAACGATACCCGATACTCCGCCACCGCCTCCCTTGCGCATGCATAGTATCGTTATCGGGGCTATCGGAGGTATCGGAACGATCTACTAAAACCCTCTATTGAAATTACAACAATCGGGGAATTCATAAATGTTTTTAATAGTATCGTTATCGGGGCTATCGGAGGTATCGGAACGATCTACTAAAACCCTCTATTGAAATTACAACAATCGGGGAATTCATAAATGCTTTTACACGCTAACCAACCGGTTTACTGCTTCATGTCGAACTGGGAATAAACAGCATTTCTATAATTGGTACATTCATTTCAAGGAACCAAACTGAACCATCGTAACCCATCAAATCGCTCTCCTATGGACACTATTAGCGGCGAGATGTTTCGGTGGCGCCCTCGTTCGGTTACCTTTCGTGACGTCATTACCTTGTGAACAACAAGTTCGATGGTGTTTGTAATGGGCATGGTGGAAGCCTGAAATCATAGCGCTCTCAAAGCAACACTGCCAACACTGTTAAAATTGAAGTTCTTACATTCCTCTTATTTCCGTCGGTGAGACATCCTTTGCTGACGTCATAGTCAGAATTCGGCCAATTGTGGTGGGCTGACCACAGCGACGCTTTCGATCGCTCACGTCGCCAATAATCCGCCTTGCCGATTTTGGGCACATTCTATCTGGTCACTGAACGTACATCTTTCTTCACTCACCTCAGCGCACGTGACTTCATGTCATGTTGGGAACTTTTATCTTACCCTGCTTCACATTGTTTTACAACGATTGTTCCCCTGCTTTCTCCCTCACGTTTCATTCAATCAATGCATATGTCCATTTATTTTGTAAATTTAGTCAATGATAGCGCGTCTTCCGCTCACCAACCTCACGTTTTTTTTTACCCCAAGAGGCGGGTCTTACCGCTCATTCACACTGGAAGCGGATCCCCGTTCGCAAAGCGGTTGCGAACGCGGGTGTATAAAGATCCAGTACAATTGCGCGCGCACTCGATGACATCAAGTGCGCGTGACTTTGTACTGGGTCTTTATACAACCGCGTTCGCAACCGCTTTGCGAACGCGGATCCGCTTCCAGTGTGAATGAGCGGATAGGAAGGCGATGTTTAGAACGAACGGCATTAATGTAGCGGAGAAAAACATCACGAAGCTAAAGCAATGGTGCGGAAGAGCAGGTAAAAATAAGCAATAAAAACCTAAAAGTTTGTAAAAAAAAAAAAACCGCTAAACGTGATTTACGTTGTGTGAAACCCCCTTATGAACTCAATCTCTAGGATTAAAATATATTTGACTCCTCACTTTATATATCCATCTCAAAATGTTAATGCTCTTCAACTGTGTTCGCCGCATTCCACGTCAACTTACCTCACATCTATATTACTAAATACCTCTCGCCGAGTCTTCTTTACGCTTAGAAACCCTCAATTGCAGTGCCTCACCTCACGCACACATACGGACAGCAAGTCTGCGGTTCAAAAGGCCATTTAAAGAACGTTTTAACAACACCTCACCCCTTTACTTTCGCCCCCATTTCCCTTTACCTCACTCTTTACTGCAGTTACAACATCCTCTTGGTTACCTCAATGCCATGATGTCGCCTCAACATTTCTTACCTAATATTTCATTTCACTCAGTCTCACCTCAATTTCTTTCATTCCCCCTAACTTTACCTCATATTTCACAACAACTACAAGATCACCTTCTTTGCTTCATACCTATCATTTCATATAAACACGTTTGACTTATTTTTTCTCAAACCTAGACCTCACCACTCTTTCTCCTTTAGCCCTGTCACCTTGTCCAAGTCACCCTGCCTTATCTCCCCTCCCCCCCCCCCCCCCCCCCCCTCCCCCTACCTCGCAGAGCTCACAGATAAAAGAAACGCCATCTTTCTTCGGGCCAGCGCCACTCTCACCATGACGACTTCCTCTGGCTTTGCGATGCGGGGCACCCTCCGGCACAACAAGCAGACTGGGCAGGCAGAGGCTGGCTGGACTCGACGAGAAGAGCGAAGATCAGCAGCAGCGAAAGCAGAACTCCTGGGCTCCTTGGTTTGAGCAGCAGCGGCAGCAGCAGCGAAACGAATCCGAAGCGTGTGCCGAGATGGAGTAAGCGGCGTCGTGCTCCGAGTGCGTCGCTTCCAGGCCTTCGGCAATCCTTTTATAAACGACAGTCACGACTCCGCTGTTGCTGTCGGGAGGCCCTCTTCGCAGGGCCGCTCGTAAAGTGCGTCAGGGGCGACGCCAGATCCGCCCGTGCCGATGGCGCCAGCCCATTGTTCCCGCGCAGACGCCTCTCAGAAACGCGCACAAAGATTTTATTTGCGGAACCCAGCTCGGGGCTCATGCTTTTCATACCGGGTAGCAATGCACTCTGAAAGTCGAAAATGCAAAGTTTATGTACTGTATCCGGCGGAACGACAGGAAACAGAAAAATAAAAACCCCTGACGCCCAACTTGGTTCTATTTTTCTTATCTGATTGCCTCTCATTCTTTCTTCGATGAATAAGTCACCGACAAGAAAATCTGCGGCTGAATTATTATACGAGTCAGCTGTGTATCATCCATACGCGCAAGTGCAACGCGTAAGGTACACTTTTTATTAATAGGCCGAGAATATGCCATTATCCTGGATATAAGAAGATAATAGAATGGCAATTCTTGCCAGGACGCAGCTCTATAGAAAGCTCAGTCGCGCCGAAACACTTCGCCATTCACCGTCTGGTGCAAAATAACTAAAAGCTGCGAGTGCACTTCAATATTTCCCAGCGCTGCAAGAAAGCGTGATCCAAGATAAAGATCCCGTACGTCTAGGATTGCCTAGCTTCTTATGTGCGAGAGCTCTCACGACAAGAAGACGATGAAATCTGCGCTCTAGCAGGCGTATCCGTTGCGGCGTTGCAGATACTAAATTTGGCCGGTATAAAGTGCGTAATTATATTTCCTTTTTCATACGAAAGCCCCGTGTTTCTAGGAAACGTGAAGAATGCACGAGATTTTAAAAATCCGGCACTAATTGATAATAATAGTAATAAGTTCATAGTCATGTTTAATGGAGTACGGAGCAAAAGGTAGACGCCTCAATGGATGCTTGACTAGACCTTAGCACCATACATTGGCAGCTAAAAAAAGGGATATTGTTACACAGTAACAATATTAACAACGTGCACTGATATTTCAAACAAGAAATCAGAGAAACACGGGGCGAATACACCTTATCTAACAGAAAGCACTAGCATACGCATAGCATAAACAAAAAGTTGAAATGAGTTGCCGAAATCGCTAGTATAAAAAAAAAAAAAAAGAAACGAACGCAGGGCCTTGTAAGAGATTGCGTCTAGACGAAATTATTTCTTTATAAAAAACTTTAACAGCTTAGGTATGGCATGATGCATCATTTGAGTACTATATTCAGTACGACACGATACGGCCATCCAATATTCCACGTGTCTAGTTAAGTAGACGGTTTGATTTGGTGTCAATACCGCAACGTTTGAGTGATCTATAGTGTTTACTTCGAAGGTGTCGCAGTATAGCCGCACTAAACATGTAGTGAGTTGTCTCGAGGGGCCAGCAAATTAGTCGCATGTGTTAGGGCTGTAGTGGCCATGCCAATTATCTCTCATCCAAATTTTATAATTCCTTCGAACGACAAAGTCAGGATAGCTTAAAAGAAAGCAAAAAATATATACTTAGAAGTAATCCGACTGCTATCAGTCTACAGGCTCGCGACACCTGCAGCACCGAACAAATTGTAGATCAAGCCTTTTAAAACTTGAAGGTTTCTATTTTTATTTTATATTTTTTGTTATCCATTTGCAGTCACAGACGGTTTCGAATTTTAATCCCAGAGACTATAAACTTGGCGCCAGAGTTTGAATTTACTTATGGCGAACTACTGGTTCCGGTAAGCCGGTACACTTGTATGATTTCACGACGGAGAAATAACATTGTCTCGTTTATGGGCGAACAATTAGAATACGCGTTAGCCCTGTGTACACAAATGCAACGTCTGACTGCTACCATATATCTGCCTGTGTGCGCAAGCACGCGCAATTACAGGCCTACAAAACTTTATGCACGTCAAAGGTTTACGCTACCATGCAAACTTTTGGCGCGTTATTTTTTTTTATTTTGATTTAAAATGATCAATATCAGTTAATGAAAAACTTCAGCTGGCTAGACTCTTTATTGAAGAGGACGCTAGCAGAAGCAATAAGAGGAAAAGAAGAAAAAAAGAGAAAGGTAAGAAAACGAAAAGGTAGAGGAAGCAGAAAGAGCAGAACAGAATGAAAGAACCATTATTTGTAAAAAGCTAATTCCTACATTAAGCACTCGCCCACAGAAACATCAGTAGAATTGTACACAAGGCCTGGCATGTGCATCAACGTCTACAGTAGCGGGAAGTAAAATAAAAATGGCCGCGACCGCATGATTTATCTCAGGTATGAACAAATGATATCAGTATAGGTTTTCAGAGTATTGCGTGGCTAGTTTAGAACACCAATCCACATAACATTTGAATTTAAATCCTTTTTCAGAAAACCATTCTTATAATTCTACATCTAGACAAAGTAAAACAAAGTGATACACGAAGACAGTTGGTACAATAAAATTATATATTCACAGTGACCTGGAGAACTAACTAGTCCTTTCTAGAAACCTACACACTAGATAAAAGAAACTCCAATGATAACGTACAAAAAAAAATCTTACATCAAACCAGGGCAGAGATACACAAAAAAGTATTCCGGAATACAAATGCTGAGATACATGTGATGTTAGGCCAAAACACAAATACTGAGATACATTTTCCTTTCATGTAATGGGATACTCTTAAACACTCCTGCAAAATAGGCAAAAATGTGTCCAGGAACACAGATACATACCAAAATATGATTATTTCCGAGCCATGATAGGTGTGGAGGGAGCTGTTCGTGGCGAACGCAAAACGGTAACGCTTGCGTTTGGTGACTGTTTGCGATATATCGGGCTTTTGTATCATGTTTCACCCCTGTAGAGGGTTTAAGAGACGGCTTCATCTTATAAAGCTTGGGACTCCTGGCTTCAAAAATGTGGTTTTCAGTTTATCATAAACACCCAACAGATAATTTTGATAACTAATGTTGTGAGATACCTTAGCGTGGCAGAGTATCACAATACAAGCGAAACATTGTTAATAGAGTTCACTACTGATATAAAAAATAGTGCTTCATAGGTGTCTTAATAGGGAAATTGATATACGGCAAATTATATCTAAAATACTATCGTGATACTGCCCAGCTCTGCATCAAACACACAAATAAGACCCGATACTTTGGAAAAGTTCAGCAGCTCTATAAGCAAACTCTACTCGCGCTGCTTGAAGAACACAGAGCAGATATTTAAGAGAAGAAATTGCGGGAATACGGAAACTTGGTGTTTGGTGCACGATCGTGCTACGTTAGCCACGTGCTCATCAAATAGCGTGCGCACATGTAGATGCCCGTTCACAACTTGCTGTGGGTGACGAGCGCAACAATTTCCCGCCCTCGTCAAAGGGCTCGCTGGCTAACGCTGCTATGATCTGTTAAAATGCAATCTCATTTATCCTAAATCTCTTCGGAGAACTGGAGAAGAATTAATGTCAAAACCTCTTTTCACCGTGTTGTTCAGAAAACGCGTCGCATGCAAACTTGAACTCGCTCCACAGAAACCGGCCGAGGTAAACGCCGGAGTTATAGATTGTTTTAATATATAGGGTTCCGTGTTTTCAAATAAATCCGATGAACTCCGAAAAGGCCATGGTGACAACATAATGTTATTGGGGAATTTTACTTTACCTGTCATAAATTGGCTATCATACTACCCTGGAACGATAGAAGTGCCTAGCTGCGAGCAGTTATTAGAGCTTGCATTCTGTAATAACCACACTCAGGTCGTAAATGATTACACTGGAATGTGTAGAACAACTTCATCAATTTTGGATCTGTTTTTTGTTTCAGAGTGCATGAAACCGCTTATTTTCTGCCGTATAACCGAAGAGGCTGTGTTTGACCGTAATATAGTTATCGTATCTTTATATATGAACCCAGATGTTTCACAGCGTGATTTGCAAAAAAATAGTGCTAAGTTCTGGTGGCGCTGATGATGTTAGTGTGCTCGAAGACTGCCTCAAGCAATCATTTCATGATTTTTTTGTTGTTGTTGTTTCTTAATCTGATGTAAGCGCAGATTTGGTGTGTGATTTTTTTTTTTTAAGCTTCGCAGTGCGGTGTGTTGGGAAATTTATACCGAAACACGTTAAAAAAATCAATAACAAACGTTCATGAATAACTACGGAAGTTGCATACAACAAAAAATAAAGCAGAGGCGAAGAGGGTGCGCACTGGGTCCAAATATTAAAAGAAAGAAAAAAAAATATGCCATCAGAGATTGAATCAGAAGTTAAAACGTCTCGCAAAAGAAGCTAAAGAGAACTTCTACAATGTAGTGGTTACAAATTTATTCGTGAGACCTCCCGTAAATTTTGTCAATACGTTAATTCATCATCTAAAACACATAACCTTGGGGAAATTATGAATAACTAAGAGAATGTTGAAAATTACAATTATTTCTTTTCGTCGGTGTTTACAGGTGATAACAACATTGTATCGGCATTTAATTGTTTCCCAGATAACCTTCCCATCGAAGATGTAGAAATAAATTAGCAAGGCGTCTTCACTTTCCTACTTAATACTTACACAAAAAAAAAATCCAGGGCCAGACGAAATACTCAATGAGTTTTTAAAAAGGTATGCTGAGTCAGTATCTAAATATCTTACCACAAGTTTTTAGCACTATTCCCAGTACATAGAACCGAGCGAAGATAATACCTGTTCATAACAGTGACATTGTTTCAAGCAGCAACAAACATAAACAAATTCCTCTTATAAGTGCCTGTCCCGAAATGTTTAAATATACTGTGTTTAAACATGTATTAGCGTATTTTGACGCATAACGTATAATAATATCGCGTAGTATTCTCATGACATCAGCATGGTTTCCGCAGAAGCCTTTTCACTAAATTATAACTTGTTGAAATTGTACACAATCTTAGACACGCAATAATTTACTGCGGTCAAACTGACATAGCATTTCTTGACTTTGCGGAAGCGTTTAATAAGGCATCGCATTAACAATTATGACATAAAAGCATCGTTATTTTTAGAAATCCAATAATATCGAAGTGGTGTGCATCTTATCTTTCTTTTAGTGTGCAATACGTGGAGATAGGAAAATATGAATCTAGTCCTTCACCAGCCACGTCAGGGGTGCCCCAGGGAAGTGTCTTGGGACATTTATTTATTTATTTTTATTTATATAAGCGATTAGCCCAATGAAACCACAGTGTCTATAAGCCTCTTTGCAGGTGACTGCGTGTTATATAGTAAAATAAGCACGACAGAATATCAGATAGAATTTAAAAAATAACCTGCATAAAATAAACAACTGGTGTGGAATATGGCAGACTGTGTTAAACATAAAAACAATCTCGATTTACTACTTTAACAAGATAAAATGTTTTAAATTATGAATATAGCCTCAATAATCAAAAATTTACCAGAGTAATGGTATACGAGTATCCAAGTTTCATATTTACCTCTGACCTTGGATGGAAGACCTCTAGCACTACATTTGGGTGGATAATGAATGTTCGGCAATGCATAGTTTATTTTTGCAACAAAGAACGTTATTTTTTTTTTTGGGGGGGGGGGGGGGGGAGGGGGAGGGGTGATACGCTGTATGATTCAGCTCTACATGTACTTATTTCCGTCCGTAGATCTCAGGGCACGTTGCTCTTAACGTCATTTTGAACGTTTAAAAAATATTTTTAACAATTGCCCCGCTATTTAAAGACAAACACTTGCACCTTTGAATTAATTGCATTATCACAACAAACCTTTCGTTCAGTATTTGCCCCTCTATTTCTTCTCTTGTTGTTCCTTTCTTCTCAATAAGCTCACTCCCTCAACGTTTTGTCGAAGTATGTGGAAGTATAAGATCAACCACGACACTCCCTGTTCTTACCCTGGCGGTAAACCAGCGCGAACAAGCAAGACTACTCAAAAGCAAGCGCATTACGGTAGCAGCAGTTCTTCATTCCTACTTCTACGGAGGGCCTCTCCTGACTACGACATTGGACGACATCCCACCGTGGTGTTATACCAATATAACCACTCACAAGACAACGAAGCTTCGCCGAAGCGACCAGTTAGCTCCATCCCCTAAAATCACCATTCCTCAGGGCCACTGGGTGGCCTGCACAGACGCAGCAGTTTGTTCCGCGGGGAGGACGGGTCGCCTTCGTGAGTCAATCACACCCCAGGATTCAACCTACCTGTAATTACAAGACGGACACGCCAGACTCCTTGTTATAAGAGCGACAAGCCATACACGACTCGATCAAAGCTGTCATCAGTCTGCCAGAAATCTAGGAAGTCCATATATACACCTTCTCGCTAAATGCAATTAAGCATTCGAAAAAAGTTGCTCAGACGCTACAAATATGTCAGCAGATAGAGATACTACTCCAGAAGTCAACCATCAACATAACAGTCCACTGGGTGCAGGGGCACAGACAGGACCACTCCGACCTCCTTGCTGACCACCATGCCGACCAGACCCAGCCCTCACTTGACCTCCCACCGGCTTCCCTCCTTTCTGACACCCGGTCCGATATCATAGCCCAGAATACCCCCCTCCGACGGGACACACGGGCTTTATTCTCCCCGTGTGTCTGCTTCGACCTTTCCTGGGTGGAGGAAGTTTCTCTCTGGAGGCTTCTGGCTGGGGCGGCCTTAACACCTTCCGTCACCTGGACCTGGGGACACCCACCTGCCAACCCGAGGACCTTCCCTAAGTGTCCGGCTCTTGTGGCTACTGAGGATGTTAGTCGTCTACTGTGGCTCTGCTCCGGGACCAAGACCACCCGTGAAAAGATACTCAGCGGGGCCGGACTAAAAAGTCACCCACACGATTACTACACCCAGTGGGTGAATGATGACCAATACTGCAAGTCGCTCCTGCAGTTCCTGCACGACGCTGAACTGCACTGCCTTCTTTGAAACCTCCCCTATTATGTCGCCGTGGCTCATTGTACCAGTTTTAAAAAAGTATGGATTGATCGATTTGTTAGAAGTGAGCGCGGATTACTTATTGTTTTAATACTTTTCAAAACCGTGGCAGGGCCATAATTTTTTTATCATAATTATAGGAGCTAAGGTTATCTATCTTTAAAGTTTTAGCCGTATCATATAAATGCCGATGAAATGTTTCTGCTTAGAAGAGGTACATTAACACCAAACTTTTTACCAAACGTGATCCTTGGACAAAATACTTTTCGAAACCGTGGCATGGTCAGCGTTTCTTTAAAATACTTATGGGCGCTAGGGCTACTTATCTACAAGGTTTTAACAGTATCAAATAAATGCCGATGAAATGTTTACGCTCAGAAGAGGTACATTAACACCAAACTCTTTACCAAACGTGACCTTTCGTTTCATGCTTGAAAGCTAGAACAGAGTAGCTGCGTTCAGTTCAAAATTTATGCGCTATTATTGCCCGAGTGTCGCGGGTTGGACGCGTTAATTGGCGGAGTGATTGATTGCAGAATATCTACCGTTTGCTTTAAATTAAGGTGACAACTGCCACCACTCAAAGAGCAAATTATTTGCAAGCTTCTTCTCATCGGCGCATGCTAATTTTATTTACTTGATTTTTTCTTGTTTCGTTTTGATTTAAACATACTGCAATCTGCATGGTCCAAGTACGAATAGTAAGAAAGTAAACAAACGAGAGCTCTTAACAACCAACATAAAGTAGCATTTAATGCAATTAAATGCAAAGGTGCAAGCGAGCTGGACAGGAAAGACGAAAATAATCTCTGGAGAAGGGGAACAAAGGACAAACACAAATTTCCAAATCTTTTGGAGATTTTTGTTTGCCTTTTATCCTCCTTGTTTTACCAGGGATTATTTTCGTCCTAAAGTAGCACTCCAGCACTAGACAAAACACTACATAAAAGCTTAGATAAAAGTTTAAAAATTCTTAACCAAAACAACATATATCCTAATTTATGTACAGCGGCGGTGTTGAAGAGCTACCTTCCAAAACAAAAACTTTTTTAGGTGGTTCTTACTTGTTGAATAAAGACAGCATTAAAACACTTCAAGATGCCAGTGTGTAAAAATTATGGGAGGGGGGGGGGGGGGGTTGACGACACAATAAATTATGCTTTGCTTTGACTGACTAGTGTGCGGAATATTTCAATCTAATAAAACATGAAGTTGGTCACATACCGAGTCATCGCTTCCAAGTCGCAAGTGAGAGTCGCGTATTGTTGGACCCCCGAGCACGTAACCAGACGCAATTCAACTGGCGCAATGATTAAAAGAAAATTCACCTTGAACGCTGACTCAGTACTCGTACTTAATACACGATGGGAGTGCACGTCTAAAATATGAAGGCCCCGAGAATTGTTGCAGATGCTGCTGGATGGCGCATATTTTGCAAGAGTATAGATTAGACGGGAGAAGGATACTGCTCAACCATTGATACTCTACAATGAAAAACTTTAATCTGCACTTGCCGAGAACTTGACTCATTTGTTAAAAGCACTGAGATGTAGGACTAACAAGTATATGGCAGACGTTTGGGGATGGGGGGGGGGGGGGGGGGGGGGGAAGCGGGAAGATAAGCAGTATGAGGTCTCTTAGTGATATCATGAATTGGGAGAAAGTGAACAATTGTTTTATTCCCCTCCTGGAAATTTCTAGGATGAAAGGTGCAAGCACCAAGTTCTGAAAAGGCATTTTTGTCACATGGCACAAGGTTTAGTCATATTATGTATATCAGTAGCTGAAATTAAGAACACCGCTTACAGATGACCTAAGACTTCATTCGGTTTAAAGGAATATAATAACACAGAATGTGTTTATGAGTTGGATTGCATGCTAAAAGTGCAACACCCGAGTGTGAAGAAAAAAGGTTACACGCAGGACAAGGCAACATAAAGCAGGCATAGCGCAATGCAGACAATCCATAAACATGCAAAGCATATAGAAATTGTGCTTAGTCATAATATTGTATACATAATAATAGCTGGGCAAAGTTTATTGCAATCAGCAAGATTCACCAAGGGGTTCAGCTGGAATTGAACCCCGGACACTAAGCATGACTTGCCGCCGGCGGTTGCCAGTGGTAGCATGCGGCCGTCCGTGGCAAGCGAAACTTAGTCTAGCATGCTTAGTACGCAGACTACCGTCAGGAGTGAGTCATGCTTAGTCCGCCGACAACCATTCTTATTTAGTTAGCATAGATAGTTCGCAGGTGACCGTCGGCGACGAGTCATACCAAGTCCAGCATACTTAGTTCGCAGTTGACCGTCGGCTTAGTTCACATGCGACCGTCGGCGGTGAGTTATACTTAGTCCGCAGGTGATCATCAGCGACGAGTGTTAAGCAGTTATGAATACTTACTAATTCCAGACGAAAGTCGGCGGTGAGTCATGGTTAATCTAACATGCTTATAGTACGCAGACGACAGTCAGCGCCAAGTTATACTTAGTCCGCAGGCGACTGTGGGCAGCGAGTTATACTTAGTCCAGCATGCTAAGTATGAGTGTTGCGGAATGAGCACCCCTATTTCATTTATTAGTCATTTTGGGGAATTCGCGTTTTCGATAATTCCATCCATTTCAACTATTACGAATTAAGACACTGGGCCCATTTGTACTTCCCGAATGGCTGAGCCGCTTTATTCCATTCCTGTCAATTATAATCATGAAAAATGGCTCTCAACAGTTGCACTGTGTTTCTGGCAAAAGCAGCATAAAGCTGACGTTATCAAACACATTCACAACTGCAAAAATAGACAAGACGCGTTCCCCAAGCACTGATTCTACTACGTCGATCGGCGGTTGTACGAAGTACTTCGTGGCACTGCAGACATATGAGCCCGTTATGGCCCTTTTAACTCCGCGCGCACTTTTGGAGTGAGAAGACCTGCATTCAAGAAAAGCGGCCAGCATATCTTTTTTCCTGCCTGGTGACATTTGATTGGCTCTGTAATCGCGTGTCGCTTCACAGAGGGAGCCACTTTCATTTTCGAAGGAACATGGGCCGGTCAGACAATTAACCCATTAGTTACACTGAAGTTCAATGATGCTGTTTCAAGAGTCACCTTGACCGTGCACTAGCAAGCCATGGGCCCTAACTGAAGGTCGACGCAGTTTGAATTGAACCGAGCCCATTCCATTCCTACTGAATTACTTGTAGCGCTGCCGCCATTCCGTTCCCATTCCATTCAGGGGTCACAATCATGAGAAATGACTCTAAATATATTCGAACTTAAGAGTGGCAACTCCCCAACACTGGTTAGTGCTCAGGTGACCATCTAAAGGCATAGCTGACCCGTGAACGACGAAGCGTAGCACCCCTCTGAGATTCGCAACATCACCGAGTGGATCACAAGATTCCTGAGATACCACGCAGTAGCGCAGTGGGTAAATGATGTCACAACTTTAGGCAGCAGTGAAGAGATAGCGCAAAAGGAGCGACACACGTTTTACATCAGTTGCCACGGGAGGTTCCCGCAAGTAAAGAGCACGAATAATTCGAAGCCCTACACGGTAAAAACGTTCCGTAAAAAAACGTAGAACCTCTCATTAAAAGCTACGGAGAAGCATCCGTAATCTGAAATACGGTTGACTTGTCCGTAAATCTAAAGTTACGATTCTGTAAACAACAACAAAAGTTGTTTGCAACAAGCTGAAAATTGTCTTATTTGGTTTAGACTAATAGACAACGGTTCTCACTCTTTAAAATATCATTTATTGCACTGTTAAACAACTTATAATAAAGGTTCCGAAACAAGGTGGCGCTAGTTACCGCTTAGTCGAAAAGGCTCGAGGTGAGATTTTTGTCTAGTACAATCACACTACCGCTATCTCTTCATCTACCCATCTCCGCTCGCTTGTTTTCCTTGTTTTGCTACCGCGCTTGTTTTGTCGAGGGGTAAAGGCGCTTGGTGATTTTTGCGGTTGCGACTGTTCTACGTTAAACTACCTTGTTGTTATCAAAACGGTGAGTTTGTTCTGCTCTTTTTATTAACATTATTTGGGGACTGTCATATATGCGTTCGTATTTTTGACACTTATTTCCTCGAAAGGAACGAAATCACGGATTTGCGTCGCTTTAAACTTTCGGGTTCAATGACGGTCGCCGCTATCTCAGTTCGTGTTTGACGTTCTTCTCAGAATTGAAAGCTCATGTCCGGTACTCGTTTGAACCTTGTGTCATGTCGCGAGCTCGCTGGTACGCGCGGTTCGTCGTTCGTAGCGATTGGGAGGCTGTTCGCGCGTGCTGGCTGGCAGGAGTGTTGCAGGAAGCACATGACAACGCATTGTCTGAGTGCGTGAGTGTGCTTTACGAGTTTCGCAACGTTGTTCGCGCGGCCTGTAGCCTGCTCTTTTCGCCGGGGGGTCCCTATTGTTTCGTCGAAATTCGTTTCGCGGAAGTACGTTTCGTGGACAACTTTTCATGGACACGTTTCGTTGACACGAACGTTTCATCGGCACTCGTGGGTCCATATCACAAGAGCGAATGACATTTTAGCGAACGGCGACATTTGAGCGAATGGTCGTTTTAGCGAATAACGGGGGCGCGCGTTAACCCATCCGTCGCGCTGCGCTTTACGCCGCTTCGCGGCGACAGTCTACGGCAACTCATTACAAAAATATGAACTCGCTTGGCCCACCCGAAAACGCCGCTTCGCGGCGTCCGACTATTCGCTAAAGTGTCGTTCGATGAAACGTGGGCGTTCGCTAAAACGTCATTCGATCAAGTGAGTGCCTCCCGGCACTCGTTACGCGAATTTCACGCTGCAGGGTCGTTTCGCCACGCGTGTATCAGTGAAGTGCGCGTTAACCCACACTCCCGCCTGCGTTCACACCACTTCGCGGTGACAGCCTGCGGCTGCACATTACGAAAATGTTAACCCACCTAACCGACCCGTACAGGTCGCTTCGCGGCGACAGTCTCGTGCAGGTTATTACCCCCCCCCCCCCCCCCCCAAAAAAAAAAAAAAAAAAAAAAAAAACTAGTTTGAGCTGTTGATGAAACGATCTGTCGAGGAAACGTCGTTCGATGAACTGATTCCTACCGGTGTATCACCACTGCGTGATGCGCGTTCACTAGTTAGCAATCACAATGCAGCTGATGAATTTCTCATTTCACAGAATGCACCTGTGTCACCGTACGCTGATTCCCCCCAACCACATGGTCTAAGACCATCGTATTGATATTAATTTTTATGCTCATAATATTCTATGTGTATATTAAAGCAATATACGTCCACTCATTACTTGCATGGCGCCACTCAGGAGGGCACGTGATACCACTGTTCCACGGACTGTAAAATTGTATGCATTAATCTTGGCTCTGCAGTCAGACTGTTTGTAAAGAGCTTAGCCACCGTTCCTGCAGATTCAAATCGTCTGAGATGCAAGCTCATAATTTTTTCAGGAGGCGTCATCAACAACAATTGCACGCTTCCTTGTCACCGAGCGTCAGCCAATGTTTAAAGAGCCTATGCCATTCTTGAAGGCGGTATGCGTCTTGTTTGGAGCTTTTTGCGTGTTGAATTTACCTATCTAAAGGAAGCTTTGGCCAGTCTCGAGTTTATTCAACGGGGAGAGAATCTTAAAATGTGTCAAGTCCACAGGATATGTCATAGAATGACATAATCTATATCACCCTTTCATTTATCGTGCCTCAATGCCCTTTTTCACAACTCGCACAAACATTTGAGCTGTATTAATTTTACAAAGAATTACGCTGATGCATTTCTATAATGAATTGATAACATGTGAACACTGGTTGTCATTAGGCTGTAACTTTCAAGGCTGGGAAACATGGTTATCTTGTATAGACCAGCACGCAGCACTGACGTCTTGCAGCTGTGGCGGCGCTGTCAATGGCACTGCGCATGCGCGCACACTTCATTTCACGCTAATTTGGTTTCTGCGCATGCGCAGTGCCCACACCTGGTGTGGGCAAACGCGGGCTTGTGTATAAACAGCGTGTCGGTGTATAGAATGTGTGTTTGTTCAGCAGTCTTTCAGGTTTAACATGATCCAACACTACCATAGTCTGACCTGATAATAGAAAAAAAAAAAGGCTTTACCTTCACCAGGCTGAGTATTCATGAAGCAAGCATGGCATTAATGTTAGATGATGCAATATATCCTCTTAGACTAATCTTCCAAATCAACCTGGAGAAGGGGTTGAAGAAAATGGGAGCAGTGAAGCGAACGACGGCCCATCGCAAGATTTTAGCGCTGCTGAAGGGCTTCAAATGAGTCTCCACAGAAATCCCTTGAATCTGTATGTTTTTTTATGGTAAGTGCAAATTTGAATTCCTGCACGTCTAGCGTGTCTCTAAGAGGGAGATAACTCTAATGTGGCTGACGCCAACCTTTTAAGAAGTGTAAGGAAGGGCTTTGGGAATATTCAAAACTTCCAAATATCGAAGCGAATGATGTCATATTTTGTTTATACTTTCATTGAATATGACGGTTCTGCAGTTGTAGCAATTTTCAATCTGAGAATGCTCCAGGACACACCATCTTAGACAAGCAACTGAAACGACTCGCAAAAGCCCACACAGAAGTCTGGAAACTGTATGCAAATAAAACTTATTGCCACTCGTTCATTTAAAACTGGAAGTCATCCTATAATTGTAAACAAAGATGTTTGATTTATAAACTTTTTGAGCCCCCAGAGCAAATGCATGATTTGCTGCGATACGCTGCTGTGAACCGGTGATGCATGCATGCAGTGCGAGTGCTACAATGTCAAGGCAGATGTGGCTGACATGATATGGTATTCATATCCTGTGTTATCAGGAGTCTGCATCTGTTTAATTACAGCAACCAGCATCCTGCCATTTTGCAGCTTATCTCCTTGCAACTTTTTTGCCCCTTGCTCTCGCACAAAATAATTATTCGTTCAATATTTAAATGTATTATTATTAAATAGTAACTTTTAAGCTTCGAAGTAAGTGAAGCTGCGTGGTTTTTCTTTTTGTTTTATACAGTTTTTTCAAAGCACAAGTCGGCCGGTTTGGCAGCCACCTGCAGCTATGCTTGTACTGCTTGACTACTTATCATGTCCAGTGCCAACTGCTATTTAAGCTGCTCTAACTTGATTGAATTGATAGTCGAACAATCTTGTGTCTTGTTTTTCAGAAAATACAGTTTGCACCTCAAGACATCGAGCAATGTTTGATGATTTAACCATTTGAACAAGTTGAGTTACGGAGTCAACTTCGCTTTTGTTTTTCTATAGTAAGTCACAAGTCTGAGCTTTTACAGATTGAGCATGTCCCTGGGAGGGAGGCAACGCTGATGTAGCTGATGTCACTTTTTCGACAACTGTTGTAGCAATATCAGCCGCTTCTAACATGGTGCCACTAAAACCCCAGTTTGAGTATGTATTAAGCTTTTTTCTATTCCATATTTTAGCAGGTTATGAGTTAACTTCAAAATGGAACTACATGGTTCATTTTTGCTTTGTAGAGGGTTTTTCAGGGCACAAGTTGGCTGATCTCTGGCAGCCTCCTGCAGCCATGCTTGCACTGCAGTGTTACTTTGCATGTCTAGTGCCAGCTGTGATTTAAGCTACTCTTACTTGCCTAAACTAGCATTCTGAGTCTTGTGTGTCTTGTTTTTCAGAAAAAATTGGTAGCAGCTCGAAACGTCAGTAAATGTTTGATGATTTAACCATTTCAACAAGTCGAGTTACAGAGTCAACCTTGCTTGTGTTTTTTATGGTAAGTCACAAGTCTGATTTCTTACATATTGAGCATGTCCCTGAGAGGGAGGCAACGCTGATGTAGCTGATGTCACTTTTTCAGCAACTGTTGTAGCAATATCAGCCACATCTAACATGGTGCCACTAAAGCCCCAGTTGGTGCATGTATCAAGCCTTTTTCTAATGCATATTTTAGCAGGTTATGAGTTAACTTCGCAATGGAAAAGCGTGGTTCATTCTTGTTTTGTAGAGGTTTTTCAGGGCACAAGTTGGCTGATCTCTGGTAGCCTCCCCATACTTGCACTGCAGGGTTACTTTGCATGTCCAGTACCAACTGCGATTTAAGCTACTCTCGCGTGCTTAAACTGGTATTCTGACAGTCTTGTGTATGTCTTGTTTTTCAGAAGATACGGTTAGCATCTCGAAATGTCGAGCAACGTTTGATGATTTAACCATTTGAACAACTCTAGTTACGGAGTCAACTTCGCTGGTGTATTTTCATGGTAAGTAAAAGGTCTGAGTTATTACAGATTGAACAGGACTCTGAGAGGGAGACAACGCTGATCTAGCTCGTGTCACTTTTCCGATAAGTTATGTAGTAGTGTCCATCACATGTAATATTGTTTTGGCCCCAACTGGTGTTACTATGCACTATAGCTAGATTCAAACCTAATATGCTAAATTCATTTGAATCTAGTTACTATAGCTAAATTCAAGCCTACTAGGTCACCTGCTGCTGGCTTTTTGTAGCCGATGATTTGCCACGTTTGATTCGCAGGTAGTATTAAGTAGTGACACGTTGCAAGTAACATATTAATGTAACAATTGTTTTCTTGTTTGTGGGAAGTAACTTCTGTAACTTCTCGCTAAGTTTGTTGGAAGTAACTTCTGTATCACATGATTCTTTTCTGGATAAAAAAAAAGTAGCAATGTTCTTTTGTAGTTAATTTTCTAATCTTTCTAATTACAGTTACATTGAGGAGCATAATCTGATGCATACCTTATATCTAGATTGTCATGGATAGACAACGACCAAAAAGATTACGCATTTTGGATTATGAATACAGAGAAAACACTGACAGCAGATAAACGAGGAGAATTTTTTTTTTCAACTCCCTCCAAAAGTTGTGCGTACTGTGAGGCGCAGTGGTGGAGAAAGATAACCTCAGCGGCAATGGCTTTGTGTATCGTTAAGGTTTTAACCAGGAACAAATCCTTGTGTGTGCAAGCCATTCCACCGACTGTGCCAGTTGAAAGCTTGTTCAGCGATGGAAATAGATGTGCCTGCCTTCAGTGAAGTAAAGATTTTGGATGAAAATTTACAAAAGCAACCGCTGCTTTAACATAAGATGTAATAACACGGATACAGGCACTTTGTGCAATAAACCTGAGCATAGACGGTTCCTACTTTTCCTTGTTTATTTCTTTAATAAAAAAGTCGGGTAAAATAATGGAATTACCTCTTAAGAATAACTGTTATAGGTTACCTTTTTCTTAACTAGCTGAATTAGGTAGTTTTTGTATATAAAGTATCTTGACCAAGGCGACAAATATTGCAAGGGCCCTCTAAATGCATATTTTTTGCTTAGTTTATGTGGATGCATGCAAGGCCTTGCTGCAAGAAGAAAGGTCTTGCTGCAAAAAGATTTTAAATCTGCTTTCTTGTATATTCTAACACATTATAATGTAACCTTTAACTAAAGGGAACTGCATGGTTCTTTAGTCTTCTTTGTAGGAATTTCATAGAGCACAGGTCCGCTGATTTCTGGAGTCTCCTGTGGCCATTGCACTGCGAGATTACCTTGCATACTTATAGCCAGCTACAATTTAAGCAACTCATTTGTATAGATTGTCATTCGTGTTTGTCTTTTTTTTTTTCAGGAACCACATTTGAAACTGTACAACGTGGAGCAGTTTTTGACGATTGAGAACTTTGAAAAAGTCAGTTTGTGGAGTTGGCTGCACATGTTTTTTGCTGGCAAGTAAATACTTCAGTTTTTAAAATCTAGCATGTCTGAGATAAAAGCAAACCTGATGTGACTGACAGCACCCTTCTGAAAACTGTTTGGACAATATTGGTCACATCTAACCAGGGTTTTTCCCACGGTGGGTGGCAGTGGCTTCGCTGCCAACTAGTCCTGCTAGCCACCCAATTCCTTGAAAAATGTCTTGTGGCCTGCATGTTTTGGCTTGGAAATCCACAGTGTTCACCAGATTTCTGTGCCACGACATGCAGGTACAGGTCCCCACAATCCAAATTAATGCGACTTGGTTGAGGTGCTAGGAGAAGAAAGCTGCAGCTGCTGCCTCTGTCCCCCTCCCCTCCACAGTCGCAGTCGGATGTCTATTTGTCTACAATTTATGAAGAAAAATCTGCGTCTAACATTTATTTTATCCTAAAATGTACAGCTTCACTAGATCAAAAGCCACATTTATTAAGAAGGCCTTCCACAAGATTGGCTTTTCCCTCTTTATCTGTGCAGACCCGATTATAGTCTCTGTAAATTAATTTTAAGCGGTTGGCTTCACATATTTATTTCTAGTAGATATAAAATAACTGATGTAATGAAAGTTTCATGGTACTTTTTTTTTAATGGGTTGCTTGTTTCAGCTTGTCCTGTTTTCAATTTAAATGCGACAGCATTTGTGGGTGAACCTTTTATCACTTTTTATTGGTCAGTTGGTGTGTTGGATGGTTCGTGTGACCGATTTGACTCTAGCACAGGCAACGGCACAGGCACTTGAGGACAGCTTGGTTTGTATGAGCACTCATGCAGAGAGAACACTTTTTAAATTGTGCATCTGACCCTATGCCTTTGCCAGCTCCAAAACCAACTTATGAATTGGAGTACCTATATGGCATGCAGGTACACCAAAATGCATCGTTCGCACACATCAGAACAATCTCTTAGAGAAAATTATAAAGAAGAATCTTCCTTTCAACGGGCAACAAAAAAAAAAAATGTGCAGTCAGAATGCGCTGACGAAGTGGCCAAGTGAGCTCCTTGAGTGGTAGGCACTTGGGTAAAAGAAATGGCTAGATCACATTTGGGGAGTGTGATCACACCCCCCAAATGTGACAACTTTGTGGAGCTTGTTTGCAAGCTCCACAAAGTGTGGAGCTTGCAAACAAACATGCATGCCATATAAAAATACTCTGTTAATTTTTAACTCGCTCGACTCAAAAGCGTGTGCACAGGTGTGCTCAAACGTGGATAGAATGTAGCTCCCAAATTGTGAGATTGGCAGGGGTGGAACAGCTGCGCCATTTTGCGCCAGACGCATGTGTCTGCACCATCCTGCGCCGCAGTTAATACCTCGTGCCATTATGCGCCAAATGGCAAAACGTGTGCCAAAAGCTTTTTTTATTTTGTCTTGGTTTCGGTTTTATTGACTTGATTGGCCACAATGAGCGCGTTTAGCCTGACCGGCCTGTAATCCTTTGTTCTGTTTATTCTCCCTGTGTATCCCGAGTAGGAAGCGCGCGAAAAAACTCTGGATTCTAAGCTCTACACCACCTCCTGCGACTGGATTGTTATTCTTTAACCATAAGCGGTTAAGCAAGTCGGCTGAGCTAAGGTCGAGTCGTTAAGCGTCAGATTGCCTGAGGCTCTGCGGCCCGGGATCCAGACGTCAGCCAGTTGAAAACAAATGAGCAAAATATTCCTTTTAGTACTTCATCGTTAGAAGTTGGAACTGCATTCCCGCAAGATAAATTGTGATTTGATAGAACTGAAACACTGTCCGATCCGAAACCTTGCCGGCCAGCAGCTCTTACGCGAGTGGTAAATCTGCTCGGCATACATTAACCTTGCTCCTGCTTATCGCTTCAAATACGATAACTTCGTTAATCGTAGTCTGCTGCTTCGATATCGAGTTGCACAATAGGTTAAAGTCGAAATTTGTTTCCCTATTCCTCCATGCAACTCCACGTCCGTTGCTTACGCACGTCACGTGGTTCGCACATATAATTACTATGTCGAGCACGTGTGGGTTGTGCGACAAGCAGTGCTGGTTTGCATTTTGAGCAACTGAAATCCACTCAGAAAATGTCAAGGATACTATCTTCAGAAACATAGGGTACTTGCTTTTTGATTCTCATTCACCGCTCATTCACACTGGAAGCGGATCCGCGTTCGCAAAGCGGTTGTGAACGCGGTTGTATAAAGATCCAGTAAAATTGCACATGCACTCGATGACATCAAGTGCGCATGCAATTGTACTGCATCTTTATACAAGCGCGTTCGCAGCCGCTTTGCGAACGCGGATCCGCTTCCAGTGTGAATGAGCGGTAAGGCTCACAAAGTTTCAAGTTTTCGCATCTGTTATGCTGTTATCCCATCTACCTAGGTCCCTAACCACTCATGTTCATCTGTGCTGCTAAGCACGATTGATATTGCTCCCGTGCTTGTCTAAGACACAAGCTGAAGTGCAATAAAAACGGATCTGAGCTGCTCCTAGCCTGCTCCAGAGCATAGTTTTAGCTGCTCCCAACCTGCTCCAAAACAGCTGTTTCAGCTGCTCCCGTGGCTACTCCCAAGTATATTTCATGAGTTCCACCCCTGGATTGGGGACTGGGGAGGAAGCTATTGCTTAGTCCCCAGTTTTTGATAGCAGTTTTAGTACAAATGCACTCTCTCACCCCCTCAGTTCTGTGAAAACTTTCAGGGATATCTAAAGAGAAAATAAAGTTTTTAATGCTTGTGCTCTCTAAGCACTCGAGGCTGACCACCTGATTCGACGACGCGAAAGAGTGCAAGTAGCCCTTCGTTCTAATAGGAGATTTTAAGTGGCTGCCCAAACTTAGAAAAGTCTAGGATATGAGCTTAGCCAGTTTTACATAGACTCTTCTGCAACATCTCATGAACCTTATAAATAATGCATTACTCAAACTGGATCGAGTTTTCCGGTTGGTTCATCAGTTCTCAAGAAATGTTTCACATTATAAAGCAAATCACTATTGTAATTCCGGCATTGCATTTTTTCACAGTTTCGAACGAATCTAAGCTTGAATGAAGTGTATCGGTTTTGACTAAGGAACAGGAGAACAAGACCCTCAAGTCAAACATAAGTTTTAGATATCGGATCACAGGATGAACAATTAGGGGCTATGTCCATTTGACTTTTGTATAAGATGCATGACTAATAATTAAATGGGCTGAGGGGGCTGTGTCTTATGCACAAAGCTCAGTTTGCACATGTTGATTTGATACAGATATTTAATTAGTTTTTCTTTGTTTTCTCTTCTTTAGCACATCACGTTACATGCAGCATCTGAAAACAAAGGCAAAACACCACGGGGCTCCACTTTGGCTTCTCAAGGACCGAAATAAAGTGTTCGAAGGTACTTTTCTTATTTTCTGATCAATTATTCAGGTGACATTGCATGATTGTTGCAAGCAGCATAGGAAAGAATACTCAATATTCTTTTAAAGAGATCCTTTTCCAATTCAAAATTCTGTAACCTTTTTTTTTTATAGAAAACCTGTTGGTCTCAGCGTCATAATGAACATTACTCTATGTATAGAGCAGTATCACTAAGGGACTGGCTGTAAAACGAACTGGAGAAATTTGCTCCTACAAGCATTGAGCTCATACTCTTACCAAAGACCTATTTTAGCAGTGAACACTATTGTGACATGTCAAGGCACAGCTCCGTCTCTGTCGAATGTGAAAACAGCATTCTCTATATTTTCAAGCATGAGTGCCGACGCAGATGACAGAGTGACGTTTGGTGTTGTTGAGAAGGTGCTTTATATCGCTGTTTGAAATTGCAATGATCGCAGTGGCCGATCAGACTGCAGATAATGTTTTGTAATCCCACTGCCTTCTATAATTCTGCATGTTGATCTGAATGCCAGAACTTGCAGAAGAAAACACAACTGACATTGAGGAAACTTGCTGCAGATGCATTGCTCAGCTGTATTGCCTGCTTTCCACAACAGGTGGTGGCACTTCTCGACAAGAGCACTCAACACGACTCAGTTGTATACATCGGTGCCCATTGTCAAAAATTTTAATAATATAGCTCTATTTTTCACAGAATGGAGTTGCACCTTAAACGTTTTTATGGGAATCTGTGTCACAAAAAGAAAACCGTTGATAATAAGTTCAGTTTGCTAAATGAAGGCATTGATTCATCCAGCTCGTTTTACAGCCCACCTTTCAATTGACACCGCCCTATGTGGAGAGCAAGTCGTCTGTTTCTTGCGTAGACATTACGGTGACGTCAGAAAGGTGACGAGCTCTCATTGGCTTTGAGCGGAAGATATAGTGGGTAGACCACAATGCTAGACAGCATGAGGTCTACCCACTATTTTTTTTTTGTTCAATCGGTCAATAAGAGCTCGGCCTTCTGACATCACTGCAACCCCTGTGCAAGAAGCAGACAAACTTGTGCTCCGCATAGGATTACGGATACTCAAAAGTGCTTTCCGTAATATAATTTACGGAAAGCCTACTCTGAGTGCCCTTTTACGGACAACTTTTAAACACTTTTACGGATACTAGAGCGATTTCCGTAATAGGTTTTACGGATTGCATATTCCAGTCCGTTGTTTTACGGACAGCTCTTGAATAGCGTTACGGATAGTAGAGCACTTTCCGTAATCTGTTTTGCGGAACGTCCTTTAATTTGCGGATTGTGTATGCGTTTAAAAGGATCTTTCCGTTATTAGGATTACGGATGACCTTTCCGGCAGCATAGGTGCCAGAGAATTTCTCCGTAAAAGAGGGCAAATTTTTTTACAGTGTATACACGCACCCAGCATAGAGGGAGGACCCATGAAAAATTTTTCATTGAGAGCATGATCGTTACACACTCCACTTCTGAATAAATGTGAACTTGTCTAGGTCAATTTGATCATCCCAAAGAGCACACGAGTGTGTCGTCGGAGCAGCGCATCCGAAAGCATCCAAAACTCCCCGTAACCAAGCATAGAAAATCATAATGCTCGCGTGATGACTGCACGACACACTATGAACTTTATTATTAATCGATTCATGTCTACTGTGGCAAAATAAAATGCGCCTACGGGTAAAGTTATAAGCGGGGCTATTAGCACACACTACTCATCGCTGTATGCATGATAATAATGTTACTGGATTTTCTACACGACGATTCATCAGAGCTTGCTGCGCATTGTACTAGCGAGTTGACATTTCTGCTCTTATTCTAAATGTATTACAAAATATAAATAGGGACAATTAAGAATTGCAAACATTTCCCACATATAGCCCTAATTTATGGAGGCTTTCTCACGACGCGAGGCCATATCAGCTCAGAACAATCCCCGTTATCACATGGTCAGGCAAGCGCGGGTCGTTAATCGAGCCTACGCGGCCCCAATTAGTGACCGGAAGCCGGGCGCGAACACAATGTAAACTCTCTCGATTGTTCCTCCCTCCTCCTTCCTCTCCCCCTTCCCACTTCCCGCTCTGTCCCTCCCCCACTTTAAAATAAAGGCGGGCTGTTAGCGTCGCGAAAGGGGCGTCACTTCACAACGCTTCCAAGCGCCTTTGTGAGTCAGCAGGATGGCACTCGTCGTTTCGTGACGTCACCTCCGGGAGGGTCATTCAATGTTGCCAACCGCCCGGAACAATAAAAAGAAACCAATGATGTTAACGGCGCGTCGTTATGCTCGGTAATGGCGCGCCAAGATGAATTACGAAACGATGAGCTCAGATGCGTCGGCTAATGGTTGTAGCTTTTATGGGTACCTTTCGGGGGCTTGAGGGTCATGTCTTGTCACGATCAAAATACGGAATATGATTCTAGATTTTATTCAGAAGGAGCGAGTTGGTTCAACGATTCAAATATTATTGTAACTTTACATAAAATGGTTCTGGAAGTGGTATAAACACCCCTTAAAAACTTTCGTCTGATTTCTTCCGAGAGATTCAAATGACTGGAATCGCTTGCCTACATCTTTTACAACAACGACAACAAAAGAAATTGCATGTTTTTATGCAGCTTGAGGTTAGTCTGCGACAACAGCGACTTGTCTCTCAGCTGCAGATGAGCAATTAAACCAGGGCCGCTAGCCTGGGGTCTTTAACGTGCACCACACAGTGGTGATACACGACCGCACACCGGTACCATGCTCATCCAGATCGAAACGGGCAGGCGTGGGGATTGAACCCAGGATCTTTGGGTCCTGGGTTTGAGTGCAGCGCGAGCTTTCGTGGTTTGGAGAGCTGGTATGCACTAGCCCGCTCGGACACCAATTCTTCCTTGCATCGTTGACATCGATTGTTAACTAAGCTTTCTTTGTTATTAGAATCACTGACCGAAGGTTTCAAATTGTCGATCTATGGTATAGGTTGCTTTTATTGTTGCTTTGAATTTTCTACTCCAATCTGCCATCCGGCAAGCCCCGATGGTAAAATAAATGAGCAGAGCAATAAACAAAAAATTCAGAACTTTGCCAAGATCAATAGAGAATATATCATTTCATGCGGTAACGATTCCATAGCTTGTCACTCCAAATCGCGAAGTGTGTCCGCAATACATTCCCGAAGTACTCACTTTGCACAAATTGAGAAATAGTGAGCCCGTGGAGAAGTCGTTTGCCTAACAGCTTTCTTGTTTTTCAGACCTATTTACGTGTCTGCCTGGTTTGCATATATGCGCCTAATAAAAACAAAAAGAAGAAGAATAACTTCGTCTTTTTTTAGCAATGTTTTACTCTGACGCAGCTGAAGGATTACCTTCTTAATTAAAATTAACAAAAATAATTAAAAACAAATCTAATATATCGAGGTGAAGTACACAACATTGCTGCAGGCAGTCAAACAGCCACGCCTTGGGGCTCTTATCAGCATCATTCCCATTTACTTCAACCTAAAGTGGCAAATTAAGCTCTATCATAACGTAACCTCTTATGTTATATCTAATGGTTGTTGCAATATGCAAGGTGCCATACTTGGTCTGGAATAGCATCAACCGACGACATATAAGTCGTGCAGTTTTTTGGCGGGCCCGAACTGAGCACGCCAGCTGTTATCAAGTTTGCTTTAAGATGTAAAATAAGCGTAGTAAAGGTGAAAAAGGTTACGATCATTGTTTTAGCTAACACCTGCTCTTTTCTGAAAAAAAAAAAAATGCCTAACCTAGATACGTCAATAGCTAAAAAGTAGTAGTATATGGCCTCCAAATGTTACTGCGGTAGTACGTGGCCTCGAAATGTTACTCGTTTTCTTGCGGCCGGTCGGCCGCAAGAAAACGAGTAACATTTGGAGGCTGCAAAATTAAGAAGACAGACTTAAGAGAAAACCGTTTGACAGTTTTCTACAACTTGTTACCTCACGTCGCGGCTTGTATATTGTCACGAATAAACAGGCGGGGAAACAAAGAATAACTGGGAAAACTGAAACGTTTAATGGGGGCGAACTTGTGCCCAAAAATTAAAAGTAAACAAAAGATAACAGCAGAGCGCCGCGGGCGGCGAAAGAGCAGAGACGAACGCTGGGGCGAAACTGACTCTGGCACTCTACGCGAAGTCCCTTATGTACATGCGTAAGCTTCTGGAAGAATCGGCGTAGAATGTTCGACGCGTAGAACATTCTAAGCCGATTCCGGTTCGCTGGGAGCGCGCACGTTAGGGAGGTTACCCAAAATCAGGTCATATAAAGGGTTCTCCATACACTTCGCCCGAACGTTCCCACTGTAGAAAGGAGTCTCAACATGCACCCTGGCCTCGGGCAAGACCCTCGCAGTCCCGTCCACTAAGTACACGAGACTCGACGTTCCGGTCAGTTTGTCGTCTGGTACGAGGCTTCGGCGCACTACGACAGTGTTGCAGCCTGTGTCACGCAACACAGTGACAGCTTGTCCGTGGAGTTTTCCCGCAACTACAGGCATGTCCCCCATCAGGCGAGAAGTCCCGGACACTGCGTTTACCACTGGCACCTTGGTGCCGTCCCTTAGCTCGACATAGCCACCTTTCACACGACCGGATAATGCGTCGAGCTCCTCCCTGCTTGCCTGAACACAGGAAACTTGCGATCCTCCGTCCCGGTTCCAACATTGACTGAACGTGTGACCGAACTTTCCGCGATTTCGGCAGGTCCCAGCTTGGCTGCTCGGTTTCTGACCGCTCTTGCACTGTGCCGCTAGGTATACACTTCTGCCGCAAAGAAAACATTTCCTAAGAAGTTTACTGGCCTTGCACAGTAGACCGTTCGATGTCGGTCGAGATCGACTTGCCGCAGAGTCTGGTGTAGCCCCTTCTCTCCTGGCCGGCTCCTGTTCTTGGGCCTCCAGATAGCGGTCTGCGAGGTCAGCCATTTCGCCTAGCTGTTTGCTCTTTCTTTCTCTTAAAGGGATACTCCACCGTTTTTTTCATTGTCTCCGATTTGCTTGAAATTTTGCTAAACTAACCAACAAACATTGCTAAAGTAATTCCAAATATTAGGTCAAAATATTGTTTTTTCGTGAAGTTATTGAATTTACAGTTTTGGTCTTCACCATGTTTTTCAAACTGAAAGTCTCTACTGGCAACAACGAAAAAGTGACGTCAGTGGAAGGCAGGGGTTAACTTTTTGGACTACAGAAGTTGTTCTTAACGGATTTGAAGCAGTTTCTTGGTGTCAAATGGGTGCTTTGGAAGCTCGCTCCCGTATCCGCGCTCCAGCACGGAACAAATGATTGGCATATTCGATTTTTAGACAACTTGCTCGACTGGCAAGCCTGGCTGCCACTGACGTCACGGCACGGAAAAGTGCGCGAATATTTGAATATTGGTTTTTGCACCATTTTCATTTGCCGATTTCACAATACCTATTATGAATTTCGCGATACTAAATAGCATACCGGAAAGGCTAAAGGCCAGGGAGTTAGAAAATATAGTTAGTTGATGTAGCTCAAAAAATCGGTGGACTACCCCTTTAAGAAGAGCGACATTTTTGACAAAACGCTCCGAACGAACTGATCCGTGAGCAGCGAATTCTGTAAGGCGACAAAATCCTTCGCCGTCCCGGACAGGTCGACCCAACGGTCAAACAGGCTAGACAACCTCGCCGCATATTGTGTACCGGTTTCCCCTTTTTCCGGCTTAGCACTTCTAAACTTGTCTCGGAAGCCGTCCGCAGTTAACCGAAACCTCTGCAGGAGCGCTTTCTTTACGTTATCGTATTCGACGAAATCCTCGGGGGTTAGCCTAGAAAAGACTCCAAGTGCCTCCCCCGCCAAGCATACGCTAAGCGCAGTGGCCCAGTGTTCGCGGGGTCACATCTGCCCGCTCGCTAGTCTCTCAAAGCGCATCAGGTAGGCATCAAGGTCGTCTTTCTTCTCGTCGAAGGTGGGCAGCCAACGCTGAGGACTCTTCCATAGCGTTATCCCGGTCCCGTTTTCGGCGGAGCTACTGGTAACAGGGATCGGCGACGCGTTCTGTAATTCCTGCAGCCTGATCTTCAGCTCTAGGGTTTGGTGCTCCGCTTCGACACTCCTCTCTTGCTCCTGCGCTCTCACGGCTCTCGTATTCTCCCTCTCTTAGTCCACCCATTCCTTCAGGGCCGAACCCTTGAGCCCGAGTTCTTTTCCGCAGGCCATTAGCTCGTGGAGCTCCATGCCTGAAGTCGCGTGGACCCTTCGCTGGATAGTCTGACTCTAGAACCTCTCTTCTGCTCCCGATCGGTAAGCCGGGTTGTGTGCTCCCGCAACGGCGTCAGCCTCACAACGCGCTCCCTACGGCGTGGCAAACTCACTCGCTCACCCTCCTCCTCTCGGGATAGATTGTCACAGTGGACAGCAGGTCCTGTCGCGGACGCCAGTTTGTCACAGGTTCGGATGTTAAAGATCCCATTTAAACAAACAAATTTGGAATTTGACTTGGACCGCTGTCCAGGTGTTAGGACCACACCTTGGCGATAGACATCCTGAAAGGCGGGAGGAATTGAGAGCAAAGCATGCCGACGTTAAGAACAGTATTTTATAAAATAATTCAAAAGTAAGGGAAGGGCACACAGGACGTACACACAGTCGAAAGAAGGAAAGAAAAAAAATATCACAAGTGAAATCGAGGTTGTCATACAGTTTTGGAGGGGGAGAGCCGAGTCAGCGCTCCAAGGTGCCGGTAGAGGCCCGGTTCATTGCGCCGCCAGTCGGGGTCGAGAAGGCGTGGTGGCTTGGGTGTTGTAGTGACGCACAGCACTCACTCACAAGCACTCACACCCCTCTCCGTCGAATACCTTCTCGGTGGTCGAAGAACCATACCGCCGCGGATCTGCTCAGCGCCGACCATCCACACCGTCGCAACCTAGCTCCGTGGTTTGTGTTCCACAACCCTCGCGCGCCCGGGATCCCGTCTTTTCTTTTTTTTTTTCTCTTCCTCCAATCTCGCACGAAAACAAAAATCCTAAGCTCGCGCTCCCGTCCTCGGCGCTCGTGCACCCCACTCACAAATACGGGAACGGACAACACCATAACCATTGAAGGACAAAAATAGTTATTGAATTCTGTGACAAACTTGCTCCTGGATTACCTCTCTTTCTTTAACGGAGACTCGGTACGACGATCAGATGCACAGGGCGTGCGTCGTCCTCGGTAACGATGCGGTGCTTCGCAACGGCGGTTTGGCGTACCTTCGACGACGTCGCAAAGTAGTCGCGGTATTTGGCGAGGAGGTTAAGCAGCTGCCGTCGTTCCGGGCCCGGGAGCTTAGGGTCAATGTTGAGCTGCGCTGGCGACGTACTGCCTTGCTGAGGTGGCAAGGTTTCGTCAGTAATTACGGCGATTTCGGCGGCGTTTTGAAGTTCCTCGGCGTGACCCACGGGTGCACCTTTCGTGAGGTGTTGAGTTTCATTTCGGAAGTTCGTCACGAGGACCCCAGTCCACCCATCCTGAAGTTCAGCTACTCCTCTTGCGGCGCCTATTCCTCTTCCCAGGAGCAATTGAAGGTTGCCTTCCAGGACAACTTCGCCGCAGGTAGTTGTATCGGCCACGACGGGTACGACAACAATTGATCGCGGAGGCAGGTTCACGTGGTCGGCGGCGACTCGGACGGCGGGCGATGCTGTTTGGAGTTTCTCTGAAGGCGGAACAGGCTTCCGCAGCGTCAATCTGTTCTCACCCAGGTCGATGACGGCGTCGTATTCGCACAGAAAGTCCATGCCGAGAATGACATCTCTGGAAGAGTCTTGTAGAACGACGAATTTCACAGGGCACGTTTCGCCGTGAATTTCGACGCGAGCAGTGCAACTTCCGACAGGCGTGATCGAATTTGTGGTCCGGCGGGTCGAATTTGTGGTCCTCCCCAGGGCGTCGTAACTTTTCGCAGGCGGCGAGAGAGCCTCCCGCTCATGACTGAGTAGTCTGCTCCGGTGTCCACGAGTGCCGATGCGTCGTAGCCGTCGATAACAACATTTAGGTTGTTGGACACCGTTGCAGGGGCTTCGTTGCGATGCGTGGCGTCGGGAGAGTGGGAGCGCTCCGGCGTTCTTGGAGGCTCTTTACTTTGGTCGTCTTCGGCAACGCCACCCCCAGGCGTTGCCGCACTTAGTTTTCCCAACGAGATAGGGGAGGCCGGCTGTCCCGTCGAGAGCGTCGGAAGGGCGAAAGCTCACGTCGAGGCGAAGGCGAACGGGAACCTCGGGGTGGAGTCGGCACCGGGGACAGGGGTCGTCGGAGGTACTCCTCGATGTCTCTTGGTCGCTCCCCAAGGCGAGGTCGCGGGTCGCTCGGCGCGAAGCCTCGCAGGCCCATTTGTCGGTACGGGCACCTCCGGTAGACGCGATTGGCCTCGCTGCAGTGATAACACAGCGGTCGTCGATCGGCCGTGCGCCAGACATCTGTCTTTCTAGGCGCCGGTTGTTCAGTGCGGACGAGCTGGGGTTGCCCTTCCCGACGTCGCAAAGTCTGCGGCTCATGTAGGTCACGTCGAGATGGCGTCGAATACTCCCGGGCAGCTGGAGCCGGTCTCCGAGCTACCGCGGCGTAGGTCAGTGAAGACTCCTCGGGTACTGCTGCGCTGGCAGGAGCCTCAGGTTGGAATGCCCGCTGAACTTCCTCGCGGACAACTTCGGCTATTGACAGCGAAGCAGGCTGGTGGGCAGCAGGCAGGAACTTCTTGATTTCCTCCCGGACGACGTCCCGGATGATGTCGCGGATGTCCGGGATGCTGCAGCTGGACGACGAGAGGGCAGCGAAGCCGGGAAGTCTCTGGTAGTGTGAGGCCCGTGCGTGAAGGGCACGTTCGATGTTGGTGGCCTCAGTGATGAAACCTTGGACAGTGGTAGGCGGGCTCCGCACGAGGCCCCGAAGATGTTTTCTTTCATGCGCCACATTAGGATTCGCAACTTTTTCTCTTCGGCAGCGTTTGGGTCGGCGTGGTTCATGAGGCGGAGAACGTCTTCGACGAAGCTTGTGACGCTCTCGTTTGGCCCTTGGTGTCTTGCTTGGAGAAGTTCTTCGGCACGCTGTCGTCGCTGCTGGTTGGCAAAGGTGCGTCGCAGCTCGGCCTGGAACTCTTCCCACGACGAAATCGACGCTTCGTGGTTCTCGAACCAGGTGCGCGCCGTGCCTTCCAGAGCAAAATAGACATTCTGAAGGCACTGATCTGGTGTCCATTGGTTATGCCGGGCCACTCGTTCGTAATGCTGTAGCCAATCCTCCACATCCCCATGGGCCTCACCATGGAATGGCGTCGGATTGCGTGGGGCGACACCATGAAGACGACGGATGGAGCGGTTGAGGTCTGCGGCGACTGGTTGTTCATCGTCGTCCTGTTTGACCGCTCGGTCCTGGGTGGCAAGAGTCCAAATTCCGGGTGTAGGCCTTGAATGCGGCGATGCGGCGACTCTATCGGGTCTTGGTAGTGTCTTCGTCGGGTCGTCGGGGGCTTGCTGTCGGACTTGCACTCCAGGCCCTCGGAGGGGTACGTTGCAGGGGCATGCGATTACCCCGCACCTCCACCAAAATGTCACGAATAAACAGGCGGGGAAACAAAGAATAACTGGGGAAACTGAAACGTTTAATGGGGGCGAACTTGTGCCCAAAAATTAAAAGTAAACAAAAGATAACAGCAGAGCGTCGCGGGCGTCGAGGTCGGCGAAAGAGCAGAGTCGAACGCTGGGGCGAAACTGACTCTGGCTCGCTACGCGAAGTCCCTTATGTAGATGCGTAAGCTTCTGGAAGAATCGGCGTAGAATGTTCGACGCGTAGAACATTCGAACCTCGAACAAGCCCCCAACAGGGTTCTCGAATTTACCAGAAAACTAAAATGCAGGAATAACAAAAGATGCGTCGCTCCCAGGAATCGAAAACTGGCTTTTCGCGTGGGATGGAACCCGATAACCGTTAGGCCACGCGCGCACTGCCTACTTGGTCAGCTGTGCGCGCGGCAATATGCCAGAGTATTTAAATTATTTATAAGCCAAAAAGTAAAAGTAAATATAAAATGAAGACAAAAATGTTCGTTGTCTTTATTTGAGGCGATATGAAGTAGCCTAAATACGCCTTCTATTGGTCGACGTTGACTTTCAATCTGAACCTTTATAAGCTCGCTTCTAACTTTTGACTAAGAAAATCACGTTGTTGCGGCATTCTCTCTGCTTATTTAGAACAGCACAATTTACCAAGTATCTTTCTTTAAACACAACGATAATGGCACTAGCCGGGTGAGTCATTTTAGTTTTCCAAATTGCACTCACAAGGACGCAATTAATTGCATTTGGCGGGTTCGGTTGCTGCACGAACAAAGAAACGATGATCGGTACCTTTGGTCTTTTGAAGGATTGGTGAAGCAATATGTTATAGGCGACAGGGAACCATAAAAAAGACCGTGTGACGCGACGGGGAAACATTCTACGAAGCGAAGCAACGAGTCTCCGAACCACGCAAGCATAAAAGAAAGGGCCATTTTAATTGATTTAGTTGTGAGCATGCCTTCTTCTTCGTAAAGTTGAAGTAGCTATAATTTCCTAAGCTGGTTTTATAGAATTTCCCAAAGCTAGACCGCTCTTCGTGAAACACCTCACGGCACAGGCGTGCGGAATAATGTATAAGCACTGCGATCGAAGTACCACCCCCCCCCCCCTTTCTCAGCCCTTCTCTCTCCCGACTTATTCAACAAACACGTATTAATAGGGCGTTCTTCAAACCAACAAGCGTGTTCAGAATGAACAAGCTTTTACGCTATGCAAAATCTGGTGCAATACGCATTATGTGTACATATGACATATTTAGTTAAATTTCCCGTGAAAAGGTATATTAAACTATATTAAACTAAAAAGAAAAAAAACATTGGTCGAGTGTAAACAAAAAATGTATGTGGCCGCTCATGTCAATACACTCCAGGGTGGTAGTATAAGAGGAAGGAAAGCTCGTGGAAACATTAAACTATACACCGCATGTAAGCGATTTGGCGAGCTACGAGACAAGCGACGTCAACCCGCTTCGCAGTTGCTCTGTCAGTCTCGCGACGTGACAAACCGCACGAAAGCGACGGGAGCAAGCGACCAAGGCGATGAGAGACGTCTTCTAGAAATCCAAAAACCTAGCGACGCGACGAACGACAGTAGATATCCCCGTTGCTCGTCGCTGACTCTCGTCGCTGTAGCCTTCGCTCGTCTCGTCACTTGGTAAATCGCTTAAGTGCGGTTCAGCCTGAATAATTTAAATTTCACTCGTTTGAGTTCTTGTATGGAGAATTTGTTTTTTAAACCCACGTTAATTTGTATAAACATTATTCCGCGACCTTGATTAAACACTCCAGATTAGCAGCCGTACTGCATCAAGTTCCCTTTCTATGACAAAATAAATTAATAGTCAGACATTGCTTCCAGTATTGGTGGTAACGCGTCACAAGTAACGACGTTACCGGTAAGACGTTACTTTTTTCGGTAACAAGTAACGTACTCGCTACTTTTTCAATCAGTAACGAATAACGTTCTTACGTTACTTATGTGGAATAACGGGTAACGGAGTTACGTTACTCGTTACATTTTCATCCCAAAACTTGAAAGAAGTTACACTTCACTTTTCTGTGTTGCTGGATGTCAAGCCATAAAACTTTTTTTGTTTTGTTTTATTTTGCGTTTTGTTTTGCGAGTATTTAGGTAAAACTGTAAAAAAATATGAAGTAAATATGTTGTGTCTGCAAGGCCATATTGCTTTTCTAAATATGAATTCGTTTATGCATACATGTACCGTCAAAACGCTAAAACGTGTTAATTCATAATTTAAAAAGTAACGCAAAAGTAACGTGAGTCATTTTTATCGGTAACGGTGACGGTAACGCGTTACTTTTATTTCGAAGTAACGTAGGACGGTGAGGCGTTACTTTCATTTGCAAGTAACGTGTAACGTATTTCATTACTTTTTTCGGTAACGCTTAAAACAAACATTATTAAAAAAAAAGAAAGAAAAAAAGAAACTACGCTCACAATAAAGAAAAAGGAATATGTGGGTAACTTGCAGCTCTCGAGGGTTATTCTAAACTTGAATTAAATGTATCAATTAAAGGAGGATTTTTTTTTTTCAAACAAAAGCTAGTTTTCTAGAAATTTGATACACACAATGTGCTTATTTGCAAATTATAAAACATAATAAAACTATGAACTGTATTAAAGGTATCGTTTAGATTTGGATCCCATAGCGGCATAAGTGGGAACGGTAGTTATGAAAAATTAAAAATCTCTACTAATTGAATTTGTTTAGACACACTTGTTACAAGTACTGGGAGCCGTATAGATCTGCGCCCAATACCATTAATTTTATCAGCCCTGCACATATAGGGCATTCAGAATAAACACATAATTTTTACATACTTCATACCAATAATTTTCACACTTTTCTAGTAATAAATGTTTGTGTGTAAGTTGCTAGAAAAATAAGAAAGCAAAAGCCTCAGGAACCTCTAGAAATTAATGAATATCCATTTAAATGAAACGTGTTAATTTTAGTGATCTTTTGCCTTGGATTTAATTCCAGACAGAACATGAAGATACTTGACATGTTTCTATAAAGGTGAAACTAGACCGAAAGAAGCTTAATCTGGGGAGCCCAAGGAAATTAGATTCATAGATATGCATACATTGCGCGGCAATGTTACGAAAACACGACGTCGACGCTTTTTTTTTTTGCTTTAATTTGAAACGGTTTTCTCGAGCACCAAATTTTACGGGTTAGGTTAGTACCTCAGATGCCTACTTTCCATCACACTTGTATGCTTTATGAAGGCATTTTAAGTTAAAGAAATAAACATCTAAAACCGCCGATCCCTCGAACGTGCAAGGACTGTCTCGCCGCCTACGCGCAGCAACAGTGCAAGGCGAACAAGCCATCCCCGGGTTTCTCTTAGTATAGAAGGATTGTTACCAACACTATTCTAGAGATGGCAAGGGCTCAGTCGGAGAACTAACCCATGCGCTACATTTCGACACCCGGCAGTGCCATTTTAAAGTAAAATTTAAAAAAAAGCCTGAAAGTTGTGATTGCGCTGATAATGTCGCGCAAAGTACCTGCTTGTACCAAGACGTTCCTTCTGGACAAACAGTCGTGCGTGTGGACGAATGCAGCTAATGCCGGCAAATATAAGCACACGAATGTTTAATTGTTATTAAAATAATTATTTTGACAAAGACCCGAACATATATGATGCGACCTAGTGCCAAATATTGTTTATTCTAGAACCACGCAGCTCGAGGAGTTTAAACCGACTTTTTGAACAGGATGTCAGCCCTCGATACAGTCACAGCGATACCGGAAGGAATCGGCGAGTCAAAATAACGCTGGGGTGGGAGCGCGCATAAAACTAATCTTTCCAAATAATTTCGGAATCGGAGATATTTCGTGAAAAAGAGCTTCAGGCGAGAAACAGAATAGAATGCATACGACATCGAATGAGGATACCTGCGCTAACCTAGCAAATGCAACAGCGTTTCTGTCGTAGGCAACATTTACAACATGGGTCACGCAATGTAATGGTCCTGGGTTGGACAAGTATTCTAAGATAATCTTAAATTCTCGCAGCGTTGGCATGTATGAGGGCCTTATTCGTCGGACCTGAATCTGAGCTCGAGCTACAGGGTGTGCGGACATATATTGTTGCACAGCGCACGTGACAGATTTTACGTGGTCAGAACTTCTAGGATTTTTTTCTTTTTAAGCTCGACGCGATCTTGCTGGCTGCCGACAGTGGGACCTCTCTTAAGTCCTCGACATTAATTTAACGAGATATGAAAAAAAAAGGAAAAGATATATGCCGTATTTTTGGTGATACATTGACTGCACGCTTTTTACTCTAAATATTGGCTTTTGGGTGCTCACTTTGACTCATCTTACGCTAGCGAGCGTCTGCACAACGTTTCAGATTTAAGGATGCCAAACAAGTAAATTAAACTTTTTTAATACTCGACAAGCCTATTTTGGGGTGTGGATATCCTCGTACATTAACAGGAACCATATACAAAAATAGCACAAAGAAAAAAAGGAAAATAGACACCGGTTTCAAACCTCACTTATAGACGTAGCACCGACACGTGCGGAACTTGAATCCCTATTTTACGTTTCTATGGCATGACCAAGTAGATTACGAATGTGGTTTACACAACGTGCAAGTTCGTCCGCTCCTTGCCCTCACCTCGTGCGTTTGTTTACCCCCCAAATGCACCCACGTGTGTTTGTTTGTTCCACCCCCGACCTCCACTAACGATGACGCGAGCTTGGCTGCCTCGTCATCGCGCGATTCTTTGCGCGTTCTCTAAGCTGCCCTTTTGATTGGCTCGTCCCTCTTTGCGCTCCCATGTGCAAAAGCCGCATTTTAGAACACTCGCTCGCCTTAGAGTTGCCACCAGCTTATGAAATGCAGGGCATGACCGATATATTAATCCCGCTTCTTGCTTTGCGATCCGTTTTGCGGTGCTCTTATCGGTTGATGCTGCGATCTTACTGGCTGCGAAGCTAGAGTAAGATCGCCAGGACCCGCCACGCCCCGCGTTTATTAAGCTGTCGGTGGCTATATAGAGTCTGGTAAGAAGCCAGGGAAAACATAGTTTTATGGAGGCGTCAGGGTGATGGCCAATGCTTTGCTAAGAGATCATGTTTAAGTAGCTCAATTTCTCAACAAAACGTCGGCCGCCACTCTAAAGCCATGGTCACACTGCAAAGTCATCATAAAAAATGAAAGTGCCATCTGCAGACATAAAAATAAAGGTGATTGCGCAGGCAAACCAGTAAACGGTCATGCTAAAAAGAAAAAAAACAAAAAAAAACGCCGGAGACGAGGGGTCACAAAACAGGGAGTCAAACACAACACCATCTCCAATTATACAGTTGGTGTTGTCCCCACTCTTGTGTCCCCTCGATTCCGGGTTTTTTCAGTATGAAAGACCGTAAGCGCCGTCTTAAGTGTGTCTCTTCCTTGTATGACGGTACTGTCGCCTTGGTCGTACAAACACTGTCTGCTCCGCACACATGTTGGAAGCAAATGTATCAAGCAAACGTGCTTGCAACATCTCTGAGGTGTGTCCACCGGTAATTTTGTCATCACGTCTGCTGCGAATGCAGTGTCTCTTGCAGGATGTATGAGCAGTGATGCCGCGACTTAGAGGGGAAAATAAAGCAATTCTGTATTTGAAAGAAAAAAATTAAATTGTCTTTATTTCGGCTTCCAGGATTACGAATATCAAAAGTACATTTCAGATTCATTCGCTGAGTAGCCACAACGGTGCTTTCAAAAATAGCGCCGAAGCTCCGCTTTCCCGTCCTGCGCTGGCGTCATTTTTTGTGGTTGCAAGTAGAGACCATCAGTTTGAAAAAAACATGGTGAGGACCAAGATTGTAAATTCTATAACTTCGCGGGAAAAAGAAGATATTTTTCCCCCCGCGTTCGGTGCCGCAGGGGAATCATGACGTATACTATTCGGAGATCTCAAGATTTCCGCGCCTTCCTCGAGCCTTACCTAACCGAGCGATGAAAAGGGCTGCACGCAAGCGACACGCGCGAGTCAGCTGAAACTTCCGGGTGTGACGTCACACCCAGTGGTTGATTGTTCGATTTTCCTCGCGTCTATGATACGTTAGGGTCAAATGGTTGTGATATTCAAAATCACAAAATAAAGATACGCTTAAATCCACCTCTAACTCACTTTTTCCCCTTTTTTCAGGATTTTCCAGTTTTTCTTTCTTTTTTTTTTCAAGGCTTGGTGGAGTTGTCTTTTGCACAGCTTTTCTCTCATGTTTTTCTTCTTCTTTCTTTATAGTGAATTAAGTCAAGCTTGCCTCTAACTTTCGTTATCTCGATATCTTCTAATTTATGTAATCTGATATCCCCTCCAAGTTTATCCCAAACACATTCTACCCATCTGTACAGCCCAGAGGCCATTGGGAACACCGCTAGGCGGAAAAAGGCCGGGCCCACGCGGACCCATCCTCTCCCGGCGCTAAGCGACGGACATCCTGCGCTCATTAGATGCCGTTGCGTTAATTCCCACTAACGAGGAGGCGTGGTACCCGGCGAGGACAAAGCGGCCGTCCGCGCTAAGTGAGCCCTTCTACCACCGCGGTCCCGGCGGCCGGTTACAGTTCAAGCGCGCGCACAAAAGCTCGGCCGGCGACACAGCCATTAATGCATTCAGGGGCTCCGCGCTTCCTGCGGCCCCAATGCCTTTCATTACGCTTCGTTGACGCATGAGCCGACCGCACGGGGAAAGTATACGCGCTCGATAGACCAGTCATGAGTCTATCTTCACGCACGTGACTGCACTACCTCTTGAGGCCGAGCACAGAGAGTGGGATCGGGTGATGGATGGATTGGTCCGGCGACCGCGTAGCTTCCACAGCACTGTCAGCTTAGGGGGTTAACGAAGTATAAAAGAACCGATCTCTTTTCTTTTTTTCATTTTGTCGACGAAAGTTAAATAATATGCAGCTCGGTGCGGCCGGATTGTTGTAGTATGCCCACCGCGCGTCGGTGACTTCATCAAGTGCGCGATGCGTGACACTCTGGCTCGTTGATGCTCTGCAGCGGCTCGGGGAGAGTGAGGCTGACACGATCAAAGACGACGGCCGCGATAATAAAAGGAGGTCCGTCAATGCGGGCTGCCGTAGCGTAACTCGGTATTTATGAGCGTCAAATAAAGACTGTTCCTTGGGCGAGTTTGGCATTGCGCCGCTTTCACCCGGATGGTAGAAGCGACAGTGTCGGTCCTATGCTTGGCGTAGGACCGATATCGCGTTTATCACCTAGAATAATCGAGGCCTACGACTATCTTCCCCTTACTCCGTGGAGCGCCATCTGAGTCGGATGGCGGCAACTTGCCAAATACACCCAAGCCCCATACCAAACATCCTTCGACGCGTTGACTGTACCATAGCCTCCTGTATACTGACAAAGCCTGGCAGATCGCCACGAGAAGCGGTCGCGGAAATGGAAAAGGTGGATCGGCAGACAACGGATGAGAGGAGCCACGTGACTGGCGCGCCGCTGCGGCGAGACGCCTAAACACACTTCTCCCGAGCGAACAACTGTGCTTGGGGTCCTCGCCGCTGCAAAACCTGTGCGCTGACGTCCAGGTTCCCCGAAAAATGGCTCTTTGATGCTCTGTGCTACCAGATCTTCGCGCTCAAAATCTGCAACCGGGCAGTTTATGGCTTCGTCGTCGAACTGCCAGGCTTTGTGAGTCTAGAGGTGGCTATGAATGGACACGAGGGTCGAGGCCCAGCCGAAAGCTGACGCGGCGCTCGTTGTCCAATGAGTGTCTTCACTCGCTTGTTCCGAAATTTAAGCTAATACTCTTGCCACACGGCAAAGCTTAGTGTCATTTTTATAGAATGACACTAAGCGGCTAATCGACTCGCGATTCTGTCTACCAGTGACGCGCGTGCACCCCGCTGCGCAATGAGTGGCGGGCGTTGATTGGCCTCTCGACGAATGTAATTAAAATTAAATTACGATTCTTTTTATTCTGTGGCAAATTTATAAGATGTAGGAGCGTAATGCGATAGCCTCATAGGGGTTAAATTCTCACGCAGTGAAATGAGCGTGAAAATGCAATTTTCTAACGGATTTCTTTTTCTTCGTGTGGCGTGAGTGGCACCTTTTTTTAGAGCTTTCTAATGCGAAAGCATTAACTATCCCATGGAGCGCAGCCGGCGTCGCCTGTAACCGCGAAATCGGCACCTAAATTCCGGCTGAGCCAAACGAGCAATAAATTTCCATTGGCAGCGACGCGTCATAGTTCCAAAGGCTGCCACCCCACAGATAAGCCCTCCTCCTGGCGCTGCGGCCAGCGCGCGGGTAAAAGGCCGCAGAGGCCTGCGGGCGGCAGGCCTCTGCGGAGGCCAGTGGGGCGCTGCATGTAGGAACGCGCTGCGTGTACGAATGATTTCGAATTCCTACACGTATCAGTCTTAAATGTCTTGTAGCAGACTGTTATCCACAGTATAAAATGTTGCGCTTGTAACGCTGCTACAGTGTAGTAAATACAATGAACTTATATATGATCGCCGTTGCCGTCATCTCGTGAACTTGATGGTGTAGTGCGTGAATGGAAGTAAAGTCTCGGCATCAGAAATCGAAAGGTAGGAAGACAGTTTCTGTTCCGGTTGAGTTATATCAAAAATAAAATTAAAAAAATATTGAGAGGTACATAAAAAAAATACCGAGGAAAAAAAGAAAGTTTCATTGTGCATAATATTCGCGTATACGCTGTGCTGTAGATTCGACCTCAATAAATATCGAGAGGGTTGAGCGTACTCAACAAAACTATTGGACGGCATTGTTCGCAGTTTTAATGCTGTAACCAAGAAAAAAAAATAAACTGAAGCAAGCCCAGTGCGGCAATTTATTGAGTTTTACGCCCCCTATACTTGTCAGCAAAGTTTTTAAACTTATTTTGGCCTTTAGCATTTTTATGTGGATTTATTCTGGTGCCACCTGTTTTTATTATAATCAAAGGCAAATGATGGGCATTCCTGGTAACATTGCGTGGTACGACATATACTTTAGAACGAACGACCATTTAAACATTATTCTCATTCTGTCAGGGCAAAAAAGCGACTGATCATATTACTCGTGGGTAGCTGAGATGGATTATAAATATATATACAGATAAACACGGAGGATAAAGAAAAATAGAAAAAGCAAACTTTTCTTGAATTTGTGCGGTGCTTCAAAGCACTCCAAAGCAAGAGTATATAATATCTAGTGTGTTTCCTTCATATCGTGTCGGCTTTTGCTCGTCTCCTGCCACGAGAAGACGGGTAATCTTTCGGCAGCAACCAGAACCGGGCGGCCCTCCGGCCACCAAAAGAAGACGTGGAAAGTGCCCACAACGGGTGCAGCCCAAGCTGACCGCGGACTGGAAGCTACGTGCTGAGGGGACGAGTCGTACATCCATTTCACGCCACGTGATCACGCTCTCGCTTGTACTCACGGGCAGGAAGCGAGGCAGGTGATTGAAGGAACGCCGCTGATTGGTCCGGCGAGCACGTAGCTCCCCCTGCTCTGCCAGTTTATGGGCGAACCGAGAATAGGGACGGGCCCTCCTCCCCAAATCCCCCACGTCCTAGAACCAGTAGGGAAAGAGAAAGGAAGGGGCGCCACCGGAAGTCGGCGCTTGGAGCGGAGGAGAGCTGGCAACTTCCGGTTGGGATAAAGTCGACAAACGAACTTCCGGCGACACCATTCGGCCATTTCCGCGTCATCGCGAACGCCGCCCGGAGGGGCAGGGGACCAAGAGCGGGGGGGATCACGGAAGCCAATCGAGAAGCCATCGGCTTTCGGGATGTTATGGTCTCGAGACCGTGTAGAGCGGGGGCAGTCATCGGCGCCGAGCAGCGGGTAACCGATGCCTTGTTCTGCAACTCAGTCGGGGGTCCCGGATAGACGTCGTTAGGAAGTTTAGCGGAGACGGTTCGGGGCTGTATACGATCGATGGCGCGACTCTCGTCTGGGCAACGCTGCACGCAAGGCATCCTAGCGAGGCCCGAGAGGGGCATCGCTTGATTCCGCCACGAATGAAGCGCCGGCGAGCAGCGGCGTCCGGTAATCTTCACTGCGATCTTTGTAATACGATTAATTAATTACGACTTTGTTCGACATTACGCGGTAAGCCGAACACTAGCTGGTCAAAGGCGCGCATTCTTATTCTAGCAGACGAAGCACCTGACTTGTGTAAGTATAGTGAAAATGTTCTCTTTATGCAAGTTGGGCTACCCCGTCAGGCAGTCCTCACGCTATCACTACTATTAATTATTCTTCACGTGTACGAATATCTCTCCAAATATACAGCTAGTAAGAGAAGGTTTCATTGATTTGTGTATGCTAACTTCCTCATGTGCGCTAAAATGCTGTTAACGGAAACAAAGTAATGACCCTGAAAGTCATCATACAAGCTCTATAGTGGTAATTTGAAATCTTAAGGCTAGCAGCAGACACCGACATTTCACGAGTAGCTTCTTGCGACGTATAACATATCATGAAGGTCAATAGGCAAGAACACTAGAGGGGCGCGCGTATCTTACTTGACTGTTTATTTTTATTTTAATTTATTTATTCTTTAATGTGTGGGTCTGCATTAAAAACCAGGGTGGCGCAGGAAGAAAGGGTCGGTGTGCAAATATAATTGAGCCTCTTTACAGGTGTTAAAATGTGCAATAGTTTTATAACTGTCGACCAACCCTATATTATAACACATAATGCATAGCCTACGTCTCCGTTATACATTTTAAGTGTACGCGTGTGCGGGTGGGTTAAAGGGGGGGGGGGGGGGGGGGGTGAGAGGGGAAACGGCGTGAATAAAGCTCTTGGGAGTTTGTAGTTCATATCCTGAGTTTAGGAAGCTTTTCATTACTTGAATAGCTGTTCTTCACACCAAAAAATCATCATTGTGTGCATGCTAATCGCTCTCTCTGCAGAATCATATACTCAACGTTGCACGCATGGCAATAGATGTACATAACTCTTTCTGGATAAGGATTTGTCAGGAACCTACATAGGCGGTCGATACGAATATTTTCTGAAAACACTTTTACAAAACAAAATCGGATGTATATATATATATATATATATATATATATATATATATATATATATATATTGGTGAATTAATACCGTAAGTCCACGTAAGTTTTGCATATTACTTTCTCATAGCGGCGTTCCTTTGCATTACCCTTTTTGATGATCTGGGGACGGGTGCAAAAAACCGTCATTTCCACGTTACGACAAAAGACTGCTGAATTACCGTTATAATTGCGTTATTGAAAAAAAATATATTGCGAGCGACCACACAAAGTATGCCGCGATTGGCGCAGCGTTGCTAAAAGTTGTGATTTAGGAGATTCACTTTTAGTCTGTGTGTCAATGTGCTTTAGAATACTTGCTGTACAAGCTTTGCTTCTAGCTCATTGGTAGATGGCTGTAGATGTCGATAGCGTGACTAACTCGGTAGCATGCGAACGCGCTCGACGTTGACCTTCGGAAGATTGTTGCTCTCATATTTTTTACAGGAAGAAAACTACGCCTTGGAATTTCCCACGGTAAAAGTGATCTGCTCAGTGCAAATTCAAATAAACTGAGCTTTCTATGTACAAGCGCCAATTTTTCCGGCTCGCTTTACAGCATCATATCCGCTTGTGCCACCCTATAGTGCTGATGCCGACACCTGCCTTATAACTTAACATTACGCGATGATAAAGGTGTGATTGCTTCGTAAAAGACTGACTCAAAGCTCGAAACGTCTTGGGCGAAGTTGATGACCTAGAGTGCAACGATGGTGGCATAACCGACAGGGCTCTTGTCCCGCCACAACATAGAAGCGCTGGTCGTGTTGCTTGCCTTTCCAAGAGAGTGCGCCGAGAATCTTACAATGCCAAGAAAATAACCATGTTGGAGCTACGACGAAAAACAAAAATACCCATACTTATTTGCACGTGTTCTCTGCTGCTTTGCGTGTGCCGACGGGGAGCTGCAACAATGTTCGCTCCGTACCATGAAAACTGTTTTCGCGGCAGATGATAAGTCGCTTTACCTGCCTCTCGCGGTATGATTGCACCTTAACACTACTCGTAGTTCTCTCTATTAAAGGGGAACTCCGCCGATTTTTTTAAGCTACCTAATCCAAAGGCATGATCTAAATTCCGGATGACTTCCTGATTCCGAAATTTTATCTCGTTCCCACAAATTCACTCAAGTTAATTAAGAAAGTGATATTTTGTTCGCTACCGAAACCGGAAAATCGTTCTCCCTAGTTTTTCCCCAGTTTTCCCCGTCACCGAAACATGACGTAACCGGCGGGCAGCGAGGCCCGCGGCCGGTGATCGAGTACGCTCGCGCCCGCCTTTCACGCGTCTAACAGCGAGAAAACCTGGACGTTCGTGCTATCTGAACTTGATAATAGTCTCTGTTTTCTCAAGTATGGCCTTGGCCTACCTGCTGAACTATGGGAAAGTAAAAAAAAAGAATACCGGAAGCAATTGGGATTTTTAGATAACCATTTTTGGAACTTGGTATACTCTCAAGCCGCAGCTCGCTAATTTCACAAAATCACTAGCGAATTCGTCCTCCTTCTATCAGAACCTCGCAGTTACGCTTGCGAAAAAAGGTCAAAGAGTCACACTATACATTTTTTGAGAAATTATCCAAGCACCATGGAAATTGCTCGAAATGTGAATACAGGTGCCCCACGTGCTCGTCTTACCCGAAGGAACGTGCCACTTGTATTAAAATTTCGTTAGAAAAGTTACTCTTGCAAAAGCACGTGTAACTAGTCTTTTAGAATGCATATGCTCCTTGGTGCTTAAGTAGTTTAGTAAAATATCTACAGACCATTCCAGAAAAGCGCTTCTCGTCGGTGCCATTTTCAGCGTTTGTGCTTGTGGTGTGCATCTTGCTCGCCCTCTAAAGCAATGATCATGCGCGTGCTGGGCTGTGACCTAAAACATGTAACCTGCGATTCTCGTAAACATTGGAACTTACGGAATGGAATGAACTGCATTTTCGTAGGCCAGATGACGAGTTTCTGTCCAGGCAGATTGAACTAAAACTAAAAATAAAAGAACTCCGCAACCACCAAGCCATACATCAAGGTGCAATGAAAGGCGTATAACATACAGAAATACACTATTGATCTTCAGATACAGAATATTCTCTTGAAATATTCTTTAGTTGAGCAAATATTCAAATAAAGCAAATATTCAAATAATATTTGCTTGAAATACTGCGTTCAGCACAAAAACGCATCATAATTTTTTCACTTCAAAATAAGGTGAAAGTTAGCCCTCCAAAATGTATATCCATGTAAAAAGGTTTTTTTTTTTTATTGTTTGAGTAGAATGCAACACGCTCATCAAACACTCATCCCCGAGTACAAACGGGTAAAAGTGCCAATCCATATAAGATTTTTTTATTAGGTTTTGGTTTTCAGACAGCCTCCATCAGCTGTAAATTTGCGTGCCTCTTCTCAACGACATTAATATTTTCATAGTTTTAAAACTTTCTAGCCCTATATAACATTTCTTCGCATTTTATTAAAATAAGGACGCTTCCACCTCCTCTTCTGTTAGAAAGAAATCGGAATGCGAACCAGGCAATGGCCCTATCGTATATCAATGAAGCTCAACAGCTGCTCCCTAAACCTCCGTAATACCAGACAAGAATATCGTTGTGTGGAAAGTCATGTCTAAACTCAGACTTGAGCTTTGTCTAGACGTTTCACTTCTCGTCTTCAACAAACGGCTGCGCGAGTGAAACTCTGAGAGAGCAGCCCGAGCTAGATTCGATGTCCAAAACAAATATAATATGTTTCTAAAGAAAAATGAAGCACTTGTGAACAACAAATGTGACTGCGCCAAGTGTCGACTATAGGGATGGACAATGCACTATTTTTTTCGATATTATTAGCGTTTTTCTCTGATCGGATGTTATATGGTTACAGCCGACTTGAGTCCACGCTGGCCGCTCTTGAAGCTGAGCAGCAAGCGGTGCTCTTGAAGTATCCATCAAAAGCAGCGCTGGTCGCTCTTAAAGGATACTCTACTCGCAGCACGCGGCTACCAAGTATGTAACCGCGTGCTCAAGCCCTTAGGTTTATAAGCTATTCCGAGCATAAGCGAGAATGTTTCATGCGACACTAGTTATCTGGGTACACCCTATTGAGAAATCTCATTTTTATGAGAAATTTCTGTGTCTATAAACAGATATGAATCATACAAGATATCTAAGAACATATAGGAACCATATTAGAGTATATAAGAACTATGTAAGATACTTAATGACATAATATAACCAGATGAGAAACTTGTGAGAAGTTTCTTATAAGTTTCTTATGTGGTTTTTTTATGTTCTTATATAGCTTATACAGTTCTAATATAGTTTTTTACGGTTCTTATATGCTCTTATATATCTTGCAGGATTCATATGTGTTTAGTGGACACAAACAATTTCTCATACAAGTGGCTTTTTCACTAGGGTGCACAGCTCGCACAAAAACACCTTGACATGGCTGGCATCCATTGCTGCCGTTGAGCTCTTTTGTTTTTTCTCTCACGAAAACAGGTATAAAAAACGTTTTCCCCGGAATTGCTTCTATAATCTACTGCAGAGAACAGATTGCTACCTATTGCAAAAAAAACTTTCAACCTAGAAGCTGCGAAAAAATAATCTCGATCACTGGCGCCCAGAAAGCCACTTCGTGGCTTTCCGGGTCACTTGTCCGCCTGCCTGCCAGTGATGCATATGGGTAGGGAAAAGTAGGGATATTTTATTGTTGCCAGTAGACAGCCACCTTCTGGAAACCTCTCGACCAGCGTAACTCGAAAATTCAGTAACTTGAAGACAAAATAATATTTTTATAAAATATTTTGGTTATGAGTTTAGAAAGGGCTATTAGATGGCAGTCTGGAAATTTCCAGCCAAATCGAAGTGGAGGTGCCCGTTTAAAGGGCCCCCCCGCTTCATTTTTGTTTTTGAAAAACAAGGCAGACCTCTTCAGTATTACCTATGAAGACCACACGTCAAATATTACGACGTAGTCCGGTCTAAATGTTTCTTAAACGGTCCGACAAATTTTGCAACTCAACAAGTTTCCGAAATCGGCTGACTCGAGCGGGCGAATCGAGGCCCAACCATCAGCGCGGTCACGGCTACGGCGTGGGCGTAAACAACTTTGAGCTAAACGTCATCAGAATTGCCCCCTTTTGCTTGTTTTTACTTCTCCGGCCAGAGTAGCGCATGACGTCGGCAACGTTTCCTCTCGGCGCGCTTGTACAGCGCGCTTCTTCAGAGCCGTCCGGCCGCCCCGCCGTGGTCCCGCCGTTTTGCCGTTTCCCGCGTAATAACCGCTGTCGTAGTCTCACCGTTTGTGAGTATTGTCTCTCGGAGTTTCGTCCACAGTATGGATGCTACGTGCGCAGACTTATGCCGCAGGTGTGCAGACGTCGTCGAATGTCACAGACGCCAATACGTGGTGAAGTGTGCGGTACAGACGGCACTTGCACCTGGCAAACGTCCGCCCAAATCCCACCCGTCGTTGCGAAGACGATCGCGTGACATCTTGTACCATGTGATACCCATATTCTTGGCGGCCCGAGGTCAATGTTGCCGGGCGGAGCCGAAGTTTCGATTTCAATGTCTACTCGTGTTTAAATTTCGATTTAAAATATATATGCGATTTTTTGCGAAGCAAATGACGCAGTATCGTTTACTAGAACTTTTAATGCAAAATCATTCATCATTATCCCGAAATCTTCGGAAGTGAGCAGAGTTGCTCTTCAATCAATTATTTTCACTTCCAATAAAATCTGCTAAGTTCGAGTTACCTGAACATATGATGTAGTAGCCTCTTAAGAAGAACAAAAGCGGCGTTGCTAGGTAATCCTTTTTTCGACAACAGAGCTCCTTGAAATGGCGCGTAACGCTTGTGGGTAGGGCCTGTACACTACTACACTAAAATCTGAACTGATCACTGACTATAGTCCGGTAATATGATGTCTTGTGTCACATAATGTCTTTGGAATTTACCTTTTAGGTGAGGCCTGGCCGGCGACAACTTCAAAGGCACCTGCAGGCCCCTTCATCAGACGTTGCAGCACCAACCGTGTCTGCTACAATTGACGAACCGACCGCACTACGCCCTACTAATTTTTCGTCAGCATCAGATGCCCTCGACTTGAGCAGTCGTTCTTCTTACTCCAAGATATCAACTGAAACTGCCCCAGACGCTTTCGACTCAAGCAGTGGTCCGTGTTCTTCCAAGACAACACAAGCACCTCTCCAGTCAAGTGCATTTGTACATGGACTGGACTAAGAGTTTACTGCCACGACTCCTGCACCTTGCAAGTATCACGACTGCGGTGTGCAAGCGTGGCCTGTGATGGTCCAACTATGCAACACAGTGGGATGACCACCAGGGCTGCGGTGTGCAAGCGGGGCCTCTGATGGTCAACTGTGCTACACAGTGGGAGGACCTTCAAGTCTACGGTGTGAAAGCGAGGCCTCTGATGGTCCACTGTGCTACACAGTGAGAGGTCCTTTTGAAGTCTCTGAGAGCAGAACACAGCTACGCAGCAACAAACACTGCGACCCAGTCAACAGAGACGCAAACAGTATATCTACCGGGTGGTTCCCGTTTCTACCTGTTCCCATTTCAACCTTCCCGTTTCGACCCGGTTCAAAACGAACTTCTCGTTTCATCTTTCCCGATTTCGCCCTATCCTGAAACGACCTTCCCGCTTCGACCATTGTTCGTTATCAGTTGGGTCGATCCAAGCGTCCAATGTCTGTCCTCCTTGGTGACCTCATTGCGCCCGCTCCCGAAACAACCTTGAAGATTTCATTACCAGCAGTTACTTTCTGCACGCTTTTCTGGTGTTTCTGGTGGCTACAGTGCTGCAAACGAACATAGCAGTTATCGCTGCCACAACGGCGCAGGACGACTTCGTTCATGATAGGCTATTTTTGATAGCACCCGGACGAATGGCCATTTTTCCATTCAACAGTGGGGCTACCACGAAAACCGAGGACCACGGACCAACAACGACACAGAGTCCTGGCACCGTAAGATATAAAAGCGGTGGCGGGGAGGGCTCACCAAAGCATTTACAGCTTCACCGATCTGATCAAACCGGATGAGGCCTTGAGAAGAGTATATTGCCGCGCGCGCAGCTGGCCTAGTAGCAAGCGCGCACGAGGCCTAACGGTTACCGTACCTGGCTCCCACGCAAAAAGCCAGGGTTCGATTCCTGGAAGCGGCGCATCTTTTTGTTTACTCCTGCAGACTAGTATTCTGGTAAATTCGAGAATCCTGTTGGCTTGTTCGAGGTCCGAATGTTCTACGTGTCGAACTTTCTATGCCGATTATTCCAGAAGCCCACGGATGTACATAAGGGGCATTGCGAGCCACAGTCAGTCTCGCCCCAGCGTTCGACTCTGCTGTCACGCCGACTTCGACGGCTGCGATGCTCTGCTTTATTCTGTTTTCTTTTTAATTCGGGGCACACGTTCGCCCCCATTAAACGTTTCAGATTCCCCAGTTATTCTTTGTTTCTTCGTTTGTTCCTTTGTGACAATATTTGCAGCAGCTTGCAAATGGTAGTGCCGTGCGGGCCAGGGGGCACAAGGGGGTCAGCAAGGATCGCAAGCTATTAGAATAGAAGTGTCGCCTTTCTCATGGCACGATTACCCTGTTCAGCTTTCTCAACAAGGCGAAGGCCTTTTCTGGTCTATAATTTTTTTCCTGTGTCAGTGAGGGTCCAGTGTTTGAAATCGTAAACAAACTAAAGTCGAAATCATACGCTTGTCAACCTGTTTGATTTATCGCTCTCAAAAATATCTAGTTCAATATTAGGGAGATTTAAAAAAGCGTACGCAAGCACTTTGGGTACCCCCAAAATAGCGTCGAGATGTAAAAACCTATGGCGACGGTAACTTTAGCTTACCTAAAGTCCTTGGGTACGTTATTCCGAGACTCCCTTATTGTACAGAGCGTGACACTATTAGCGCTAACATGCGCTCGTCGTTTTTCTTTTATGTTCATCTCATAGAATGAAAAGGCTGCCATAAAAAATATTAGGGCCTCTGGAAGTGCTCATCTGACCCACTAACCTAAGCGGTAAATTTTGGTGCCTACTAATACTATTTCAAAGAAAAATTCTGAAAAGCGCGAAAATCATGTTCTCGGTTACAGTGTCGCGCAGTAGACATAGTCCGTTTTGGGCTTGCACGTTTTGGAGACCATCTTGAATAAAACGTTTTAAGCGGTTGAAGCAGGAATGCATTACGGTTAAGTATGTCTGAAAGGGTTCTATACTTTAAGAATACGTTGACGTGCAAAAGTATTTCAGAACATCATCTTAAGCAAAAAAAGGTGCGCAGACCAGGGTTGAACGATGGAGAATTTTGGCGAAGAGGTTGCGATATGTAGGGCCTCATACAAACGGGTTGAAACATAACATATTGAAACATAGGTAGGGCGTTTCGGTAATGAGTCGAAACGGGCCAGATTCAAACGGGAAGTTTGTTCCGGGAATGGGTCAAAGCGGAACGGGTTGTTTGGGGCTACACCCTATCTATCAATGTTGCAAACTCTGTCGGAAGCCGACTGTTGTTTTTGCACAGGACTCAACCTTGATGATTTAGCCAAGATCGTTGCTGCCGTTAATATGGTGTACAGATCTGGCACCATGAACACTGAAGACCAAGTGTTGATGACGTTGATGCGCCTACGCATGTGCTTACTTTATGGAAACCTTGCACGGCGCTTTCATATATCAGTTGCGCAAGTTGGAAGAGTGTTCCACAAGCTCATGAACATCCTAGCAGGCATTATCTCCAAACTAATTGTCTGTCTGCCAAAATACGTGATTCTAGCCACTCTACCTGCTGAGTTCATCAATATTGGATACGCAAATACCACTGTGATCATCGATTGTACAGAAGCCACACTCCCAATTCCAAAACGGTTGTATGCCACTAGATTTTAAAATAATTAAAGGGGCTATGCAACGATGCTTGGTTACAAAACTTCGCACTCAGCACAAGCATATTGGCCCTTATATAGTCTGACACAAGTGTGCTAAAAACGGAGCGCCACTTCTCTAGAAGTTCTTTCGCCGTTGGTGACATAGTTTTAGGGGATCGCAGTACCCACGTGACGGCAGTCGAATAAGGCTCATGGACTGGACACAAGCACTCCGCTTCGGCTCGTAACAATCAATGCCTCGGCGGAAAGTCACGTGGTGGCTCGCGTCCAATCCCTGCGGCCACGGTAACAGCCGAACTCGAAGAATGTCTGGAGCCCAGGACCCGCGCTTTCGACAAAACGTGCGCGTTTTTTTTTTTTTTGGTTTTTTTTTTAAATATAGCGCATGGCTAGGTTTAACGTTGGAGGCATAGTATCGGCCCCGGATCACACGGCCCCTCGTTAGGGCTGCCAGTTGATGATGTGAACGCTGCTCGTTTTCTCGATATTTTTTCTGCAACTGCTATTCTGTCGAGACAAAAGTTCACTTCTTTTCTATGGGTTATCAACGAAAAGAAATAATTCCGAGCAGTATATAGCAACAGTACGAAACTTGTTTAACAGCCCCTTTGAACTTGTTTTCATTTTACTGATAAGCTCAGACAGGCACGATTGTGTTATGAACGGGCTAGGCACATGCTGCGTGTGATTTAGCAAGCACTGCCTGACAAAATCGTGGCAGGCTTAACAACTTCCTTACCACTCCTATCAAATTTAAACAAATCCTAACTGTGTGTTTTTGTGCAAGCTATTGTTAGCTTACACAACCCCACACCGCACGTGCATAGCTCATTCACGATATACCCTGTGCCTCTGTGCCTCCCCAACTTTATGAATGTGATTAAGACAATTTTTTCCAGCCAGGATTGAAAACAAACACCATGAATATATTATACAATCATTGTTCTGGCCGGAATAACCGAGAGAAAGACAAAAGAGATTGAGGTAAAAGCCTCAAGTGGCCGCATCAGCTTCAAAAAAGAAACGTGACGGTAGATACCTCCGCACGTTTGCACTTGATTGTTTGGCCTAAAGAAAAGTTGTACTGGCAAATTGCGTCTGTTGCTTTGAACCTACTATTGGTACAATGTAAATAAAATAGCACAGGGGCAGGTGGCCACCACTTGTGGAAAACCGCTAGCGTTCAACTGTTTTCTGCAACGTTGTCAAGGTGGTTTAGTTTTCGCAGCGCACCAGTCCCCCCACGGACGAGGGGAGAGAGTGTGAAGAGTGCGCTTTCTTTTGTTTTTTTACTGTATCTCATCTCTCTCTCGCTCAGGTCTTCCCCGCTCTTTCTCAAAGCATCACGGGAACTATGGTAGCCTTGGCAGTGTAGCATGAAAAAGTTGGTGGTGAGCACCTAAATAAAGTTATCTGCTGGCTTTTAAGGACGGATGCCTATAATGTGCAGCTTCGATCACAAAGAAACGTTAACTTTCCTCTCGGGAAAGCACGATCTTTGCGGACTGACCTCCTCTTCCCCCCCCCCCCCCCCCCCCCGGACGGCTTTTTTTTTGGGGGCAAGCAGAAATTTAAGGGGGACGGCCGTTCACCCTTGCCCCCCTGTAGGGCCGCCCCTGCCACACAGGGTCACCTCCGTCCCAGTCTTCTATTGGTATGCCGCTCTAGCAACAGGTTCATACAGCTTTCCGTGCTCAGTGTACATGTTACCCCTGAAGTTTGAGTGTAAACAGCTATTAACGAAGTTCTCAGGTACGGTTGACATCTTCTTAGGCACTTTAGACAGGATAGACGCGGTCCCCCCCCCCCCCCCCCCCCCAACCTCACCTTCCGGCTACTTTTCTTTCTAGAGTTCGCCTTCCTGACCTGTGGTGATTTCAGAGAGTGCACTTCTCGCACATTCTTCAAGTGAAACCCGCTTCTTTAAAAAAGAAAAAAATGCATGCAAAGGCATCGGTAGATATTGGTGCCATCGTTTATGTGCCGTAACTTAAGGCTCGTTCAGCGTTTACTAAGGTATCAGCTCTTGTATTCTCTTACGACAAGAGAACACCATGGCACGCTCTATTTAAAAAGTATTTTAAAGGATAGTCAGGCCGAAAAATATTTACAAAGATAGTTTTCGGTAACTTCCACCGCTTGGTCTTTACCCTCGGAGGAATCGCGGGCTCAGGGATACGAGCTTCCGGGGCATGGCACGCAACAAGAGGTGTTTTACTTCAGAAACCACCGCCATCTGGAGGATCGCTGGGGAAACAAAAAAATACACTCTTTTCTGCTAAGCGGCCGAACATGTGTAACGGCAGGAGGTGAGCTTTCGGCCAAAGTTGCTCTGCTCACCAGCGATCTCAAAGGGCCTGCTATGGGATGTTCGTTCTCCGGGCACTTGGCGACGTCGATTTAGCACATTCTAATATGCTTGTTGGGTTTATATATTCTGACTTGCAGTGTAAAATCGCTGGATATCACCGCTATTAAATCTACCACTCCACAACCAAAACATTCAAAGCAGAGCCCTCTGTTTTATTTATTCGGACTATTCCCCTTACGCAAGCATATCAGGATTTCGCCAATCAGCTACCTTGACACTCTTTCTCACCGCCGCAGGATATCTCGTCTTTCTCTTCTTCATCGGATCTTTTTTACAACAGTCATCTCAGACAAAGATTGTTATCACCTCCTTACCGCATATTCCCTCGTCTCGACCATTCTTTTAAACTCCGTTTGATTTCATCGTCAACCGTCACTCACCAAGTGTCTACTTTACCATTGGCCATTGACGACTGGAACTCACTGCCTGACGTAATTGTTTCCTTATCTGATACTGAAAATTTTTCTGCAGCCATTAGCTTATTCTTTCTAACCCATGACTAGATTACAACGGCTTTTGTAGATAAATTGTTTTGTTATTTGTTTTTTTTTGTTTTTTTTTAAATGGTCCACTCCCTTGTATAATGCCCCTTGGGCCTTCAAGGAATAATAGATGATGATGATGATGATGATTTGATTGCAATGTAACACTACACTTAGTTTCAGCTTACGATAGACCGCAGCGGACGCTACGAACCATCTGAGCCAATTCACCGCTGTGAACGGACCACGTGACTACGCGTCCTACGCGTCGCTGCGCACCTTCCTAAGGTCCCGTGACACTCACACAAGATCGCATTGGCTTCCAAGACTCGTGGCAACCCCTGCGGCCCATCGTGAGGTGAAAGAGAGTAGAATATGTGCTCAGTGGCTCGGGAAGTTTTCGTGATTAGGCTGGGGGAGGAATCCTTTATCCACAATCCTTTATCAAAAATAGAGAGTTTTAATTGATTGTATCGATGTCTCCGATAACGATGCCCTATACTCCGCCACCGCCTTTGCGCATGCATCGTATTAACATAGAGCTTGAGTAGATCGTTTCGATACCATCGATATCCGCGATAACGATAGTATCGTTATCGGAGGTATGGGAACGATCTACTAAAACCCTCTAATGTCAGAATTCCTAGAAGAGCGAGACCAAATTGACCCCGCTCATCTCGATTTCCAACGCCACTGAATGTTCCAACGTTGCGTCTTACGGTATGGTGGCTCCATCTCTCGCGGTTAAACCACATCATTCAATAACAACACGGGCGGACGAAAGGAACTGGTGCGGAGCTTCCTCACTATATCCGCCACCCAGCCTAATTAGTTCGATTATCATTGAAATCTTTCTCTTGACGTGCAACTGAAACGTATCATACCAGTGTCAATATAAAGACTGGTAGCGCCGTCTGGTGCGGAATGTTTGTAAAGTTGAGATGTTACACGGCGACAGTCATGCCAATCGCATTCGATGTTAGGTATTCGATTGTCTATAGTGAAACGCGATGTTCAATCGTTCGGTCAAGAGTTTGACCAGATGTACCTTTCATGCCTTTAAGCTGACATATACACGCTACCCCAAAAAAGCAACTAAATGCATTTACTCGTTACTCACTTAAAAAGTACCTAGATACATTGCTCGTTACCGATTCTCAAAAGAACGCGCTACTTTACCTCAAATGCAACGCGTGACTTTTCTCGTTAATTTGACGACCAAATATACAACTGCTTTTGTTTCGTAGTTTACTAGTTTCTTTTCAGTAGTCGTTGCACTTCAGCAGTAGCTGCCTCTCGAAGTTTTCATTAGTTATGTTTCTCCACTTCCTTGAGAATATATCTCCGGCGACGTTGAAGAGTCGTTCTACTGACGCGTTCGAAGGAACGGCAATATTTTGCTTCAGGAGGAGCTGGTGCATCTGGGATTTCCCTCCCTTGATATTTCTGCTTCTAAACTTCGAAGTTGAGAGTGGGTTCTGAGCCTTCCCATGTTGGTAACCTCCGAGCTTTTATTCGGTCTCTACATGTTTCTAGAAGGTTGAACAAGAGGACACAAGAAGGTTCTTCTTTTGTTTGCTTGCTGAAGGACATTCTTGGCTGTAGAGTTCGACTGATGGTGTTCAGCGACAAACGTTGCTATACTGTCATACGGCTTAGTTGCTTTTCGGGTTGCCCATCTGCCTTTGTCGCAAGAGACGCATACTCACGTTAGAATCAAAATGAGGTTGTTTAAACGCTGTTTAATTTTAATATGAGTTAGAATTAAACTCCTCAAAAGTAAGGAAATACCACTACTTTTTACTTGCGCTTAAAATTAACTAAGTACGTGACTCGTTCTTTTCTAAAATGTAACTAAATAGGTTTCTCGTTACTGAAAAAAAATGAAAGCCGTTTACAACCCCATGTAATACCGAATTGGAGCGCAGCTCTTGAGGAGAAGGAGGGAAGGGTACTGAGGGGAGGGTATACCTCTCCTCCCTCGCGATCCTGCCTGCTACTTCTCCTCCCCTCCTTCCCTCATCCTCCTCCATCTAGGGGGGGGGGGTCATGTGACCTTGGGGGTGACGTGACCTTGGGGGGCCCCCCAGAGACATTTTTCCGCTTGATTTAGGGGGCAAATTTTTCCGCTAGATTTAGCGGGGAAATTTTTTTGCTAGATTTAGCGGGGAAATTTTTGCGCTACATTTAGCGGGGACATTTACCTATAATGCACCGCGTGGTTACACCGACGGTGACGCCGACGGCGACGCCGACGCCGACGGCGACGCCGCTCAAGCCAGAAACGGGCGCCTTGGCTGCGCCCTAAACAGTAACTAGGTACAGGTAACTCGTTCTAGTAACGCGCTACGTATATGCCTGCGTTTAAGGCATTGATTCAGTCACAATGTATTTCTTTTCACACCTTTTGAATAGAACATCTGCTAACGTAGAATTGTGATATGGATGGCTGTACTGGCTATCTACAAAAAGAGTGACACAAAACATCGGCAGTTGTATTTTGATCTATCGGTCAAACCGTCATATGCGGGAATTCATTTTGAGAAACGCAATCGACACGTTCAGTCTCCATCCTCCTGACAAGCACTCGCCGACGAGTTTTTTCGAAGTGTCATCTAGCCGCCCTTTCCTCCTCTTCCTTCTTGCGACGGCACAAAGAGTTCACGTACCAAGTTTACGGAGTGAGGTAGATCTAGCAGGATATGTCCGTGCTCAATTTAGCTACTTATGTGCTTACGTACGGACGCAAACAATGAGTCGATTTGATGGCCCTCAATATACTATTGAATTTAAATTCGTGCAGGCACAATCGGGCAGATTCTTCCTGTGCTGATCGGAGGAGAAAATTATTTGACCACCTGAAGGCAACATTGTCATAGCTCGACGATCGTAGGTGTTTAGACATGGTGCAAATGTGCAAGTTTGTATAAACAAGCTAATGAACAAAGTGCAATTAAACTTTTCACAAGGGTGTCTGTATGTTGCACATTTATCATAATCAAATTCCTCGAGTATAGTTTTCTAGAAAACTAACTAAAGTCAAAAATATTTTGTAATTTCTGCGCAAAGTAAAAAAAAATGGAAGCAACCTATCTGGTTGACGCTGCTGCTCGGATTTTTTTTTTTTTTCATCTGGTCTAAGTACAGATATCAAAACGCGCTCAAGTTACTTTTCCATATTGCGCCATCACTGAATAGCAGAGTCAAGCAGACGGCTTGTCTTCGTTTTTCTATTTATGCATTGGGGTATGAGTAATAGGATTTTTATTTTGCTCGAATTTGTTCCCAAAGTCCTACTCATCAAATTACAGTCGGATAAATATAACACCTAAGAGCACTTTTGTGAAGAGCTTAATTGCTCTTCCTTGATAGCCTCAATTATACGATTTATTTTTTTTTTGCCCGTGTTGTGCTTAGTAACACCCTTCATAAGCCTCATGCATGGTGTAGTATGCTGTGAATAAACGCAAATTGTTACGCAACATTGTATCTAGAGCCGGCGAAAGGTTAAGAGTTCAGGGCGAAGGAGAAAGGAAGGCTGAGGAGGGCGTAGCTGGCGGAATGCTGGAGCGAGGAGGATTCCCCCCCCCTCTTCTCCAGCAATCCATCTGCTTCCTCCCTCTTCCTCAGCATTCCTTTCCGTCTCCCTGAACTCTTGCCTGTCACCGAATATAGGCTTATTCGCCTACATCTTTCGCTGTTGCATACCCAGTGCGCCTGCAACGTGTATTGGGCAGACGGTGCCTCATTTGCTCGCGGGATAAAGTTTGTAACGAAAACAAGGTTAATGAACGTTATAGGACAACGGTGACGGGAACGAAATAATAAAACGTTTCAACGCGGAAGACGTGAAAAATAACGCTAACGCAATGCTTGTCAGTACGTCGTCGGGAAGGATGCTTCACCTCAAGCAGAGTACAAGTGGAGAGAAGCCAGCTTCTGGGATCGAACACTTCCCGATGTCGTGCAGAGACTTGCACGACTGGGAAATATTCAACGCTTTTCTTCGTGTCGCTTCAGCAAACAAAGCATTCTCTCAAGTTGAACATCCCCCAAATTAAAGCTTTTGTGGCAATATTAAGAGCGAACACGTGGGTATTCACTAGTGGGCCTAATTTGATAAGCCTATTTCTAAATGCTCGTTTACTTTCATCCTACGTTTGTAGTCGGCATAAACAGAATCCGTTGGTCACCTTCGTTTGCCCACTCTCCGACGGCCAGTTTTAATCTTGTTGGTGACTTAATAGTCGGAACCACGTGGTATGGTCACATACAATGATTACGCGCTTACCCACGCGCTTCCCACCCTTGGCGTAGCCATGTAACTTCTGCTTCACGAGTCTCCCTCTTGGGCTCAGAAACTTGGGGTCCTGGGATCAATTCTCGTGGTGGACCCATGTTTATTTTAAAGAGTTGGCACGGTTATGAGAATCGATGGGGATGAAGTGTGTTGCCTGAAGCCTGTTTCCGGCCTGCCTCCTTTTCGTCCTATTGCGCCCACGCACTGAAAGTGGTCTCGAAGTGGTAACAAATGACGTCACAAAAGTCGGAGTGTCCTTCTGTCGGATATCGTGATCCTGTCGATTCTTGGTAAAAAGATCTAAAAAAAGTGCAAAAGAATGCAAGTGTTGTTGTCGTTGTGGCGTCCCATCTTTTGGCTGCAAAGCTTTTGAGAGCTGTCAAGCTGGAGAGTCACCTGCAGCGGAACAGTTGATTGCCACGTCCACCACCGCCGAAGTGACACTGCCAGGTTCACATCCGGTGATTACGTGACTCTTTTCTGACGTCATCGGGCAGAATCTGAGGGACCAATTTTTTGGGACGCGGTAACACCGACATTTGGGTACGCGTTCCAAGCACCATAAAAGAGGAGACTCCGGTCCGACAAGTGAATTCTCCATCATGGCAATGCGCCTGCGTATGATACGTAAAAGTTCTCGAATTCCCGACTAAACAAAATTATTACAAAAAATGGACCACCCACACTATCCACCTGACTTTGACATCTGCGGTATATGGCATTTTCTTAAATTAAAAACGACCTCAAAGGAAAAACGTTTTGTTGGCGTTCCTGATATCCATCCGCGCGCAACGCGACAACGTTACTTCGATGTATTTCGAAAAACACATTGTAAGAATGTTTACGGCAATGACACCATAGCTTCACAAGCAGAGTACCTTGAAGGCGATGACAGCCGCCAGTGAACATGTAAGCATTTACAAGAGCATTCCAAGATTTAAGCTGTCACACCTCGTGTACTATATGCCGTGCACAACTCAGAAGATAGCCTTGTGTAAACTTCTCCCTGGACGGACAAATCAAGAGTCTACCTTTTGTCACCTCATTTAGCTCTATGTGCATGATTTACAACTTTGCAAAAAATCAAATCCACGAACATATAAAATAAAAAAAATAAAAAAAAATTGGCAGCGACTTTTATTTTAAGAGTTCTATAATGCAGGGAATGGGGTATTTAAGCAACAATCGCTTCGATTTGATTGGAAGGCATTATAAAGTCGTTTCGTGAGCAAAAAATTCATTTAGGGGGCGGGACATTTGAGCACTTCCATGGTATGATTTCTCGCCGGGCTGTCTGGTCGGCTGAATACTCCACTGGTGTGCTTGTGAGTAGGTCCTGGACATGTACAGCTGCCCGCTCACGATCCACAGTTGATTCCGTAGCTAGGGCTATAAGATCCTATACCACAGCGGGGTCCCGAAGCCAGGTGAAGCTTTAAAGTGACTGCACAAAGCGGTTGCGTAACCCGTCACACCATTATTTCCCACGGGAGTGCCCGAATTTACTGGAAACGCGGCATAAAAATTTCAAAGAACGAACTTAACCAAGTAAAAAGTTAAAAAAAAAAGCGATAACTAGTGTTTTTCTACATACGGCGCCCGTCTGCTAACCAGGCAGCCATTGACTAACGCAACAACCGACAGACGGTGGCAGCGGCCCCCACGGCTTACGACAACTCAGCAGTTGCCTGGTCGCGCCAAAAGCAGACGTTATGTAGCTGAAACTACTCGACGAACCATCGGTTTTAGAAATAATGTACTAACTAATATAGTAGGACCGAAGAAGCGAACGTTTTTACAATTCGAAAGTGTGGTCTGATTTGGCGCGATCGCGCTGCTGTTGAGCTGCCGCAAGCCGCCGGACCCGCTGCCGCCATCTGTCGGTTGCTGCGTCAGTCAGAGGGTGCGCGCATGGCTTCCGAGATCCCGAAGCGCGCGCGCGAAGGCTTCTCCGGCCGTCCCATTCGTCTCGCTCCCCAGCAGAAGAGCGTAATTGCGCTACCTCTGTCGCTCGCCGCGAGGCGGTGCTGCCTGCCGAGTCATAACAGAGGGGCGATCCGTCAGCGTCACTGGTAGACGAGGGTAGAAAGTTGGGCGAGTTGGTGATTCAGAATGATTAAAAAGCGCAACAGGACAACGGACACAGAAGGAGACACAGACACAGCTCACTGGTAGAGATCTGCACTGGTACGGGCCAGACCGCGGGCCACGGGCCAACCCGGCACTCGAGCCGGGCTCGGGCTTCACGTCTACGTTCACGAAGGGCCCGGGGCGGGTACGGGCCTTGCATTCAAGTCTACAAGGGGGGCCAAAGCAAACCAAACCGTCCATTACGTTTTTTTTTTTGTTTTTTTTTTTTTTTTAGCGGCTTGTTTTTTGGAATTGTGCTCGGGGGTTGGGAGAGGAATTTCAGTGGGGGAGTAAACAGATGCTGAAGCATGTGTGTGGGTATATGTTTTTGTATGGTTCGGTGTGTGCAGCCAATGCTCTTCCAGAGGACTAGCGGCGCGGCGTTCCTTTTCGTCCCCGACGGCACCGCCGCCATCATACAATCGCTTCTCACCACAAACACGCACATACACATGCCTGTACAATGCGTACCCTCGCCGGAGTAAACCATCTGTACGCACAAGTGCTTGCATCCCCAATAGGGGTGAAGAGGTTCTCCCTGAGGGGTACTTTTCCTAAACAATTTCTCGCAGACCACGGCAAAAAACGACGACATTGCTGTTTTTATCTTCTTTTTTTTTTACGGTTGTGCGCAGCGAGAGTGACTAATTTAGAACTTTGCCCGCCTTGTCCAAACCCGTCGCAATGTTTCCCTTCCTTTTCAACTGTGACACATAGTTTTGTTTACTTCTGCTTGTCATTTTTGTTTTTCGGTCCTTTCCGCGTGTGTTTGATCGCAGAAAAGGAAGATCGGGTGATTTGTCTTAACAAGCTGCCTAGGCCTGCAGATTGGTCCAACTAATAAGGGCATAAGAAAAGCTTACAGTATTTACTTTGGGTATCGTAATCAACTTATGTGTAGCAGTTGCAAGCGAGCTCCCATGTCGCGCAATTTGTGAGATGACCATGATACAAAAAATTCTAGGATTGTTATAGAAAAGTTTCTACGGCAGTTCTTGGTCAACATAGGCATGACTCTGAAAGACAGAGCAGCGTATCGAAAGAAACTGCTTGAAGCCATATTGTATTGCAAAGTACTTCGCGTTTAACCTTAAAAATCAAGGTTTGCAATCAGTAAATATGCTAGGTTGGAATACTAAATAAACCCCGTTGGAAGAAGATTGAAATTTATAAATAAACCAGAGTTCTTTCTCTTGAGATCCCATTGTTTGTTTGCATATCAGTTAAGTTACATCACAAAGTGCATTACGGGATAAGGTGTTCTGTGGTACATGTGCCAAGAACTATACGTTTACAAGATAATTCTCAACCTTTACAATCAGTACCTGGAATTATCACGAAGTTTATAAAGGAATATGGCGAATTCATCGCGAGGTGGTTGTACCTCACCGCCATACGTTTTTCCCCAAAGCCGGGGTCACCCTTTTTGTGCATCCTACAAAAGACAGTGTGCACAGAGATTCAAACGCGAGTCACCACGAGATCTGAGCTTCGAATGCCTCACGGCAACGAGTTCAAGGAGACACTTGGCACGCGGCATTTGAACCACGGATATCGTGGTGACTGATATCTGCAGACTGTCTTTTGTATAACGCATAAGCAGTGTGACCCCTGCTTAAAACAGCGCAATACGACCTTCGAAAATTGCGGAATGAATATTAAAAATATTAAAGGAACGAGAACACGGACTTCACTATATAGTGTCAAACCTCGTGAGGCTCAAAAAGCTACGTCAAACAACTTGCGAAGGTAAAAAAGAAAAGAAAAAAATATTGCAGCATGATTATTTTTATTTAAGCGAGTACGAATTTCTTTTTATGTACGGAGATAATTTTTGTTTTGTCTTATTACGTGTTACAGAGTGCAATCACATATATCAAAAGGCGCGCTTGTAGCGCTAGCCGCAAGATGTCCAGATGAATATCTCAAATTAAATAATTAAATAAGTGTAGTGTCCTGAGGACACGAAGAAAGGGTCGACTAGTCCATTCGAACGTTGAACGAAAAAGCGTTTTTAATGCGAGTCATAGGTTGCCAGATCACGTTATGGTATGTACAGTGTTGCCAACATAAAAGCAGAACACAACATCATCCCCCCCCTGAAAAACGAAACAACTAAGCAAAAAATGGCTAATTTATATGAAAGTCCTGCAGACGGGAGGGACGCCGTCGTTCTCTTGTCGACGGTCCTCTGCAAGGTCCGTCCGACCACGTCGTTCCTCGGGCCTGTGTAGGCGCCGCAGAATCTTCCAGTCGAAGTCCAACAACAGGACATTCATCTTGTGACACTTGTACCGGCGATGTCAAAACTTCCCGACGTTGTTCAATGGAATCTGGTCCGATCGTAATTTGTATTGGCGTCTCCGAAGCTGCTAGGCGATGTTCGTCAACCAAGTCTGCGCCTCCAGAAACTTGACATGGTGTTGCCAAAGCTTCGCGATTCTCCCCAACGGAGTATTCGCCTTGGTTGTCCGAGACGGTTCTCCTGGCTGACTGCTCTTGATCTCCAGGAACGGGTAGCAAGTGTAGCAACCGTTTACTTCTTTCCGTGACGCACTCCTCAGGCACAGCCACCAGCTTGGAGGCATTCCAGCTGCGTCCGTCTTCCAAACGGAAAGTGCCTGGACCCACCTGTTTTTGTATTTTCAGTGGTCGGGAATATGATAGCTCACCCTTACCGCCATTTGTGGGTTTACGAACCCGTACGAAATCTCCCTCTTTGAATTTTGGAGTTTTGGCACTTCTTTTTGCATCTGTATACTCCTTCGTCGAGCGCTGCTTGCTTTGGACGCGAGCTCGTAACTGTTCCATTGCCGTGGCTGGCTCCTGGAAGAAGTTCTTTGACGGAAGGCCCATGATGTCAAGTCGGGTCCTTGGTTGACGACCGTGGAGGAGCTGAGCAGGAGACACTCCTGTGGTTGAGTGTGGGGTAGACCGATATACGCCCAAGTAGTCCACGACGGCTTCTTTAAGCGGTCGTCCTTCCAAAGCTGCAACTTGAATAAAGTCCTTCAGACTCCTGTTGAATCGTTCGACCAACCCATTGGCCTGTGGGTAGTATACCGACGAGACACAGTGCTTGATTCCTCTTTGGTTCAGGAAGTCTTCAAAAAGCTTTGACTTGAACTGTGGCCCGTTGTCTGTTACGAGTTCTTCCGGATAGCCCTCCCGACTGAACACGCCTCGCAAGAAATCTATCACCGCTTGTGACGTAACTGTATTTGCAAAACAAACTTCCGGCCACTTGGAATGGTAGTCCACAAGGGTGACGACAAACTTAGGACCTGCGGTGGTCAGGTTCAGCGGGCCCACGATGTCCATAGCCAGCTTCTGCCAGGGCTTTTCCGGGAGAGTAACTGGACGTAGTGGTGCCACGACCGGTTTGGCTGACTTGTCGGCTGATTGGCACACGTGACAACTTCGCACGGCACACTCCACCTGCCTGTCCATCCGGGGCCACCAGAACTTGTCTCGAAGTCTTCGTTTGGTTTTCACGATGCCAGGGTGTGCCTCGTGTGCAAAAGAAACCAAGTCCGAGGTCAGCGAATCCGGCACAACAACTTTGTCTTCCCTGAAGACTATGCCATCCACCATAGACAATTCTTCCCTAAGCTGGAAGAAAGGCATCAGCTCCTGAGTGAGCATCCTCTTTGCCGGCCATCCCTTCTCAAGGTACTTGGTCACTAGCTGTAGGGTAGAATCCTTGGCCGTTGCGACTTGCACTTGATCATTGGTGATGCAAGATGACACTAAAGACACAACTTCTTCCTCCATCTCTGGCTCTGCTGCTGCCACCAAAGGTAGTCGGGACAGCGCATCTGCGACAGCATTGTCGCTGCCTCTCTGATAGACGATGTCAAAATTGTAGTAAAGAAGTCTCGCTGACCACCTTGCAATTCGTAGTGGCCTCCTGCCGGAACCTCTGGACGATAACAGAGTCACAAGCGCCTGGTGATCCGTTCTAAGTAGGAACCTTCGGCCTCAGAGGTAGATGTGCCAATGTTCACAAGCAAACAAACACGCCAACGCCTCCTTTTCCCCAGCAGAGTACCTCCGCTCGGTAGAAGTCAGTGACCTGGATGCAAAGGCCACAGTGTGTAGCTCTTGCCCAGCTTGTTGCTGAAGGACAGCTCCAAGGCCAGTGTCTGATGCATCGGTAGTCACAAGTACTGGAAGGTTAGGGTCGAACATCTTAATGACGGGACCCGACGACAGAACCTCTTTGATCTTCTCAAAGCTTCTCTGCGATGCGTCATCCCAAGTGAATGCCTGGCTCTGACGCAGAAGTTTCCTGAGAGGCTCGACCACATCAGAATAGTGTGGGACAAAACGGGAGTAGTAGCCTGCGAGTCCCAGAAATGACCGCAACGCCGAGACGTCCTTCGGTACTGGTGCTTGAACGATGGCCTCCACCTTCGAATGCAGAGGAGCGAGGCCCTCCTTGCCCACCACGTGTCCGAGGAAAGAAAGCTGGTCCACGTCGAACACGCCCTTGTTATTCAGTTGGAGTCCAGCCTCGGAAATGCGCCTCAGGACACGTCTCAGGTTTTCTTGGTGCTCGCTGGTCGTCCTCCCCCACACGATGACATCGTCGATGTAACAGAGAACTCCACTGCATCCCTTCAGGATGAGCGACATCATCTTTTGGAAGGCAGCCGGCGCTGATGCAAGTCCGAAACAGACACGCTTGAACCTAAACAGACCATCGTGGGTGACGAAAGTTGTTAACTCGCGGCTGTCGGGCGTCAGTTCAACCTGGTGGTACGCAGATGCCAAGTCGAGCTTTGAAAACCTGGTAGCACCCACCATCTGGTGCAGCAGCTCCTCAGTATGGGGAAGTGGGAACCCATCCACGATGATGGCTTTGTTCGGTTCCCTCAAGTCGACGCACAACCGGATTGTGCCGTCCTTCTTCCGAACCACGACAATGGGTGAGGTCCATTCCGCTGCATCCACCCGCTCGATGATGTCGAGACGTTCCAACCGTTGCAACTCTTCAGACACCTGTTCGCGCAACGTAATGGGCAATCTGCGTAGCTTCGCAGCGACTGGCTTCACCGATGCACGCACCTTGACTTGATGAACGAAGCCCTTGGCCAGGCCAAGCTCGCCCGAAAAAAGATGTGAGAATTCACCGCGTAAATTCACTGGCAGCAATTCCGCTGAGTGCGCAACAGTTTGTAGACAACTGAGCGTGTCGCCGTGGATGTTCAGTTGCAGGTTCTGAATGGCATCCAGTCCAAGAAGTGACTTGCCATGCTGTACAACATGAAACAGAACACACGTGCGTGTGTGTTTGTAGGCCACGTCAGTTAAAAAACAGCCTTTCACTGGGATGCGCTTTTTGGAATAATCCAGCAGCGTCACCGTCGCGTCAGTCAGCGAGCGGCCAGCGAAGTGCTTGTGGAAGATATCTTCACTCAGAAGTGAAACAGACGAGCCGGTGTCGACCAGAAACCGTAATGTCACGCTGTCAACGTCGATGTCGACGTAGATCCCTTTCTCTCGCATGTTGTCAGGGTCCAGGTTCAAAATCGTGACAGAGTTCGTGGCCGCCGACGATTCTTTCGCGGCGTGATTTTCCTGCCGACCTTCTTGCCTCCGCTTCGTCTTGCACACCGCAGCAAAGTGCCCCCGCTTGTTGCAGTTGCGACATGTCTTGTCTTTGGCCGGGCATTCCTTCGCATTCGCGCGGTGCGCAGTCGAGCCGCAACGGTAGCACGACGCAGTCGACGCCTTTCCGGTGCTCCCACTCGTCGGCTTGTCGACAACTCGCTGGACGACGGGGTCTCCAGCAAACTCCTTCAGCTCTCGCTGAGTCTGTTCGATGTGCCTACCGAGGTCGACCGCGCGATTTAGTGTCAGACTCGTTCCCTCGAAAAGCAGGTGCTCGCGTATCTGCTGCGACGCTGTTCCCTCCAAGAGCTGATCGCGTATAGCCTTGTCAGCTGCCTCTCCAAAGTTGCAGTCCGACGACAACTCACGAAGTGCGGCGGCGTAGGCTTCGAAGGCTTCTCCCGGCAGTTGACGGCGCTGACGGAAACGATGTCTTTCCATCAGTTCGTTCGTCGCGGTCGAGAAGTGGTTGTCCAACACGTCCAGTGCTTCGTCGAATACGTTCTTCTCGTCAAGCCCTTCGGTGACTCCTTCCTTTCCTTTTTCTTTGATGACCGATGCCGGAGTAGTCGGTGCTACACTATTGTAGATCCGCTGTCCTTCCAGGCCCAGCGCATTGAGCAAAATGGCCCTCCTGCGTTTTGGCGCGAAGTCGTCGCCGCCAACGGCTTCCAAGTAGTTCAGGAAAGCTAACTTCCACTGCCGCCATGGCACGCACGCTGGTCCCGGCGTAGCGAGGAATGGGGGTGGTGACGGACTGTAACTGAGCATGGCGTCCGCTCACCGGCAGCAGGCAGTAGCAGGCCCGGCAGGGTTCTTCAACGGTCTTCCCTCGTCGCCATTATGTAGTGTCCTGAGGACACGAAGAAAGGGTCGACTAGTCCATTCGAACGTTGAACGAAAAAGCGTTTTTAATGCAAGTCATAGGTTGCCAGATCACGTTATGGTATGTACAGTGTTGCCAACATAAAAGCAGAACACAACAATAAGCATCCCAAATTTTCTATCTACATCCCCAGAGCAGCTGTTCACCGTTCTACCACAATACACAAAAATTTGTAAGTATAAGTTGCAGTAACTCGACGTAACAAGACTTTTTCTTGAACTGTTCTGTCTCGCACCATGCTGTCGATGACTGGGTTGGGAGCGCCTCCCCGCGGAAAGACGCCGCCTCCTTCTCCTTTTCCGATTACGCCCTCTCCGCACAAATGGGACGGCCGGAGAAGCGTTCGCGCGCTCCGGGATCTCGGAGGCCATGGTGCGTGGTTGGCAAACGGATACAATAGACAAAAAGAAAAAGGTATCTTTTCTTTTTTTTTGCTTAGGTAAGTTATTGTTTTTATATAATATAAAATTTGATGTGATGTTTCCACCATCTTCGGGCACCTCGGTGTTAAATCGCAGCGCGATATATTATAAAACCGCTTTATAGGGTAACTGTCAGGTTCTTTAGGGAAGGTGAGAGAGAATCATGGGAACCAGAGCCACCGGGACAACTGAAACGTACTTTACTGTAAGAAGAAAAAAAAAACAGGAATACGATCAAGCGTCGGATAAATGAAATAAACCTAGCATTCAAAAGTAAAGATATATACTGTCAACAAAAATAGTCATCACTCTGCATAGTCAACATGGGCGGGTGGATCGTCGTTGGGCGGATCGTCGGATAATGACGCCCGGCCCGCTGGGGCCCTTCGGACCAAGAAGGCGATGCCGAGCGCGGTGATCCAAGCCGGGCGGAGTCGATTGCGAGGACGCGACGTAGCCGACCGGTTCAAGCCTGGCGGAGTCGATTCCGAGGACGGGACATAGCCGACCCGAGCTCCGCAACCCCAGAAGACAGCCGTCAAATCTCGCGCCTCGTCGGATTGCTTCGAACCCCCTCTCGCACCTCTTCCTCCTTCTTCTTTTTTCGCGCAACCGAAAATCACTCATTTATTCCCCTTTTCTTTTTTCCTTGTCTCATAAGTCATGACAGTAACTTTAAATGCTTCACGCGGCTTCGAAACCCCATTGTACACTGTCGGGAACTGGCGGACCGGGAGCCGTGCTTGGATTACCATCGGTGTCCATCACGACTTGAGATGGTTCTTTAGGACGATGCCTCACTTGTTAGGGTCTAGTGGTTTATTACCTTTTCATACATTTCGCGTAGCTCGGCCACCAATCACGACGGTTTTGTTACAATATGGTGCAAAGCTCTTCTCTTGCACTTCCACGCACTATAAGTAACTATACGCTCCGCTTCTGGAGCAGAGTGTTGCAACTATCTCGAATGTATTACTGGAATTATTGCGGAAGAATCCAACGTCACTTTTGCAGAACACTCGATGGGCGCGACAGATCTACCGCGCATGGGCTATCGTGCATCTCTCAAATCTCTAGAAAGCGCGCCCGACTTGGTGGCGCGGGCTTGGCCGTTGTTGCCGTCCTGTAGTCTACTTGCTGACAGCCGCTTTAAAACTGTAAAAATGGGCTGCCCATTTGGAATTAGAAGAATAGGCAACGGTAAAGGTAACGGTAACGTTTTTTTTTTTTTTTTACTTGCAAATAGAAAAAAACGTATTTCAATTTTTTTTTTTTTTTTTTTGTGGTAACATTTATAACATTATTTTCAGGGTATAAGCGATTCCCAAGCTTTATCTTTTCTGGGGGAAAATAATACAAATAAATCTTATGGAAAGGTCGAAAATATTCTAATCTAGAGATGGCAGTTCTGTGGACACCATCTGCTTGATCATATCGCGTGAAAAGGATCCGTTTTGTGGTTTCCACGGCTCAAATTTATAGTCACGATTGTAACAGCTTTACTATTGCGGGCTTTTCGAGATCTTTCTAAAACATAAATTCCTGTTAACACCTTGTGGAAACATAAAATCCTCAAAACTCCAATCGTGAGACGTAACTGAAATCACCCACCTGAATTTGCCGCGCGCAGGAATAAGTCCACGCACAAGCGATAGATGGCGCCACATGACTTGGTCTCTCATATTATGAAATTCTGGATCTCAGGGGGTTGGACTTGAAACTGTGGTGGTACTGCTAGTACTGGTACCATGGCGCACCGACGGGAGGGGGGAAGGGGGGCGTCAAACCCCTTCCTTGTGCAAAGGTTGGCAGGATGAGAGAACAAAAGACATTTCTGCCTGACGCGTTGGAACCTTCCTGAATTTCAGTCTGCTCACTTCACTTAATCACCGGAGTGCAGGCACGTAGCCAGAGGGGCGGTCCATGCCCCCACCCCTCCGAAATCTTCCGTTTCGCTGGGACCTCCTCTCCTCCCTCCCCCTCATACAGCATTTTGCCATGGGCGCCCCCCCCCCCCCCCCCCCCCCTCACTCCCCGGCCCGAAACAAAATTCTGGCCTGCCGGAGTGTTGGACATTTCCGAGCATATTCTATGTTTCATTATGGCTAGTCAGCATACATACGTAGTACTTTGTTCTGTAACCGTGAAAGCGGGTGTAGACGAAAATGATCCCGGAACAACTGGCCCAAGTGCAAGCTGGAAAAGAAAAAAAAAGGTCCTACAATTGCAGTGAAAATAAAGTACATCAGGTGAATTCATTAAATAGAAACAAAGTCCCTAACAAAAACTGGAGATAATTTTTTTGTGCTATTAAAAAATTCATGCTGAGCCTTCTTGTGCGAAATCATAAATTAGCATATTGGAGAGTGTGCATAAATGATCTACCTTCTTGCGTTTCTTCTAACATTCTTTTGTTTGCGGATAACTGCGTGGTTTTTCGTGAAATGACTTGTGATGACGATATAACTAACCTTCAATCGGACCTTAATGCCATCTTTGATTGGCGCAAAGCATGTTATATGAACCTAAACGTTAATAAATGCAAATATATGCGCGTATTTAGAAAAACTAATAGTTTTCCAACCTACTTTCTAAATCACCAGCCCTTTGATATCATCAACTCCTTACAAATACCTTGTTATTCACATTACCGCAAATCTCGCCTGGACCGCTTACATCTCGTATGTTATTAACAGCGCTGACAGAATGCTTGGATACATCCGACGTAACCTCAGAAAAGGCCCTTCGTTCTTAAAATGTTTGTTATATAGAAAACTAATCCATTAAAACTTGAATATGCTTCATCTGTGTGGGATTTTTACCAAGAAAACTTAAAAGGTTCACTTGAAATGGTTCGAAATAATTCAGTTCGTGTTATCCTATCAAACTATAACAAAACTGCCAGCATAAGCTCAATGAAATCTAGCCTCAACTTACCAACCCTAGCATCTCGCCGTAAATGATTTCGACTGTCTATTTCCCAAGCTCTTTCATTACCGTATCTGCACCACAATTTTATTTTACCTCCCCGTATATCTCATCCAGGTTGGATTATGCTTTTAAGGTTGCAATTCCACTCTGAAAAACTAACGTTCTTTTTTTTTCTGTCCTTTTTCTCACGCACAACAGACGAGTGGAATCGCCTTCCCGCACCAACCACAGCCATAGAAAATCACAATATTTTAAAGAAAGCCTTAGCTATTATTCTATGATTAGGATCCACTTATTTGTCTATACTAATAACTGCACAATGTTCTACTACCTTACGAAATGTAATCCACTCCCCTCTGTAATGCCTCAGGCATTGACGGTACATAAATAAATAAATGAATAAATACACCAATCCTGTCACTATGTGAAAACAGCCCCGCCGTGCATTTTTGCGAGCTCTTAAAAATATTTAAAACGTTAATAATAAAGTATGTGGACCCTAAAAAGTGCCACTTTTTATTATTTACTATGCCGGGCAGCTTTCATCGGGAGCCTGTTCTCTGGCTTCTCCCTTCTTTCAAAGATTTGGAGAGTGCGGGTGATGTTTTGAGCGCAGAACAAGCGTCTTTACACATCGAACATGGTACAAAAATATACAATAAGGTAAAACGGGACGTGAAAATAATTTGATTAAAGCAATTCACGTCTTATGAGCCAGAATTTTTTATCTTTTCTTCTTAATCTTTTTAACCAAAAAACTACAGGTAAACATAATGACTTATCGCGTTTTAAATGACGTCTCGCATTAAAAGATAACGACTTAACGCGTGTTAAACGTGCGTCCTCGATTAAGAATAATTTCAAGAGGCTATGACTATTACTTTTTGTTTACACGTGTTTCGGCACTGTTTTCTCATTGTTATACTATGTACCATACATAAAAGCAATCCGTTACAAATAACGGATTACTTGTAATTTGTTACTTTTTAAGCAATTCTGTAATTGCCGCGTTATTTTTTGCGGCAATAATTTGTAATGTAATTTTGTTACAAAATAATGGTAACGGATTACTTTAATTACTCGCTACTTTTTTTTTTAAAATATGAACATAATACAGGAACTGGAGGAATAAGAACAGGCGATTCAGCCTAATAAAAATAGCAGGGTCAACAAAAAGAAAACATCGTGAAGAGGAGAGTAACCAAAAAGCGAACACAATATTTTGTATGACCGGTCACTAGAACCACTAGGAGAACGTAGAAGGTATGTTCAAATATGCGAAAAACAAAGATCAAAAAGGCAAAGCATGCAGCCCATGCATTTTTTCAGTACTGCATCCAACTATAAAGAATATTCACTACCTTTACATTTATTTTGCAACGTGCATTCCACACCATTAAGATTGCCGGTCTTAGCAGCCTATTAAAGTGAGATGGTTCTTAGCATGCGCTTTACACAACGCCCTGAAATATGGCGAGTAGGGAATACCGCCTATGCTCCGTCCATGCATAATATGACAGTGCGTCAAAGTTACAGGCACGAGACCGTAGCTTTGAGACGTTGCGCTCATGCTTGAAAGGCACGTTTCAAAAGGGAGCTTTCGTATATCGGTTCCTTATCTCAGAATCTCCCAGCGGAGGTAGACGCTGCTACTGAGTATGTGCACCGCTAGCTTTATCTGCAGGATTCCAGGGCTCATTTCCGGTCGTCGTTCACTAGCGGGATGGCGAGAGTGCTTGCAGCTTCCGCTGCCCTGTCTGCTTACATGTGAACGGAGTGGACCTACGTTCCTTCTCTTAAATGCAATATTTATTTTAGAGCGCAGCTCTTAGGGGCCCGTTTCCGGCTTGAGCGGCGTCGGCGTCGGCGTAACCCCGAGGCCACGTGACCCCCCAAGGTCACGTGACCCCCCCTCCCCCCGAGGTCACATGACCCCGGAGGTCACATGACCCCCAGGTCATGTGACCCCCCTCAGGTCACGTTACCCCCTTAGGCTACGTGACCCCCTGAGGTGACGTGACCCCCCGAGGTCACATGACCCCTCCTGAGGCCACGTAACCTCAAGGAGTTATTAATCCCTCAGTACGCTTCCATCCTCCTCCTCAAGAGCTGTGCTCTAATCCGACATTACAGGGAATTGTAAACGGCTTTCATTTTTTTACAAGGACTATAATGCGGGCATATGACAAATAAAAAGTAGTGTTGCAGAACACTTTTGGAAACATAATTTTTTTATAGTTTTCTTGACAAGTGTACAGGAAACATAACGTGAAAGTAATTTGTAACGTACGAGTAAACTAATCTGTTTCTTTTCAGCGAAAGTAATTTGTAACGGTAATTCATTCATTTGAGGCTCAGTTATTTGTAATTGTAATCCATTACGTTTTTCAAGTAAGGGTACAAGTCTGCTATGTGCCGACTCACCCAACTCCAAACGTAGCTAAATTATATTCCCGCATGAACCTCGCAAGAGCAACCGTGTTCCGTCATCAATTAGTCACACCCTTACGCAATTTCGTCAGATGTGAATATTTAGGCAATGTGTGATTTGCATCAATCCTGCTGAAGTGTAAATAACAGTCCGCCGGCTGCAAACTCTATGTCATATTCTTAGTGTAATAAATGCCACACGATGCAGACAAAAAAAAAATACCCATCGACAGATTCGCAAAATTCAGAAAACAGACAAAATGAGCAAACTAATGGTGGAACATTAACTGCGAAGGCTTCATGAAGGGTGACAGAGCATTTATGTTGTATTTCGAAGCCGTGAGAGTTTCTGGTCGCAAAGAAATTGGCAGGGGCAGTGAAATAAAAATTCTAGGAAACCAACGTTTTATTAAATAAAATCTTGCCATACACGCGTAATTTTTAAGAAATAATGATTACTTCAAGAAAATCCAACAAAACATCAGTGGCTCAAAGTGCCTTCAATGCGAATGCGAAAAATGTTGACTAGGGAGTCAGGTGGCA